>NC_141142.1:52058304-52370179 GCF_053477565.2 Lygodium microphyllum
TCATTGTGCACTCGAGCATGTTGGAGGGCATGATAGTTTTATTGGTTTCTTGAGGATCATTTATTATTGCTTGGATGGGACTGAAAAGCAAGTGAAAATATTATTTCAGTGTCAAAAAGCTTTGATTTCTCTTTGTGAGAACATTGATGACCATCCTATAGAGGATCGAGAGAATATTGGAAGAGAAATATGAAGGGAATCTTGGTGATGGAGTAACAATACAATGTGAGTTGAAAGAGATCAAGGGTTATCTAGGTGATATATATAAACACATTCAGAAATTTGGTGGGGCTGTGTGTTGGATCTTTGGATGATCAAGAAGAGAAGTTGAAAGACCTTATTTTAATAATGCAGGTTGTATAGAGGATAGAGTATATGAGTTAATTGCTCACAAGAACAAGAGCTTAGTTACATTGGAGAACATTGATCTTGATGTGCAACTTACTTCTTTGAAAGTTTATCTTAATAAATTATTGGCAATGTTAACGTAGATGAATCACTGTGTAGGCTCATCTTCTTGCACAAAAGAACATTGCTCTTGACGTACAACTTGCTTCTTTGAAAGTTTATCATAATAGGATTTTGGCAATGTCAACCTAGGCTTCTTTACCGTAGTTAGCATGATATATGTAATCTCTACAAGACTTCCTAACTAAGTTGTTTGATGAAAATCTCCATTTTGAAACACATTATCTATCTTGCGCAATTTATGAAACTATTTTTAAATTATTTTAATAGTCCTTTTTTCCCTTTGTCTCTCTCTTGATTTCCATTGTTGTGACCTAGCATGAAAGTTATTTCATGTACTTAAACTCTACCATTGCATTCTTGGATAGTGTATGCTGTGTTGCTCATGCTCATTTCTTTTGCACAAGGATCGAGTCTTTTAATGTTCTAGAAGAGGTAATGATAACCCATGAGTTTGTAACATTCCCACTTTGAAGTCAATCATGATGGATACAATTTGACTAGAGTACTTTCATAACTTGAATTAGATTAGATACATAGAATGGTTAAAGCTTAAACATGTTGGGATGGTTCGTATAGTTTGATCTTCAACCAAAGTACATCTGTCTGTCTGTCTGTCTCTCTCTCTCCACCTCTCTCATATAGATAGCTCTGAGTTTACCAGCAAGCATCATGTATGCAACATGTGCTCATGCGTGGCTATTCTTTTTCCTTTTAGTCTAGGACATGTTCAATTTTAGGATTAGCACTACGAAGTATTTGATGTGCTTTAAATCTCAAAATGTAGTCCTATGGGACATTCATATAACGATTATACTCATAAATGGTAGGTCATAAACAGTCGAATTGTTTATCAAGTGTTGAATAACCTTCTTTTATCTTACTAGGTGTGCATGGCTATGCTAGAACTAATGCATTGCTATTCTTGCAATTTTGAAACTCAGATACCTTCCCATCTACAACACATTCTTTTCTCTCAAGAATGAATGAACATCCATCAGGAAGGCCTTTAGGCAATGATTGTCTAGCCTTTAGTGAGCACCATGTGTGCATGGTACTCATGCATGGCCATATATGCATTTGCTCATGCATTTAGGGTTTGCGATTGCAAATGTGTCTATCTCTTATGTCTTAAATAGCTTTAAGATTTGTTTGTTATTTAACTCTTACATTCTCTTGAAGGTTTGCTATGGTTATGGAACAAAGTGAAGCCATGGGAGATATTCCATACACAGTGCTTTCGACTCCATTGAATGTAAGGGATTTAGTAGAATTAAACAAAATAACCATGATATAATCTCTTCAACGCTTACCACAACTTGGAGCCGTTTGCATGGGTGTGGAAGATAGTTGTTTTAATTGCGCTTGCATCAAAGTGGTACATATAATTTTGGAGATGATCACTTGTATATTTTGTTGTAGCCAAAATGTGGGCTTTAAGAAATGCATGTTTGTAAATGTACAAGAACTGCAAGGATTCAAAGAAACATGAGGACTACTTTTGGTTCTTCAGCCTTTAACAATCTTGAGACCAAGATGAATGAGTTTATGGAAATGTTTATGGGTTTATGCACGTGTGTTGATCATGCACTTGCCATGTACCCAATGGAGTTACATGAATAGGCTAAAGGTTTGTATGGTGTTGTGTTTGAGACAAAGCACATCCATGGTATTCTTTAGTAGGTCTCGATTGATTTGGGTGGTGTGAGATAAGCAAGTTAATGAATGTACTGGTGAATGATGTGAGGACATCATTATAGGGGCTTGGGGATGACCATGAGCTTGTGATTTGCCAGAGCAATTGTTAGTTGCCATTTTTGCAGTTTCAAATGAATGTTAGTAGGTTTAATGCCTTCCTGCGACAATTGAGTTGTCAGATGAACGGTCGCAAAAGTAAGAAGGAATACTTGCTTAGGATGAAACTTATAAGCTCATATTGCCTCACATATTTTGAAGTGCTTGGGCCAATACTTTTTTGTGATAATATATGCTTTTTTTTGTGGAGCTTGCATGGAAAGTGCTAAGATGTGCAATGGTTTTGATATAACAAAGCATATTTGAGTAGAATGTAGTATGTACAATGTGATGTCTCTTTCCTGAGGTTTATGTGGAGCACATTTGATAATCCAGTTATGGTTGGTATATTTACATTTGATATTTAATATTTGATATTTGAATATACATAATACATTTAATTTTAAAAATCAAACCATGCCTTTGACAAAATGTTTACTTTGTTTTGTTTGTTATTTGGAACAGATCAATCGTGCATGCATTTATACCTAAATTTTCTATCTCGCCAAAAAGGCTCCCTCTCTCTCTCTCTCATGGGTGAGCTCAAAAAATTTATAATCAATATGATTGAGCTTCAAGTATTGAATCAGATACATTGGCTTGATATTGTGCATTTTAATATTTCTTAATATTTAATATTTAAATGTACAAGGTACATTTAATGTGCTTGTACGTATATATTAAGCTATGCCTTCGATAAAATGTATTGATAACAAATTCTATGGGCATCCAATCAATATGTGGTGTTCACATTGAGCAACTGGCAGAGACTATTTGTTGTGTGTTTGTAGGGGTATGCTTAGCTCCACAAGGTGTGAATGATGACTGATTGCTAGGCTTAGGGCTCAAAGATGGATTTTAGATCATGATAGATCCATTTTTAGGGATGTTCAAAACCTAGCTTTTCATCACAAGAGATTCCAAATGGTCATCGTGGACTAGGCCAATGATAGTTTACAGGTTAATACTTTATCATCATTGGTTAATTGCAATATTTGACATCACATGGATGTAGAGAGTTATGTGATTGGTGAGTCATGTGTTGATAATGTTGCAATATGTAACTCCCAAAGAGGGGTTTTAGGTCTTGATAGATCCATTAGGGGATGTCGCCAGAGGATGCATGATGTTTGGAATATGTCCTTTCATGTTGAGAAAATAAGTGGCAATAATGAACCATCTCAATGATAGTTTAGTGTGGATTTGACTAATGCTTTGCCATCAGTGGGTGGTTGCAATAGCTGAAAACACAAGAATGTGAAAAATCATGTGATTATTGATTCGCATGTTAATAATGTTTTGATGTTCAACTGCCAAAATGGAGAAAATCATAGTGAAGTGTGTCTCACCATGTTGGAATTGCATTTGGAGATAAAGAGCCAATTGATTGATTATATTGTGCCTAATATTTTAATATCAACCCATGGTTGTGATGTTAGGAATCATTGCAATGTGAAAAATTCCACGATTAATGTTAACCTTAGTGCAAGAAATGCAAAAAGTAAAAAAGAAGGAAGCACAATAAAATTTTATAATATAGAGCAAAGTGGAAAAAGGCAACCCGAGAGCAAATTGGGCCAAAAGTGTAAAGACACCTTAAAAACCCAAGGTGAGTGCAAAAATGGAAGAGGTACATTCTTAAATGCAAAGGCATCCCTAAATCTTTGTAAAAGAGTGCTAGGATCCCTCCTGTGCAATTTATAATGAGTAGATATGCATGGGTGAAGCCACAATGTAAATAAAAGGCAATAGGAAAAGAGGACTTAGGCTAAAATGGTTGGTCATGTAAAAAAGGGGTGGGTGCCCAAAAGGGGTTAGGGCATGTATAAAAGCCAAAAAGTGAATGGAGAAGTGGATTCTTGTGTATGGCAAAACTAGCTCTCCTCTTCTCTTCTTCTTCTTGTTCTTGCTTGCTTGAGCTTGTGCTTGAGAGAGGGAGTGTGAGGGAGTTAGTGTGTGAGGGTGAGGGACCATGGTGGAGAAGCTCTCCCTCTTCTCATCCCTTCTTCTTCTTTTTCTCTTCTCTTCTCTTGTCTCGTGCATGTGGCAATGGAGCATGGAGCTTGAAGCTTGAGAATCAAGCTTGATTGAAGCTTGCACTTGGATCATGGAGCTACTAGAGTGCTTGAGGGAGGAGACAACTTGATCAGCATGCAAGTAAGCTTACTACACTCACAGGTGTAAGAGCATGTGCGGCTATGTGAGAGGTAGCCATTGCACTTCGCTTGAAACGCTTGAAGCAATAAAGCGGTCCGTGGGTCTTGGTGGTTGAGCGAAAGCTTACACATTTTGGTTTCATTGCCGGGACCAATGGCCTCAAGCTTTATGTGGTTGTGTGCTTCAAATTGAGCGATGAAGTAGAAGTTCTCGTCAGCATTTGGTTTTAGGTAGAAAGCGAGGGAGTTGAAGGTCATTTGATCTCTTTGTGGATTAGTTTAGGTGTAGGAAGCTTTCTGTGTAGTGGTTAGAATAGTTGTGTTTGGTATTAGATTTGAGACACTAAGGTTTGGAACTCTCTAGATAACCAAGAAACATGGAAACAAGGGAAGAAATGA
This sequence comes from Lygodium microphyllum, assembly GCF_053477565.2. Lineage (NCBI taxonomy): Eukaryota > Viridiplantae > Streptophyta > Polypodiopsida > Schizaeales > Lygodiaceae > Lygodium > Lygodium microphyllum. The sequence continues at coordinate 52,063,122 of NC_141142.1, forward strand.
ATTAGATTTTGCATAACCAGGAATTAAAAAACAGAAGTAAGGGGATAAAGAGAGAACACAAAAAGTGGAACAAGGGGGAGAGTGAGCTCATTTGCATTCAAGGGGAGAGAGAGAGAGAGAGAGAGAGAGAGAGAGAGAGAGAGAGAGAGAGAGAGAGAGAGAGAGAGAGAGAGAGAGAGAGAGAGAGAGAGAGAGAGAGAGAGAGAGAGAGAGAGAGAGAGAGAGAGAGAGAGAGAGAGAGAGAGAGAGAGGCAAGTGAGCAGACTACATTGCCCATGATCCTTAGCTTGATGCATCAGCCCTTCCAAGTATGTTTGGGATCCCCATTGCTATCTATTGTGTTGTTCTGGAATCTTGGTAGCATTGACTAGAGTACATTAAGTGAATGGAAGCATATTTGTGCCATTCGACAAGACAAGCTTTGCACGCCACTCATATGGTGACCACAAGCCTCGGATGACCGAGTCATGATCAAGATTGGACGTTTGAGCCACTTAAGTGTCCACTAGGACAACTCGACCTCGGATGACTGATTCTTGGTCACTTAGTCTCATACATCTGAGTCTTGGACACTAGGCCTTAGATGGTTGAGTCTCACCTGAGTCTCGGACATTCGGATAGGTACCCTTTGTCCGAATCCATCCGAGCCTGACTACATGGATATCTGAGTCTCGGACTTGGATCATATGTCCAAAACCCTATTTGACTAGGTTTTAGCCCTTTAGGGGCTTGCTAAGGCCTCTGCCCCCAATTGGCCAATGACTAGGCTAGAGTTTGAAACTATAGATGAACCCAGCACCTAGAAAAAGAAGGAATCTTAACTTGGTAGTCTGAGAGGAACCAAAAGACCTAACCTTTAGTCACTGCTAACTGATTATAGACCCAAGTTGACTCATTGGGCTAGACACCCAATAGCTTGATTTTGCACAACACATATTAAGATGCATTGCTAGTGTATAAGTGTTGCATAATTGTAAACAAGTGGATTAACAAGGAACACACTAAGGGGAGTCAAACCCACCAATATGACTACAACCCCAGGAATCAAACAAGAGAGCTAGAAAACCAAGAATAAAGACACATAGGGGACCAAGCAAAGTAAAGGCTTACCAAGATTAGGAATACATCTCTAGCTGACTTAATTGATCTCATAGATGCACTAGTGGGTTATGAGGCAGCTACTATGGTAGGCACAAGCTCAAATGAGAACAACAGTCTAGACCTTGACCTTGACCTTGATCTTAGCATGGCTGAGCACCTTGATGACATCTGGCGACTTGTCACATAATACGACTAGCAAACGAGGATAGCATACCATGGAAGATTAGTGGCAGACATTGTAGTTGACATTGAGGAAGAGAGAAGACTAGCAAGGATGGCATTGCAACAGATGGCAAATTATAGTCAGGAGTAAAGGGCTCAGAGGCTGTGTCATGAGAGGGAGCTCAATGAGATTCACAGGATCCTAGCCATATCGGGTGGGAATAGGACGAGAGGCAATGCTGATAGGGATAGAGTTTTGGAAGCCAATCTTACACTAAGTGAACTACTCATCAAGATATTGTTAGACACCACTAGTGTTGAGTAGAGTGGGGTAGCCTTGGTGACATCATTGCCAGGGATTTACCCCACATGATGCTAGGAGCTGAACGAAAATACCCATAGTCATGAAGCACCTTGATAAATACCAGGCAGGGAATGATCCCTGCAGCTTTGTCAAGTAGTTTGAGAAGGTGTGTGAGACTAATAACCTCATGGACCTTGCTCAGCGAGCACAAGCATTTGGTTTGTGCCTAGGAGACAAGGAATGGACTTGTTTCACCAGTTTAGACAATGTTGAACGTAATGACTTTACCTAGTTGAAGGATCTCTTTATTAAGAGATTCTTGGAGGTAGGTGATGCCAGGAGGCATATTTCATGGTGGATTCCGTGCCACAGTGGATTCCGTGAGGTTTTACGATGGATTCTGTAAACTTTGTTGACCGGGGCTCATACACAAAGTGGATTCTTTGTGCGAGAAGTTGATGGGGACGCCTATTCTTTTCGGGTGTTTCATTAATTTAGTGTGTACATGGGTGATTCCATAGCAGGTGATTCCGTAAAAATACATATTAAATTAATAAACGTTTATGAGTTTAGAGTGCGCACTCGTGATAATTTAAGGTTAGGATTGATTTCTAACCAGTTGATTTATTTATGTAGCTGAAGACTGCTAGGTATTCACTTTTGTCGGTTTAATTGTATTATTTTACTAACGATTGTGAATGCTTGAGTTGATGTGTAGAGATAGCAGCAGTGGCGAAGGAAAGCATTGGAGGATAGCGTGTATTCGAGTTGTCACTTATATTTTGATGGGCGCATACCTTAGGCATGGCGCCTATATTTTGTCGCGCCTATTTATTGAGGCGTTGGATATTTATTTATTATTTTGTATGCGCATGGGCGCATGATTATGATATTTGTATTTGGACATTGTATTGGGTATGCCTGACTCTTTAGGCGCCCACCCATTAGCTTTATTTCTATTTTGTGCTAAAGCAAACTCAAAAGCCAAAAGCGTGTTATTTTGTAATTTGGGCTATTATTTGAGCTTGGAGATGATTAATACAAAAAAATACATGCTTTGTGGAGCACTCACATAAGGCATGGGGGGAGATTGCACCCAATTGGTCTCTTGTTCATGTCATGCATGTTTTTTACCTTGAGTTTTGTGCAAAAAGTGGAGTTCTTTTGTTCTTGGGGACCTTCTAGCATTCACTACACGAGCATATAGCATCCGATCTGCGCACTAGTGGTATCAAAGCGAAGGTGAGATCGAGAGCTTCCAATCGCTACCCATCTTATGCGAAGGCGGAGCTCCTGGAATGATCGAGCTCTACGGTCAGTCTCATCGCGAACGGTCGATACGGGTGGATTCCTGGCGGTCAAGAACCTCTGTTTACAGCCTCTGATCGCGAAGTACCAGCCTGTAACGGCGAAGGACCACTCCTACAACCTCTTCTCCAAGTTTGACGTCAATACACAGATAAGTTTCAAAACTCCATAAGCTTAAAAGCTTATAAAGCTTAAGAAGCTTAAAAGCTTCCATTTTTTAAATCGACGGTAGCAGGGCGGCCTCTCCATGATTTTCGCGATGTCAAAAAACGGCCCCCCCCTAAAAATTCAATGTCTATAGTTACTAAGCTTTAAGATTAGTTACCTAAGTCACAAGTCACAACAAACTTCAGTTTTCTCAAGTTTCCTAAGTTTTGAAACTCTGCAAGTCCGGCAAGTAGCCTGAAGTCAGAACTGACTTGTGTTCAAAACTCCTATAAGGACTATTCCTGCGCAGAAGCACCGAACTGCAAAGTTGTTCCCTGGCAGGTTCTGTTCGCATACACAGACTTGCTGAACTAGTTTTAGCACACGCAGAAGGCCAAAACGCAGGTTTTTCAAAGATTTCAAATCTCGCAATAGCCAAAGACAAAGTCTGTGAAAGCCACACAAAAATATATAAGCCTTGTACACCCGAACTTGAGCTACGCTCATCCCGCTAATTGGATTTTGAGAGTGTGAGGTCTTTTGAAGTTTTGTACGATGACGGAACAAAATATGGATGATTTGATGGCTGAAGGCGATCTTCCTGAACCTACGGTGGAACAAAAGTTGGATTTAATTATGATGCAGTTGGACGAAGAACGACGAGTGGGGGTATGATGCCAAGAGGCATATTTCACGGTGGATTCCATGCCACAGTGGATTCCGTGAGGTTTTATGGTGGATTCCGTAAACTTTGTTAACCGGGGCTCATACACAAAGTGGATTCTTTGTGCGAGAAGTTGATGGGGATCCCTATCCTTTTCGGGCATTTCATTAACTTAGTGTGTACATGAGTGATTCCATAGCGGGTGATTTTGTAAAATACATATTAAATTAATAAACGTTTATGAGTTTAGAGTGCGCACTCATGATAAATTAAGGTTAGGATTGATTTCTAGCCAGTTGATTTATTTATGTAGTTGAAGACTGCTAGGTATTCACTTTTATCGGTTTAATTGTATTATTTTACTAACGATTGTGAATGCTTCAGTTGATGTGTAGAGATAGCAGCAGTGGCAGAGGAAAGCATTGGAGGATAGTGTGTATTCGAGTTGTCACTTATATTTTGATGGGCGCATACCTTAGGCGTGGCGTCTATATTTTATCGCGCCTATTTATTGAGGCATTGGATATTTATTTATTATTTTGTATGCACATGGGTGCATGATTATGATATTTGTATTTGGATATTGTATTGGGTATGCCTGACTCTTTGGGCGCCCATTAGCTTTATTTCTATTTTGTGCTAAAGCAAACTCAAAAGCCAAAAGCGTGCTATTTTGTAATTTGGCCTATTATTTGAGCTTGAAGATGATTAATACAAAAAAATGCATGCTTTGTGGAGCGCTCACATAAGGCATGGGGGGAGATTGCACCCAATTGGTCTCTTGTTCATGTCGTGCATGTTTTTTACCTTGAGTTTTGTGCAAAAAGTAGAGTTCTTTTGTTCTTGGGGACCTTCCAGCATTCACTAAGTGAGCATACAGCATCCGATCTTTGCACTAGTAGGATATCTGATAACCTCATTGTTAAAGACAAAGAGGATATACAATGCTACATTACCCATATAAGGAGTCTCTGTAAGAGGATACTTGCAGCTGAGTGACCCAATGAGAGAGCAGTCTCTACTCTATTCCATTAAATAACGGGATTCGCAATGAAGAACTCTATAAGGCCCTGGCAAGTAATTCAAAAATGCAGAGGGACATGCTTACGAGAGTCTTTGAGGAAGCCATACAGGTAGATGACTTGCTTAGGAAGAGAAGCTTCCAGATGGTGTAGGAGGGTAGCAATGAAATTAGGAACACTGAGAGAGTTACAACAACCAGTGAACGAGTAGTCTCTAACAAACAGGAGAGAGGGAAGAGTGTTGACTAGACCCAAGCTATAACTGGACTAAAAGTGGAGCTAGCTAGACTGCAAGAGTCAATACAAAGACCTATGCGACCCCAGGTGCAATGTGTACAATGTGGAGGAAATCACTTACCATTTGAATGCTCCGATCCTAGATTTAGGCCTTGTGCAAATTGTGGAAGATTTGGGCATGACACCAAGCATTGTTGATTACCAATGAAGGAGGCTAGTATCTCACCACTTGAGCCTAGCAACTTGGATGCATCCTCCATAAGGAGGAAGAATCAATGATGGAGAAAAAATAGATATGAGGCAAAAATAACGCTCAAACCAAGAGTGAGACCAGATTAACCAAAGAAAAGCAAGTTACGAATGTCGAAGCAGAAACATCCGCTCCTAAGATGAGAGAGAAGGGAAGCGCTAAGGTTGGAGAGTACATTGACCCCAACCAACAGCAGCTAAAGGTTGTAGATAAGGTTGATGAGTGGATAAAAGAAGTGTTGTCTCACCTTCATGATGTTGAACCTATAGTTGAGGAAGAGATTGAGGAACTCTCAACCATGAGCCCACCAATCTCATCCTCATATTTGAGGGCAGGAGAGACAATACCACCATGTGAACAGCTGCATGAGTAGAGTGAGGAAACCAAGAATACATAAACAGTTCAAGAACATTGGCAAGGAATCCACGAAGTTGAGGAGGAAAAGAGGGATGGTAGCTTGCTAGCCACACTCATAATGACTCTAGTGAGAGTGTCATTGGGAGAACTGCTGAGAGACAAAACCTCACGCTTTGGCAAGAATCGAAGCAATGGGTAGAACATAGTAATGACCATAAGCCACAAGACTTTCATGATGTCGTGACACATATACCAAGTCTAACATTGAATCCCATATCTAAGTCCCCACAAATAAATGCCTTTTGGGAAGGCATGGAGATGCATGCAAATTTACCTATCATCGCCCTAGGAGATACTACATGAAAGGGGATAGTGGACACGAGAGTAGGGGGTAGTGTACTTAGTCATGCAGTCTTACAAACTTGGGGAAACCCACCTGTGGAAATTACAAGGTTCAATGTCACCCTAACGAATGGGATGAAGGTTAGACCCTTTGGGGTCATAAAGGATTGGCAACTAAAGATAGCATGAATCTAATTCTCAGTGAACCTAATAGTTGCAAAGGGAGTGGATTATGATATCCTGCTAGGGAGGCCATGGATGAGAAATGCCAAAGTAAAAGAGGATTGGGGGTAATGGCCTAATATTCTTGGGCAATAAATCTGAAGTAGTCCAAGTAGAAATGGACACTTGGAAGACCTCATTTGTGGACTTAAATGCCATCTCTAGCTTGTTGAAGGGGGACTCAAAAGTGAGAAGTGATTACGAGCCTCTAACAAAGTACATTCCTTGACCTGAGGATGAGTAGGATTGGATGCACATGTTGGCAACCATTGATCTCCTATTCTTAGAGGAAGAGGGTGAATACATGCAAGTTGTAGACTCCACTAGCAACCCTAAGAGTATCATCACTCCTAAACTATCCATAGTACCTATGTGCATGATGATTGGAAGCCCCATGGGCCAACCTGCATCAATTGCCTATCATGTCCCAGTAAACAAACTTGAACTTCACGAAATCCTCAAGTACTTGTCAAGGAAGCTTGCAGGTAACCCAATCGTCAACTTGAAGTCCCTCAAAGATCTTATGGGAAGCAGGAGTGGCAATGAACCAAGGTGCACAACCTAAATTTGTCATATAACTGGGCTCCCACGACAAGTGAGATCATAGCCGAGAGTAGGAACCCTGCAAGCAACCTGTAGAACCAATCTTAAAATTCTGATAGATGAGTACGAGGATTGTTGCTCCACTAGTGAGGAGAGCAAGGAGGAAGTACTAACCATAGAATATGATTCGGAAGGAAGAATAATTGAGTAGATCAAAGGAGACTCTAAATCCCGAGAGATAAACATATTTTGAGTGAGAAAATGAGTTAGCAAGGTAAATTGCGATCGAGCTTGGCTAGAATATCTCAAGGCAGTGAATCACGAGCAAGTGGGACTATCTTATCCTTGCCCCCCATCACTATTCAAAGTTGGAACAACTTCAGAGTTGCAAGCACCAGGGGTGACAACTTCTTCTAGTGAGGAGGGTGAGTATAGTTCCGAGTCAAAGGAAAGCTTGAATAGTGAACCCGAGATACCTCAACCAAGCACACAAGAGGGACCTTCCGATCCACCCGAGACATAGAAAGTTAAAGGAGAAAAAAGGGAAACAGTCATAATCAAGAGAAGCTAAACAACAGAAGAGACCCCAGGACCTGCCCAAGTGCTTCATGAGGTATAAAAAGGGTGATAAAATAGTAGTGTTGATAGGAGCCAAAGGGGAAGGGCAAGCAAGTGAACCCATTGAAGGACCAACCAAGGTTAAGGAAATCAACTTGGCAAGAGGGGAGGACAAGCCTCGATTTGTGTACATAGAGGATGACCTAACCAAGGAGAAAGTGCGTGATCTCATAAATCTGCTAAGGGAAGTTCACTGATGTGTCTACATGGTCTTTAGACAAACTAAAGGGAAAAGATATGAATATCATGACTCATAATATTCCTATGACTGCTAATGTAGCACCAATCAAGCAATGACCATATGCAATGCATCCTAAGCATGCACATGCCATAAAGGAGGAGATTGATAAACTATTGAAGGTAAGATTCATTTAAGAGCATACAAGATTCATTTACGAAATAAAGCATACGGATTGGGTGTCACCCATAGTCACAGTCATGAAAAAAAGTGGGAAGATTCGAGTGTGCATAAACTATAAGAAGGTCAATGTAGCCACAAAGCGAGACAATTATCTACTATTATACACAGAACACATGCTAGAGAGAGTGGCAGGGAAGGAAGCCTACATCTTTTTGGATGGCTTCTCATGCTATAACCATGTGCAAGTCCATTCGAATGATAGGCGCAAGATGGCATTCGCCACTGAATGGGGGGTGTTTGCCTACATAGTCATGCCATTTGGACTGACTAATGCTCCCGCTACCTTTCAACGCCTCATGTGTGCCATTTTCAAGGACATGCTCAGGAAATGGTTGGAAGTCTCTGTCGATGACCTATGCATCCACACCAACTGAGAAGAGCACTTGCAAAAGCTATGAATAGTCTTTGAATGGTGTAGACAATATGGTCTCTCATTGAACCCCTTAAAGTGCTAGTTTTGGGTCAAGCATGGTTGCATCTTAGGGCACATCATGTCAAAGAATGGGATAATCATAGATTTTTCTAAAGTCCAGGTGATTGTAGACCTTTCCCCTCCAACCAACTTCAAGGGAGTTCAATGTTTCTTAGGCCACACATGATACTACCGACGGTTTGTACTAAACTATGCATTGATTGTTAGACCTTTGTACAAGCTACTGATAGTATTTGAGTGGACCCAAGCGTGTCAACGTTCCTATGAAAGGCTTAAAGAGGCTCTAACTTTAGCTCCTATCTTAAGAGCCCTAGATTGGTCCATCACGTTTTGCTCATGGAGATAGAAATGAATTGCTCCACAACAAAGAGAGAAGGGTTAGTCATGGTGTTCAATGTAAAGAAGTTCAGACATTATCTTCTAGTGACACCCTTCACGTTCTTTGTGGACCATCAGGCATTGCTTTATCTTGTAAATAAACCTTGTGCAATGAGACACATTTCTCATGGTTACTTCTACTCTTGGAATTTGACTTCTCTGTGGTTGTATGCAAGGGTAAACAACGTTATATGGCGGATTACATGTTTCGCATACCCACAAGAGAGGCCGTTGGACAAGGAATCAGTGAGGAACTATTGGACACACACCTTTTTAAAATATATGGTGAATGAGAAGTATTTAGAGCAGACTTCATGCCATATTGGGCTGAAGAAATAGTCCACATACTTGAGAATGGACTACCAAAGCAACCAATAGAGAAAGCTAGATTGAAATGACTCATCTTGAAGTTTCAACCTTATCAGTTGATTGCAGTCGAGACTATATTGGGTAGGACATGATGAACTTTTGAGGAGATGTGTCTACGAACACGAAATGTATGATGTACTCAAGGAAGCAAATGGCAGAATAGTTGAAGGGCATTTTAGTGGGGATACTACCACATGCAAGAAGGTGCTCCAGTCCCAGTTGTATGTCAAATCAGAGTGGAAGCAAAGATTGAAGTGCACAAGAGGGAGAGAAGAGTTCTCAAGTACAAGAATAAGTCTTGCTTATTTAGTTGCTCATGAAAGTACAACTTGGGTCACTCTCACTCAAAATTTGATGTAGATCCTTGGGCTGCTTATATAGCCCCAACTGGCTAGGGTTAGGTTTTCCCCTTCCCCTTAGGACCATTCACACATGCCTGCCCTTATCCACTCTTGCATAAGGAGGGTTCATATGCCTATGCTCTCAACACCCCCCCTCAATGCTAGGTGGCATTGGAATACAAAGCATAAGAGAATGCCCCCCCCCTTAACCCAAATTAGGATGCCTTTATAGAGCAGGCTTACAAGGATGGTTGTAGGCAAAAGAAATACAGGACTTAGAAGAGTTGATCATCTGTGGATTGGGAGGCAAAATTGGTCTCCAATTCCTTAGTTAGTTCTGGAACACTGGGACACTTATTGGTGATATGCCCAGTCTTTTTACATTTCTTGCACTTCATTTTTTCGGGATACTTCTTCCAGCAATTACTTATAATATGCCAACTTTTATGACAAAAGGAGCACTTTGTAGAAGGTGTATGGACTAACACTTGCTCACGGGAAGTAAATGTTGAAGTGCCTTCATTATGGTTCCTCTTCTCTTCATCTAGGCATGACTATATGGTACTTGCCAAAGTTGGGTTCGGGATATTAGTAAGGGTAGTAACAAGGGTTGGAAAGACCTTTCTTTACATATTTCAGAAGGATGGCAACGGTATCTTCATCATGAATTGCTGCTTGAACGGAGGCCAATTGTGCCATGAGCCCCTTCATATGTGAAATAAACTTGCTTAGATCTTCTCCTTGTTTATACTCCAAGCTAAAAAATTCAATCTTTAAAAAAATATTGGAGTTCTTCCTTGTGGTACCATAGAGCCTTTCAAGCTCATCCCACTTCTCCTTGGTAGTGAAGAGTTGGTTCATATGATGAATTAAGGATTCATCCAAATGAAGCATGATGATTGCATCAAGCGGATTTGATGGGTCAATAATTTTGGTCCCTTTTATGAAGGGCCAGTAGCCTCGTTCCATCATTTTATATTTTACTAGGACTTGCCAGGGATGGAAATCTTTTCCATTAAACTTGAGGATTTGAGGCCTTACATCTGCATAGGCCATGGCCATTATAGGAAGGTCTTACCTATTGCCTTAGGCAATGGCAGTGTCGTCCTTTACAGGTGGCCAAGTACGAACTAAATAATAGAATTGATAGCCCTACAAATGATAACAAACTTTAAAGCTGTAAGGATGAAAAAGGTTGAAAATCATACATATGTAATATCTCAAGGTAAGATTTTGGCGGTCTTGTCCTTTGAACAACCCTTGATTTAAGTTTCACTATTTTCCTATGTTTTAATGAGGTGAACTTTGACTGGACTTTTGGCTCCTCCCCACCTTGTGGTTTAGTGTTGAGCAAGGTCAATTAATGATTTGGACACTTGGTGAAGAGTCCGACGAGATTTCAATCACATCAATATTCATGTTTCGACATAAGGCAGTAGCACTAATGTCACTAAATGCCTTTTCAGTGCTTAGAAGCACTCATCTCAAGTTTGAGATGTTTAGGTATTTACCTTGTCAAGCTTAGTGAGATACTTGACTGATTGTCGGTGTTGAGAGTAGGCTTGAAGGTGTTCAAAAATCAAGAATGCACTTTATAGCATGTGCATCAGTGATTAAAATCATTGTTAATGATTCCCAGATTGAAAAAAAATGGAAAATAGGAAGCTTGAAGCTTATTGGCTATGACTGCCAAAAACCCACAGTTAGGGTTTTGTTGATTGTGGGGAGTAGAGAGGGAATTTATTTGAACCCTCTTAAGTGTAGATAGCCCTCTTGGGGGGCTATGAAAGCCCCATAATAGCCACCTCCATTGTGCCCTCTACTGGTCTTGGTTCAGCTCAAAGCAGATCGCTACTAGAAACTGCACTGAATCTGCATATATTGCAATGTCATGCTCTTGTGCCCACAATGTCAGGGTTTTTTGAGCCACGTTGCTGTGCCTTGAGCTAAAGAAGAGGTCTTCAAAAGGGATCTTGAGCTAAAATTCTCTCCTTTTCTCTCCCCAGGTCCTCCTATAGAGGTGGGTCAGGCTGTGGCTATGGTGGTCAAGAGGCAAGAGGTAGAAGTTGAAAGCTCATGTGCACTTAATGATGTAAGGAGATTGAGGAAAGCTGAAGGATCCGAGGTGGCTTTGATACCATGTGTCAAATCAGAGTGGAAGCAAAGATTGAAATGTGCACAAGAGGGAGAGAAGGGTTCTCAAGTACAATAACAAGTCTTGCTTATTCAGTTGCTCATGAAAGTACAACTTGGGTCACTCTCACTCAAAAGTTGATGTAGACCCTTGGGTTGTTTATATAGCCCCAACTGGCTAGGGTTAGGCTTTCCCCTTCCCATCAGGACCATTCACACATGCCTGCCCTCATCCACTCCTACATAAGGAGGGCAATTTCATTGGCCTAGTCAGTCTTGCAGCTCAATATTCCTAAGCCAAATACATTATTGTTGCCACAGACTATCTCACCAAGTGGGCAGAAGCTCAAGTAACTCGCAAAAATGACATAAGGACCACAACCAAGTTTCTTTGGGAGCAAGTAATCTCATAGTTCAGCTACCCCATAGAGTTGGTTAGTGACCAAGGCACACACTTTATCAATGAAGTGATCACTCACTTGCTATCCACCTTCCTAATAATCCATATAGGAAGTCCTCTCCATACTATCTGCAGGCCAATGGTCAAGCCGAATCTACAAATAAGATATTAGTGGGTATTCGAACAAAGGTCATCTCTACCTTATGCAATGACTGGGACAACAAACTTATGGTAGTGTTATGGGCATATCGAATGGCCTACAAAATAACCATAGGAAAAACTCCATTCAGGTTGACCTATGGAACCGAAATTGTTTTGACAGTGGAATTCTTTGTTCCTAGCTTGAGAATAGTAGCCCAAGAGCAATGGGAGGGCCAAGAAGCACGGACAAATCACATAGTGGAACTAGAATGCCTCTCTGAGACCCGTCTCATTGAAACCCATGCTCTAATCTATGAAAAGGCATGCCACAAGAGTTGGTTTGACAAATATGTCAAACAATGGGACTTTGGGCAAGGAGATTTAGTCTTTCTATATTATGTCAAAGGACACAAGCTAGAAAATGAAGTCTAGGGGATTGGGACCCTTAAAAGTTCATACTGTCTCAGTGGAACGAGTAATGTAGAATTAGAAACCTTTGAAAGATAGGGTATAGGTTTCTTTAATGGAACCTGTATCAAAAAGTACTACCCCCCATGGGACTCGCTTTTGAAGTGGAAAAGTGACCCAGGAGGCGTGAAAGACCAAATTTTCATGCAAAATGAAACGGCTGTTGCAGATCGATGAGCTAGAGTTACCCTAAATGGATTTTGATGCCAGGAATGCAACGCAAGTCTCAGTTTGTCAATCGGAGTCTGACCCCCATTTAATTCGTGCAAGGTTTTGTGTTATAAAGAAGCTATGTGATCTGGGAGCCGAAAAGTGTGTGATGGAGGCGAAGTTTATAGATTTCGAGGCCATGGAGCTGCTTGGCCAGATGGATCGCGAATCGGAATTTGTTTGCCCCTCCAGAATGCCAAAATCCACTTGTCGGGCAATGTGAATACCCAAAGTGTGAACTGGATATTTTATAAATGAAATAAAACATTTAAAAACATGCAATTTTGTAGATGTGAGAAAAATTGTGAGATTTGATGCCTCTCTAATGTTGGGGGATGAGAGAGAGATGATTACACATTCCTAATCTACTCCTCAAACAAGGGCTTTAATTTGATTGTGGACACGCAGATTTTCAACGAAGGAATCAAAATGCTGATTTTTAGTATTTCTCTCTCCTATTTCCTCTTATTGTGTGTTTCTAGGGTTGATTCTATGAGAGAAGGGGATAGACTGGGAGGAGAGATTTTGATTGTGGGATGATGCTAGAGCGTAAAGGAGCCTACATCGAGGTTAGAAGGATAGTCAGTGGTGGCTATTGCAAAGCATCAACGGGCCTCCAATCACGAGATACATATGACATAAGGTGCGATTTTTTGAGTAAGTGGTATATTTTATTATTTTATGATAATTTTTTGGTTGAAAATGGTTGCATTTGGTTGCCAATGCTCTAATCCATCAGAAATGTTAGAGAAATTGAGAAAATCGGTCACTTAATATTTTCTTTATAAACACACGAAACCCATAATATTGCAGTTTTAAGGAAAATCAGGCGATTCTAGGGTTTTGTTGTGCGTATAGTGTTTGTATGGGATGGAATATGATAGAAAAATAATTATGAGTAAGATAAATCCATTTAAATCAGTAAATAAAAAAATATAAGTACTTATAAAAAATAACAAAAAATAAAATAAATAGCAAAAATAGAGTTTTGAATATGAAAAATAGAAAAAATAATTTTTGTGTTTGTGAATGTATGATGAGGTTGAGGCATGAGGTTTAGTCTCAGTTCAGTCCTATCTTTATGTTAAAGTGAATTTTTATTGCTTTCATGAAGAAAATATATATAAAAAATACTCTCTAAATCTACCACATTGAATGCACAATCTTAAGTGGTAGGGACAAGGAGGGTGTTAAGTGCTTATAATATGCTGAATTTTGATATTTCTCTAATGCATGGCATATATGACACACGTGGTTTAAACTTAAGAGGGTCCAGTAGCATGAGCATGCTCGATGCTACTGGCCCTAGGCAATGCAACAATCTTAGTTTAGAGAAAACACATGAAAATACATGTTTTTGCACCTTCACAATGCTAGTTACCAATAATAAACTTGTTTGAGCACTATAAATCATACACAATTACATTGCACACACCATATGGTATCATCATGGATGCATAACAGTTGTTTTCAGGAATGATGACCTACGTTGAGTGTGAGGTACCCTAAGCTGTAGGGTTAGTGGTTCGTTCCTTAGGGAATTCCGTGAGGACTATCTATAATCTCCTGGATATCGATCGATTGAAAGAGTGGAGTATGTATTGAATGTGCTTTATGTGTTCACAATGCATCTTGGGGCCAATCATTGAGGTGTAGGAGAGCCATAGTGGGGCCACAACAATTAGCCGAGGGGCACTCCCTTTGTCTATGCTTATGAGGTGTATTATACCAATATGTGTAGGGACTCCCTTTGAGGAGTGTGGGAAAGGTTATCTATTGGATTACAATCCATACAAACGTGAAGTTCTACATTAGAGGTTAGGGTAGTATACCCCTTAGACGGTCCTAGGGCCGCGAAGCCATGTGGGATGGCTTGGGTGTGTAGTAGAGGCCCTGGCTAGTGCTTTAGAGCTAGTGTCATGCCTATTTTAGGTTCTAACACAAGTGCTTCCATAATACCTATCCTATCACATCAAAGAATCATGGGCCAAACACTCAAGTGTGCGTAAGTTCCATACCTCATGCTCTAGGCCTAGACGATGGAGTTGGAACTCCTACAGTGTGCATGTGACTGAGCACTGCTGGGTTTCGAAATCCTTGCTGCAAGCCCAAGGATACTATGAGAGTAACACCTCACTGTGGTTGCCCAAATCCACAAAGGCTAAGTTAGCTCCTCAATCTCAAGCCCCACAAACCAAGCTACTGCATTGTCAATCGAAATAGGGGAGAAAAAGAACTACAAAAGGTGCTAACTCCTTGAGTGCTCAAATGGTCTATCGACCCAAATTTTAGCCAAGAGTCCACGAGCAATCAAGCAAGGCCCTGCCTAAAGACTCTAAGATAATCACCAAGAACCCCGAAGCCAACACATCAATTGAGTTGCAAGCCTCACAATCCAAGTTTACCATGCCTACTGAGAATCTTCTAGGTGGAAGTGTCCTGAGTTAACTTGTCTTGCTCAACCAAATCCAAGCCACTAAAAAACCTTAAGCTACCACTACCATGATGATCTGTTCTTGAAGTAGCATTCAATATGGCCACAACCATAGGGGATGATTTGGCTACATGCATCCAATAGCTAGATTCAACTTTCACACTATTTTCTAGAAGTTATGAATGTTTAAGGTATGTGCCTTACCATGCTCTTGGGAAGAATACAAATTCATCTTTATTAAAACATTCACTATTGCAAATGAAATGATTGATGATGAAATCTCATGAGAAAATGCTGAAAGCCAATGTTTGATCACATCTTATTAAAAAAGTAGAATTTCCATGCCACTTTAGGAACTCTCTGAACTCCAAAGACTCGTTGAATCCGAGTCCAATTTCATACGCAAGTGGTATGAGTTGCACCCTTCATGGGCTCAAGAGGGATACCAAATCATGACTAGTGCAAAGCAAAGACCATGCCATCAAGATTTCTGAGTACGACCTAACGTATGTGGCCCCCACCTCACCTCTTGGCAGATGCATTAACTTGCATCATGCAAGTAGGCATTGATCCATGAGATTTGGACTATTATGCGACTCTTGAATATAACCCTAAGTTTTATGATTGGTTCTTGAGAAAGCAAGGCACACCACGGATGTGCTAAATGCCCATACACTTTGATTTCCACAATCCTATGAGGATTTTCATCCTTTCCAAGGGGAAGGGGAGTAATGGATGAAAACTCAAAATAGGAATTGAATTCTAAAAGAAAAGAATGAAGGTGTGGATTGATTGGTATGCGAATTCTTAACTTTTGGGATTTTGTGGGTGATATTCCTCATTGTATGAGAGTTCTTATTTTTAAACAGTAATCTTTTTAGTCTTCTTGCTTTTTGTGTGAGAGATGCCCCTTAAAAAAGAACTAATTGTGGGATGTTGTGTGGCAATAATAACCTAAATGGCATGACAATAGGATAAAGCCAACATGCTTCCATTCTCGAAGGAAGAGCATAGAAGATATGGACTAGCCATGGATGCAAGGCTCAGAACTCTCGAGTCAACGGGGAAGAAAGAAGATTACTCTCAAAATCCCCATTCGGAAAACTTGTTTCACCATTGAGGAAAATAGAGAGCTGCAAAGGATGGAGAGTTATAGAGGCTAGAAGAAGAGCGCAAAAAGAGGCAAGAAGAGGAGGAAGAAAGACTAATAAGACAAGAAGAAGAGGAGATTGCCCTTGCCATTCATAATGGAGTAACCCTCCCGATCTCAAGAATTGACAACGATAAGCCCAGTAAGGGAGGAGGTGTCAAGTACAAGCATTGTAGTAGCGAAGGAAGCTGGGACCACACCAACAATCACCCTAACAAAGGGTACTACAGAAGGGATGGTCAATGAAAGCAATCTCATGGGCTAGGTGTAGTACCTAGTTAGCAATTTGCATGAAATTGCGATTGCACCTAGTGAAGGAGCCCCTCTTGCAGGAACCAAGAGACCAGCAACCAACATAGAGTCACAAAAGAGCCAAAGTTACCCCGCTTAGAAGTGTCAACCACTTTGGTACCTTTGGCCATGTGCCATAATGAAGATTGAGATGAATTGGTGAAAGAATTTCAAAGCCAACTTCACTAAGCAACTGAAGAAAAAAAGGTTGTACTTGTAGAGCTTGAAAAAGAAAAGGCTATGTTCGCAGACTACAAAATGGAGCAAGCAAGAGTAATGACTATTGTTAAAAGATTCAAGAAATGATCTCATTAAAAGAGGCCTTGAAGGTAAGAGAGGGAGAGGAGGGCCTCAAGGAGTTGTATGATGAAGAGAGGGAGACCTGCATCTCCTTGGAAAACTTGTGTGCCTTAAATTCCTGTGAAAATAAATGCCTAGAGCTGGAAATAAAAGAGTTGAAGAGGAAAAAAGAACAGGCTATGAAGGAGTTACAAGAGACAAGGAACCAACAGATTGAGGAGAATAAGAGGAAACTAATGGAGCTGCACAACCAGCTATAATTTGTTCTCCATGAACAAGACATATTTAAACAACATGTGAAAAGGAAAACCCAAGAACATGATCAAATGCATACACTATGGAAGGAGCAACAGTAGGTAATCACCACTCTAGCCCAATACCAAAATCAAGGGTTAGAGCAGATGAAGGAGAAAGTAGAAGAATGGGTGGTTAAGAATGAAGATCGAATAAAAAACTTAGCTTACAAGTTGGCCCATGCCAAGGGTGAGCACCTCCTAATAGAAAGTAAAGTTGTGGCTATTGAGACATGAATGTTGGAGCTCCAACATGCATTCTTAAGAACAATGTTGAATGTCATGTAGGCAGGAGGAGAAGAGATAGTGGAGCAGCTCAAGAGGAAGCTAGAACTGATAAGGAGGGCTCTGCAGCACGGATTCCGTGACAAGGCATCCACGACTAGCACCAATTTGGAACTAGAGGGAAAATGTGCTCACCTAACCTCAACTAGCTTAACCACACAAGAACTTACTCAGTTAGGGCTTGGGGAGCTAGAATGGCAGATGCAACCACTACAATAGGAGCCACTAGAGTGGTCCATGAAGAAGAGCTTGATTTTGAACCCAACCATCAAGAGGAGGAGCAAATGCAAGAATCAAGCTCGCCTATGCAACCACATGTGTAAATAGAAGAGCAAGGGGAGGAAGCAAGGCTACCCAAACAAATGGTGAAGGCAAGGCACAAACACAAGGGGCAAGTGGAACATGCCCGTAAAAAGTTTTAGGCTAGGACATTGCAAGTCCCTCAAGGTGAGGAGTGTGATCCCATCAACTAGGGCCAAGAACTTGCGGTGTGGGAGCAATGGGAGAACTGCAGCCCCTTTGAGTTCTCTTTCACATTCTCTCGCTCATTGGATAGAGTACTATCTCCTAGGGTGGTAGAGGATGTCATCAAACTTTCAACTAGTCTTGGAAGGAGATGGCTAGAGGAACGAAGGAGGCACCCCACAAGGTGGCAGTAGGAACCTACAAACTATTGGAAAGATAGGGTGGTAGAGGTACCCCAGAGGGTAGAGGGATATGAAGCATAGCCAAGGTGGCACATGAACATTTGGGACTCT
The DNA here is from genome assembly GCF_053477565.2 of Lygodium microphyllum. NCBI lineage: Eukaryota > Viridiplantae > Streptophyta > Polypodiopsida > Schizaeales > Lygodiaceae > Lygodium > Lygodium microphyllum. The sequence goes on from NC_141142.1 coordinate 52,081,204, forward strand.
AGCCTAGAGGCCTAGATCACTTTTTGCAACACCCTACCTTATGAGTGGGTTGATCCCATCTACATCCCCTACCCAAGATGAATTGGAATTGATTTGAACTCGGAGGTGCATATGGTAAATATGACTTCCCTTTGATTTATAATGTAAATGCCTCGATCCTTGAAGAGAGCTTGATTTTTACCGAGAAGAACCTCCGTCCATCTATAGAAAGTTTCTTCATTGATTTCTTCTCATGCCCTGACCTCGCTTTCATCACCACATGTAATTACCTCCGCCTATTATGAGTACTATTAAAACAAAAACCTATTGCAGTGAAAGAGTAGCTATCACCCCTCTTTTTTGACCTCAATGCTGGGATTGATAGTTGTGAGATGATGCACCTCATGATGAGAGCCACTCTCATGCCAATGTTTTGCATGGACCTCTTAGAGGACATGAGTGATAGCAGATTCATTGGGTGTAACCACCCGTTTTTGTCATCTACTCCACTCAATGTAAAAACTAGCTTTAAGGGATATATGCAAAGTAGGGCATCTCTCAGTAAAGCCCTCAAGCCACCATGCAGCTTGCCCCCCCTGCTTCAGAATGGGATGCCTCTTAGCATACTCCCTTATTAAATTTATTCATTAAAAAAAAAGAGAAGAAAAATAAAAGGAAAAAGAAGAGGGACAAGGACAAGAAGGAAGGAAGTAGAAAGTAAAGAAGCACAGTAAGGAAATCGGCCATCTATACTCTATGAGCGTCACAAGCACTGCACCTAGGAACCGCCCTAGCCCATTCCCCACTTCACAATTGGGGCTCATCAAGGGCATGACACACCTAGGGAGGTCACACTTGCCTCCTATTGTTAGGCACGTCTCCCTAAGCTACACCCACCACACCTTCGCTTTACACGAACTAAGTCCTCAAGTGTGGGACAACACCCTAAGCTTTGCTTGCAGTTCAACTCAACTCCTAGTTCCACTAGCATGGACACAATGCACTGTATGACAAGGTAGGCACACACCCTAGATAGTGCACCTTCTTTTCCTTTTCAGGTGAATTTGACCAACCACGATAACCCATCGACTTCGGAGGCCTTGCCACCCACTCAATCCACTCTCAGCCTCTACAACCTCAACCATTTTGATATGCTTCTTATCCATGTCCAATCCACGCAAGGCCCCATCATCGACCTCCATGACAACCCTCCAACCATTGGAGCCCTCATCAACAAAGCACACAAGTGCCATGGGACTAGCACTTGACTACGAGGGGGATAATGTTAACCCCAATGCAAGAAACACAAAAAATAAAAAGCAAGGAAGCAAAAGAAAATTTTAAAATATAAGGCAAAGTAGAAAAAGGCGACCCAACAACTGAAAGGGCCAAAAGTGCAAAAACACCTTAAAAACCCACAGTGAGTGCAAAAATGAAGCACATTTTTAAATGCAAAGGCATCCCTAAATCTTTGTAAAAGATCACGAGTCTCCCTCTTGTGCAATGTTTAAAGAGTAGACATGCATGGGTAAATCCACAATGTAAATAGAAGGGAATAGGAAAATAGGACATGAGCTAAAATGACTGGTCATATAAAAAAGGGGTGGGTGCCCAAAAGGGATTAGGACATGTATAAAAGCCCAAAAGTGAATGGAGAAGTAGATTCTTGTGTGTGGTAAAACTAGCTCTCCTATTCTCTTCTTCTTGTTGTTCTTGCTTGCTTGAGCATGTGCTTGAGAGAGGCAGTGTGAGGGAGTGAGTGTGTGAGGGTGAGGGACTGTGGTGGCGAAGCTCTCCATCTTCTCCTCCCTTATTATTATTATTATTATTATTATTATTATTATTATTCTCTTGTCTCGCGCATGCGACAATGGAGCATCAAGCTTGAGGATCGAGCTCACTTGAAGCTTGCACTTGGATCGTGGAGCTATTTGAAGAGCTTGAGGAAGGAGGCAACTCGATTGACATGGATGTAAGCTCACTACCCTCATAGGTGTTAGAGTGCGCATGGCTATGTGAGAGGTAGCCATTGTACTTGGCTTGAAATTCTTGAAGCAATAAGTAGTTCGTGGGTCTTGTCAGTCGAGCAAAGGCTCACACAGTTAATGAGTCACATGTTAATAATATTGCAATTTTTGATCCCCATAATGGTGGATTGTACTCCATTTGCATACTTTGCCTACAATGGATGTTCATCTAGCAACAATGGTATTGTTATTTCAGGAGTCGGATGTGTATTCCATGGGGAGCCTTTCTGAAATTTATGAGAGGTGTTTAGCTAAATTGTGGAGATGTGAGACTTGGGTACAAGATTTGATTTTGTTTGGAAAGCATTATTGTCGAGATGGAAAAATAATGTTGCTACCATTGCAATGTCCACCATAGCCATGATATAATTTTTTGCATGGTATGCACCCTCAAAGTAGGATATTTAAAGATCAAGCATACAATAGTGCTCTTGCATTTGTATCACTTAGAGCTAATGTTGAGGAGCTCCTTGTTGTTGAGAATTCTTACACATTTAGAGTGCATGGCTCTATTTATCACCATATAGGTCATCTGCTTCTTTTTTATATGCAATATTAAGAAAGACCAAGATTTGCACAACTCTATGTTTATGATATTGAGCATGAGTTTTTTAATCGGTTGGGGGTTATGCATGATTTGTTACCAAATTTACTTGGGAAACTTCAGCTACGATGCATCGACACCACATATGCACAAGCTTTTAGGTTTGTGGATATGCAATTGCAAAATAATCCCATGCAAGAATTAAGAATGGGTATTTTTGGTGTTCAAAGAACCATTAAATAGTACTCTGCTCTTGCAGCGCTGAGGTTGCTGCTATCATGCCAGGGCAAGGTGATGAGAATACTCTTGATTGCTAGGATATTTATATTTACACTTGGGGTGATTGATATATTGCTATTTCAAACTTGCATAGAGCATATATGCCAATGCTATATGTCCTTCTTTTCCCTATGGGTGATGACGGTTGGCATATAAAAGTTCCCTACAATAATGTCAATGTATGTATTAACATGCATGAATTGTCCAATAAAAATTATGTTACCTAGATGCAATTTTATGCATTTTGACTTCAGGTGTGTGAAGATATTAAGGTGTGCATATTGGGTGGTGGTTGACTATTTCAACGGTTTACTCTTGATGCTTGTTGTAGTATAGAGCAATATGGGTTAACTTGGTATCACCACATTCAGTCAGTGTTGCGATCAGAGGCCTATAAAGGCTTGGTAGACATGATAGGGGCAAACAATAATGGGCCAATGCAAATGGTTGGTGCCTCTATTAGTAGGAGGATAGTTTTATTGTTGTCATTTACAACAAGTGGGCCAAGACACATGTATTGATTATATCAGGATGCCATGGCTATAGTGTGATGGAAGGGAAAACTTGGCATTTTTATAACAATCACATGTAATCCAAAGTGGTTAGAGATAACTAATGCTTGGTTACCTAGACAGAGTGCTTATGACCATCTAGATTTGACTGCTCGCGTGTTTCACGAAAAACATGCTGATTTGATCCACACATTGTTGCGAAAAGATCTATTTTGAAAGGTTGCGGGCTATGTTACTATGATTGAATTCCAAAAGAGGGGACTACCACATTCTCATACTTTGCTAATTTTAGAGCAGTCTCTCAAGCATGTCACTATGATAGAATGGTTTGTGCTAAGTTGCTGGATAGAGTTAAGTTTCCAATCTTATTTAAGACCATTTCAAAATGTAACATTCATGGCCCTTGTGGAGAATTGAACCCCAATAGTCATTGCATGGAAAAGGGCAAATGCACTAAAGACTACCCTAAAAAATTAGTGGGCATGATTGGCTATCCCATCTATCAAAGGTGAGATGATGAAAGCATGGTGATCATAAACAATAATGTTATTGATAATCAATGGATTATTCCATATCGTTACTTGAGTAAGAAATATACTGCACATATAAATGTGGAGGTGTGCTTGACAATAGTGGCTGTTAAGCATTTGTATGAGTATGTGTACAGGGCGCATGACCTTGCAACAATCAAATTTTTTGTTGGGGTTGATTGCATAGAAAATAGTGGCAATGTCCATGAAGTGGACGAGATCCAAAGTTATTTGGATGCATGATATGTTTCTATCTTTGAGGCATGTTGGCAAATCTATGATTACCCATTGCAAGTACACTTGGCTAGTGAGAATTATGTGGTGTTTCGAGATGCAAATAATATAGTAAATGTTGTAAAGAAAGAATGCCTAAAAAAAAAAACTCTTAGAGAATGGTTTGTGTGCAACTGCATTCATCCAAAGGCTAGAACTATTCGCCATGAGGAATTTCCAATGCACTAGGTGTGGAATGCATAACATAACATGTGGACAAAGAGAGAGCGTGGAAATACATTTGGTTGGATGTATCTTGTGGCACCTACTTGTGGTGAGCTTTATCATTTACAGATGCTTTTAATAGAGTAATGGGGTGTAATTCTTTTGAAGATTTGCATATTGTTGATAATGTGATCTATGATACTTTTTAGGGATTCTTGCATTGAAAGGGGTATGTTGGACAGTGATGATGAGTACACTATGTGCTTGGAAGAAGCTACCTTTGTGCAAACTAGTGCTCAACTCTATACTTTGTTTGTTGCAATTTGGTCTTTTGTGAGCCACCTTGGCCTAGCCAGCTATGGGATAGATTTTTGGTACCAACAATGGTAGAGGATATAATGTATATATCTCAACTACAACATGTGCTCACCTCTCTAGGTGTTCTATAGTACGCGGCATCTAACATGGCTTCGTTAGATCTTCAAGACCTTTTAGACCATATAGGGTAAAGACTCTTTGATTTTGATGGGTTGCTAGAACCTCATCGACCAAACTCTCAATCATATGATAACCACTTTTTGCAAGATGAATATGCATAAAACACATCAGAATAATGTAGGGCATAGAGGATCAGGTAGCTGGCATATTTACGAAGGCATTGGGCACAGAGAAGCTGCGCAAGTTTAGAAACCTGCTTGGTGTGCACGAATTGGGATTGAGCTCGAGGGGGAGTGTTGAGATATCGAGCTCCACTCGTGATATGCCAGGGTGACCGTTGTGCATTTATGTCACCGACTTGTCAGTTTGCAGATGGGGTTGGTACACCGCCCATGAATAATAGCTAGATGACAGCTATCCTTATCTACTCTAGTTCATGGCTCAAATGTATGCCACCTTAGTTAGTTGAGTTTGGTTTGAGACCCATATATAGGGTTCTTCTATTTCTTTGTACTTAACTCCTTTTTGGCTTACACAACTAAGAAGAGAAAAATTGTTTTCAGCCTCCACCCTTGTGTGTATTCCCCCATTGTGCAAGCAAGAAAGCTACAAGTGAGACTCCTTCCTTCTCTCCCACAATCTTGACACCTTAAAATTCGGCCCTCGCCCAGCACCACTCGGACAAGTCGAGACACTCGGCCAGGCCGAATTCACCATTCGGCCCTCGGCCCATTAGACTCGGCCCACTCAAAACTCGGCCACTCGGCCCTCGGCCTATTCGGCCACTCGGCCCTCGGCCCATTCAGACTAGTTACCATTTGGCTCACTCAACTCGACCACTCGGCCCTTGGCCCATTTGGGCTGGTTACCATTCGGCTCTCGGCCTATTTGAGTGAATCCACTCAGCCTACAATTCCATTCGACCCTTAGCCCATCCGAGTGATACACTCGAGCCTTGCAACTTGGACGAGTTGGGCCAAGTCAAAAATTTTCCAAATCCTCCGGCCGCGTAAACCTTCGTAAGTAACTTCGAGGCGTGGAACTCGATTTTGGCGCAGGGAATAGGCAAATTCATAGGACACAGTCACCTAGCAATTCGAGCAGGCTATTGCTAGACCTAGAGTCCTAACGACAGCCAGCTGAGCCAAAGATCCTGAATAACCCTAAAACGGGCAAGATAACATAGTGAGAAACCCTAAAAATGGGCAAGACAGCTAGACGCAAGTCAACAAGCCTATTAGGCCTAAAACAAAGCGAGGGAGTGCATAAGCCATTTAGACACTTGTTTTCTGCACTCACCCTGAATTTTCGCACTTGAAGTACACTGTAGGATAGCTGAAAGCCTGATTGAGTACAAGTGCATGGGAAAGAATACACATGTATTGGGTAGAGGTAAATTGAGGATTGGATGTAATAAGTCAAGGAACTTACTCAAACAGACACCTCAAGGAACCCACTAGTAGGAGAAGATCCCAAGACATAGACAGACAACCAAGGTACAGAGTAGGACCAAAGCAAGCAGCACTAGAGATGTGGATCTCACCAGCTTATGCAACCTAATCAACATCTTGGTGGAGCACGAGAACATGATAATGTTAAAGGAAAGCTCAGTCGAATGAGAAACTCGACTTAGGAGTTTTTCTAGAGGCGATTTAGGAGCTGGTAAGAAGCTACGATGCGCATGATCGATATGAGCACCGTAGAATAACAACAGAAGCCATCATAACAGACTTCGAAGAGGAACAAAAGCTAGCCCACAAGACACTGCAAGGCTTAGTGAAATACAACCAAGACCAGCGTGCTAGGAGCTTAAGGCAGAACACAAAATTGTGCGAGGTATAGCAGGTGTTGAACCTGGCAGGTGGGAATCAAACCGATCATGAGAGGAAGGAGACTTGACATTGAGTGAGCTTCTCATGAAGCGATTGCTCGACAACACTGCAACGGAGCAGAGTGCTGCAACACTAATGACATCATTACTAATAGGATTAGGAACAAACCAAGGCTCTAAGGACCGGTCTAGAATCCCAATTGTTGCAAAGCAACTCGACAAGTACCAACCCCACGATGATCCATACAACTTTGTAGAGCAATTGGAGCAAGTCTGCAAGGCCAACGGCCTCACCGACTTGACTCAACGCTCTCAAGCATTCGGGCTTTGCTTAGGCGACAAGGGTAGGACTTGGTACACGAGTCTAGATGCTGGAGAATGAGCGGATTTTAATAGCCTCAGAAACCTCTTCATCAACTTCAAGCCTGGATACTCTGACAATCTGCTAGTGAGACTGATGAATGTCAAGCAGAAATAGAAAGAGGACATTCACGACTACGTCACCCATGTGAGGAGCCTCTTCAAGAGAATCCCCGTAGGTGAACGACCTACCGAGAGAGTGGTGTCCACCTTATTTATCAATGGAATACGGAGTGAGGAGATGTATAAGGGCTTGGTAGGTAACTCGAGCTTGCACGAGACTCGATAGCTAGGGTATTTGAAGAGGCCATTCGAGTGGATGACCAGCTGAAAGAGCGGAGCTCCAGGAGCTCAAATTCAAAAGAGAACAACTTGCAAAGTTCGGAGAGAGTGTCAGCCTCTAGTGAACAATTAGGTCCAATAGCCCAGGACAAGGGGAAGGCCTCGGAGACAAACCAAGACTTGGCTGAGGTAAAAATGGAGATAGCCAAACTGTAGGACATGTTGAAACGACCAACGCACCCGCACATCCAATGCGTGTATTGTGGCGGAAACCATGACCTGCCAGTTCACTATGTGGAGGAGCCAAATGAGGAAGAGACTGATGTATACCCATACATCTCGCACGATGACGAGGGCAATGCAATCCTTATGGACTATCGACCAATGTCGGTGATGGTGTTAGGAAGAGGCCAAGTTAGAGGCCTAGGAGGGCAGACGCATAATCCAACCAATCATATGTTGGACTTGTGGTCATCCAGGGCACATCTCATCACGTTGTCATGAAAAGGAGCAACCAAATAGAGACAAGGTAAACCTAAGGTACCCAGAGTGCAGAATTACTCACCTCTTCATTGACTATCCCAAGTGAAAACCATCCTCAAGTTTAGCCAACATACCATCTGTCCCATTGGGGCTGTTCGGCTTCGAGAATCTTGATGGGGAGGCCCCACCTATCCCATTGCTTATCATGACCCGAGCACAGACAAAGCAGGCCGGCATATTGTTGCCAGGTCCGAGCAACCTCAATGCAACCTTGATCGGGAAAAAGAGCCATAGACAGAGAAAGAAGAAACCCAAAGCTAAGATCACGCTGAAAGCTGAGACTCCTACTACTGTGCTTACTGGAAAGAAGGTCACTAATGCGGAGGTAGAAACCTCAACCCCTAAGACAGTTGAAAAGGAAAGTGCTAGGGTAGGGGAGTATCTACATCCGAAGCGCCAACTAGAGGCTATTGAGAAAGCAAAGGAATGGGTAAGAGAGGCCCAAGAGCACCTAAAAGATGCTGAGCCCATCCTAGAGGACAAGATCAAAGATCTCTCTAGTATAAGCACGCCAATCTCACCCCCACGATCGAAAGCAAGAGATGCAATTGCGCTGCAAGCGGTACCGCTTAGGCAAAGCTCCGACGCTATAGGCCAGCAAATCAGTTACGACCATTGGGCAGGACAATCCGGAATAGGAGAAAGATGAGCAGCCAATGACCTCTTTACCACATTGGTGACCACCCCGGTGATGCTGAGCCTAGGAGACCTACTTAGGCAGCATTCCACCCTATGGAAAGACCTGAAGCAGTGGGTGGAAGGATCACGAGAGCAAGCTATCGTAGACCTGCATGATCGTGACGGAGAGACACAAATACCAAGCTTGATGCTGCACTCTATGCCTAAATCCTTGCACATTAATGCTTTCTGGAAAGGCATTGAGACGCATACGGTCTTACCTATCTTAGTCCTAGGCGACACAACTAGAAAGGGATTGTAGACACAGGAGCGGGGGTTAGTGTACAGAGCCACACAGTGCTTCAGATGTGGGGAAACCCGCTTGTGGAGACTGCCAGGTTCAATGTCACACTAGCAAATGGTATGAAAGTGGAACCATTCGGGGTACTTAAAAACTGGCCAGTGAAGATCGCAAGCATCCAGTTCTCAATAGGGCATTGCCGATGAATTGCCAGATGCCCTTGCCAGATGCCCAGCCAAATGCCCATCTGTTCAACCTTTCCAATGAAAGAGAGTTATTCAAGGCTGATCTAACACCATACTGGGCAGATGACATCGTCCACATACTGGAGCACGGACTACCTGAGTGGCCAATAGAAAGGTCCTGACTTAGGTGACTTATCCTCAAAATCCAACCCTATCAATTGATAGCAGGCCAACTGTGTAGATGCATATGTGAGCATGAGATGCATGATGTGCTCATAGATGCGCCTCTTTTTCTCGACGCAACAAGATTCGTCAAGCATTGTGACAAGTGTCAATGGACAAAGGTACTGATTCACAAGGATCAAATGGAATTGACCCCAATCATTGCACGACAACCCTTCAAAAAGTGGGGAATCGACTTCATAGGACCCATTAGTCCTGCGACATAGTATTTGTAGGCCAAATATATCATTGTGGCCATGGACTACCTAACAAAATGGGTGGAAGCGAGAGCAATACGGAAAAATGACACTAGAATGACTGCCAAGTTCTTATGGGAACATGTGATCTCACGGTTCGGCTGCCCCATCGAACTAGTCAGTGATGACCAGGGCATGCACTTCATCAGTGAAGTGATAGCGCATCTTCTATCCATCTTTCTGATCATCCATCATAAATCCTCTCCATACTACCCTCAGGCAAACGGACAAGCAGAATCCACAAATAAGATCCTTGTAAATGTCATGACCAAAGTAATCTTTGCTTCACGTAGCGACTGGGATAACAAGTTGATGGCACCCTTGTGGGCTTACCGTAGAGCTTATAAAACGGTTGTCGGCCAGACTCCCTTTAGGTTAACCTATGGGACTGAGGCAATTCTACTAGTAGAGTTCTTCGTTCCTAGCTTGAGAATAGCACTTCAAGAATGGTGGGAAGGGAAGGAGGCATGGACGCAATTCCTAGTTGAGCTTGAACGCCTCTCGAAAACACGCCTTCTGGCCACTCATGCACTCATATGCAAGAAGGCACAATGCAAGAACTGGTTTGACAAGCATGTCAAACAACACAACTTTGAACAAGGCGACTTAGTGCTCCTATACTCAATTAAAGGACATAAGCAAAAAATGAAGTTTAGAGGTCTTGGGCCTTTCAAGGTTCATGCAATCAACCGAATCGGTAACGTTGAGCTCGAGACTCTAGACCACGAAGCCATAGGCTTCTTTAATGGCAATTGCATTAAGAAGTACTACCCTCCCACGCATCCGCTGCATGAGCCACCAATGTTGGAACCCCCTGTCATGGTACGAGTCGCCACAATTACGAAAATTGGTGGTGAGGACGAGGAAGTTGTAGAACCCGAATACCTCCACATCACGGTACTACCAAGAAAACATGCGCTTCCAATGCCTTGATCAACGAGGGAGCAGACTTCAATGTCTTAACTCACGATCATTGGACCCAACTTGGTAAACCACCACTACAGCCTACTAATGCCCAATTGAACCCATATGGGGGCTACTCATATGCACTTCTCAGCAAGTACCGGACCGCTGTTACTATTGAGTCTGAGACTGTACCAATGTTCTTTTACGTGTCGCCAAACACTAAAGACGCGGGCACAGAGTCGCTACTAGGGTGAACCTTCAAGAAGCAAATTTGCTGCAATGTTGATTATGAGTTGCAACGCATCCACCTCGCCATAGGCAACATTCGTATTGATACAGCCTTCAAGGGCTACGTGATCCCGTTAAAGTCCGCAAGGCCATCGATAGAAATACTCACAGCCAAGTCTATGGAGGGGAGCAGGGCTCAGCCACCATGCACCAAGCCTCACGAGCCATTGCTCATAGCAGCAAAAGCTAAGGCCCAACAACCTGAGTTTCAATGGAGGCCTAAACAACTGCGACCATCGCCTAGAAGTAGACGCCCACGTCTTCATAACTCAAGAAACTCTAAGCCTAGGAGGCCGAGATGTAGTTACACAAATCAAAGCATGATCAAGCCAAGATGGGTTCCTAAAGCCCTCTTACACGCGCAAGGATACTTTGAGAAAAATGCTTGGATATGGATCCCTAAGGCCAGAGCGGCCCACGACATCACTCAAATGCCACCCTCACATTTGATCACCCCGCGCCCTGTGTAACCTCGGAACTAGAAGCCGCAGCATTTCTCGAGCCCGCCTCCTACCAGCTCACCTACTCATGAGCTACGAAGAGTTGAGCAAGTCTATCGGTCCAAACCCCAAACAACTTTATCCCCTTCAACCCCTGCTAATGACAATTAGACTTTCCAAACCCAATCCGAGTGTAGTAGCCCATCCGTAGCAACCACTACTCCAATGCTTATCCACGGGACTCAACCAACGCTTCATGGGCAACTACCACCATCTGCCGCCGCGGTTACTAGCCCCATCAAACCCTAGCCACCTGCTGGCCTTAAACCATCTTACGAGTGGAAATCATTCTTAACTCTAGCCGAAGACACAGGGGATGATGTTATTGCTTGTCTTAGATGCTTGGATGCCACGTTCGTGTCATTGGCTCGAAGTTATGACCGCTTGGACTCAGGCCTACTGCAAGAGCCCTTAGCGACGGAAGTTCGCACGATGCCTTTTTCCTAGGAAACATTCGAATTCGCATTTGTCAAAACACCCCATTCAGCTGTCTACCAAGTTACTACATGTTGAGATATCAAGAGACCAAGCCATCAAACAACACCTCATTACGTTTTACGATAAGTGCGTGACTTCCTCTATCACTGACAAAGAAGTCGAGGAGTTGAAAGCGTTGATACCAACTCCCCATTTTTACGAAACTGGTACACTCTGCGATTACAGTGGGAACTCGAAGGATGCCAAATCATGACCAACGCTAACCAGCGCCGTGCAATCAAGACATCAAACCCATGTCGCACCCACCTCATATAGAGTATTAACCACTCTTTGTGGTTGGCCCATGGAAGAGCACGTCAAGGGACACCCATATCTTGATCGCCTCTTGACCGAGGAAGAGTTCCACATCGCTAGTCGCGTTGATTCCAACAATTTCCTAACCGATGTCCTCACTTACATCACACATGTAAGTACCCGACCCTTCGCTCTGGACCTCACAGCTCAGTTGAAATACAACCTAGAATTCTATACTTGGCTCATCAGCAAGTAAACCTTATACCTGAATGTTGAATGCCATGGATCTCCTAACCTTCAATCCTAGGAAGGAATCTTCTCAATCTAGAAGGGGAGAGGGTATGAGGGTAGTGTGAAGGTGAATAAGGTGAATAGGGTGAAGGTGAATCAAATTAAAACCAATCAAGATCAAGTAAACGCAATAAACACCTAAGAAATAGGTGATGTAGGAGGGATGTCACAAAACAAGTCTGAAGGGAAGAATTTGTATGGGAGTTTAATGTTGTCATTCAACAAACATAAAATCTTTCTTTTTAGCAAATTCTTGTATGTATATTAATTGTAGCACTAAAAGGAAGTATGGTTCATGACAGGAATGAGAGATGTCATAACAAGACCATGTCCACCAACTCCCCTTTACAGAAGAAGAGAGAGCATAGTATGGCATCATCCTGGAAAATCGAGCTTACATTCAGCTAAAATTCCGTAGCATTCATAACCTTGAGAAGATGGTGGCTAAGGAACAAGCCACAAGGAGGATAGTGGAACAGTGCCACCTTCACAAGTACCTAGAGAAGTTTGCATAGGAACCTAATCACACGAAGTGTGTGGAGTTCTTGAGAATGTACACCTTGACCGAGAGTGCAGAATGGTGACGGTGGGAAGGGGGGACAATGCCCGACAAATGCAGGTACTGCTAACCCAAGCCTTGGTGGAGAAAGCACTGGGACTAGAACCTAGGGTGGAGAGAAAATGTAAAAGGGATGTGTATGCCCTGCTGAAGATGAATAGGGAAGGTCTTGACAAACGACAACATCAGCTTACAAGACATCCCGATGCTGAGATTCGCCTACAGGCAAAGTTGGTGCATGCCCTTTTCTCCAACCAATGCTACAATTCCCTTATGCATCGGATCAGTGTACCTGTGCTGGAGAATGTGGCAGCCCGCACCTTGGATGAGGTGGATTGGAATGGCTATGTGCGCAAAACAATAGACCAAGTGGCCAAAGCACTAGCCTTGGGCAACAAATAGGTAGGTGGAGAATCCCCCTCACCTAAGAATACAGAGAGGAAGAAACCTTCCTCGAAATCCTCCTTCATAAGGTATGGAAGCATACTGACGGCCATCATCTAGGAGGCTGTGAAAGAGGCCCAATAGGGAAGCAAAGGAGTAGATGAGACCCCAGACAGGTCGCTAACCCATCAAAAAGAGGAGCAATCGAGCGATCGGACAGAAACCGAGGCAGAGAAGGAGGAGCGGGAGGCTCAATTCGAACGAAGAAAAACAAAGGAGTTCATTGGGAAGACAACTTAGAACCACAACACACGAGCCAGCACTTGCCATGGACACCACTCACCATGATGCAATTCCTGGTTACAAAAGTACAAGAGATGGTGCCAGGGGTAGGAGCCAAAAGGCTAGTTACAACAGATATCGAGTGAAGGCAAGACCCAAAGCGGCAAAGGTTGGAAGCATCCACCACCACAGCACACTTAAGGTCCTTAAGCCATCGAGTTGGCTCTGTTGTTCTATAGACTGGCGAATTGCTTCGGCCATGTCTTCTTCCTCTTGTCTTCTCAACTCTTCCATCTCTTCCATAGCTCTTCTTTCTCTCTCTTCTTCTATTTTCCTTGCTTCCTTGGCCAACCTTTCATACATGAAGGGGTCAATGGCCCAACTAGCTTTAGTCTAAGCTCTAGTTTTGCTGAAGAAGATACCATTGCAATACTTTTAAAAGTTATAAGGAAAGTCTTCCCAACTCTTGTAACTACTCTAACAAATGTACCAAATCCTACACTTGAAGGTGTCATTCAATCTTGTCTAGATGAGGAGAAAAGAAATTAAAAGGAATGCAACACTAGCTCAGCATCTACCCCAACAACCCAATATCAACTCTAAGTTCATATTGTTTCCACTAAATGTTCCTTTTGTAATAAAAAGGGATATATTGTAAGCAACTCCTGGAAAAATAATCCCAACAAGATGAAGTGCAATAAATGTAAACAAACATGGCATATCACTGGTAAATGTCCTAACTCCCCTAAAGCACCAAAATAATTGGAGGCCTACTATGTCTCCAAAGCACTTAATGACCACCTTTTTTAGTATATGTTGTATCATCTTTCCATAAACATATTTGTAGCCTACTTTATAAATGCATCTTGTTGATTGATTGAGGGGGGTACATTTTCATGCTAATGTGATTCAGTGCCACCTTAGCAGAGAGGAGGGGTGTTAGAAGTATAGCATGAGAACCTTATGTAAGCAAGGGTGCATGAGGGAAGCTGAGGTGTGAATAGACTAGAGGACATAGGAAACCATAACCCTAGCTCACTGAGTGGCTATATAAACAGCAGATGAGAGAGTGCACTAGTTGTACTTTCATGAGAAAATTAATAATTAAGATCTTTTTCTTGTACTTGAGCTATCTTCTCCCTCTTTTGCACACTCTTCCATGCTACAACTTTGATTTTTCAACACATCATAATCAAGCATCACTGACAAGTCTATTGTAGTGAGCATCACTGAGATGACGAGTAGGAGGAGCTTGTCATTGAAGAGGAGGTGATGCAGATGAGAAGGAAATTTTTGCTATCTTCAAGGAGAACCACCACGATTTGAAGCCCCATGGAAGCACCATAAGAAGCCATGGCCACACAATAACATAAGGTATGCATGTAATCTCAAGCATTGGGGCAATAGTAAACCTTGAAAATAGATAGAGAGGTGTTGTCAGGGCATAGAATGGTGGGTTTGGACCCCCCTCCCCCACCTTACATATGACTCTCTCTCCTCTTGGTGGGGTGAGAGTGTACTGAGGGAAGTAGTAGAGGCACCCTAATAGTTGGTGCATTGCACATGGGGGATTGATTAAGCATGGCATGTGCAACATTTATGGCATATGATGCATGCATGCACTAGGATAAAAGAGGTTTGATGAATGTGCTTCCACCTCTTGGTGTGGTGCATTAATCACCTGTGTGCATCTCTAAGTGTAGATGTTTTTTTTCATTATTTGATTTCTTTTCCCTTTAATTAAGAAAATATCTATTTTTTCTTCATGCTTGTATACACATGTACACACAAATATGCCTAGGTATTGTTGTGTGAGCAAAGGACTCACCTTTTTGTACACCTAACCATCCAACCTACTGGAAGGAAGGATTGGTAGGAGCAACAAGATGGGATGAGGCATCTGATGCACCAATGTCACACATAGGTACACGTGAGCATACTTGTATCACATTAGTGTGATTTAATCTTTATGTTGACATGTACACACAACACACGCAATATAGTCTTACAAACACATGTGCTATGATACACCCTACACACTTTTCATAGTCGCACACACACACACACACACACGCACACGCACACGCACACGCACACGCACACGCACACGCACACGCACACGCACACGCACACGCACACGCACACGCACACGCACACGCACACGCACACGCACACGCACACGCACACGCACACGCACACACACACACACACACACACACACACACACACACACACACACACACACACACACACACACACACACACACACACACACACACACACACACACACACACACACACACACACACACACACACACACACATGTAAGCACATTAACACATGTAGACACATCACAAAAAAGTGCACACCAAAGAGCCTCATCTCCCTCTCCACGACCCACATCCAACCTACTAGGAAGGGAGGATAGTTGGAAGTGAGACAGTCTTGTCAACACACTTGTGTGATATCCACTAACACTTGTGTGCATCTGTGCATAATACAAACTACACAATGCACACATAGTGCACTTGCATCCACTATAGATGCACACCTAGTGCATCTATAGTGCACTATGAATACATCCCCACATATAGTACACTCGTAGACAGACATAATGCATCCATCTACATACACCTTACACTCACACACCATATACTATTGCATGTACCTTATGCACTGTAGTTACACATCCTAGCACATGACCAACACATGACTGCACACCAAGAGCTTCATTACCTTATCCACAACCTACATCCAACATACTAGGAAAGGAGGATTATAGGAAGTGAGAGGGGAAGCAAGAGCCTCGGTAACACATTCATGTGGTACCCACTCATCTTTGCATAGTGCATCCACCAAAACTCATTGTGCATCCATATTAGACTCATTGTACATCCATAGACACATGTAGTGTACTCACCCACTCACTCGTACATACACATTGTGCATCTGCCTACATATACAAAGTACATCCATAATGCACCACATTAGAAACCCTCCTTTGTCTCTACAACCCTAAGTCCACCCTATGGAAAGGGAACAATCAAGGGAAGTACAAAAAGAGGGTGACATGGTAAATAGATTTAGACACACACTTCATTGATTATCATGAGCATCTACACATGCACTAGAGTACACACCAACAACACAGTGCACATAGAAACATTGCACTAGACGTAGACATCGTGCAAAATCTTGCACGAAGTCCCTTCTCCTCAAGCTCGGTGACTCTTATATACTAGGGGAAAGATGGAGTTCCTAGGAAGTTGAGCTAAGAGGGTCATCCTGTGCAAGTATATTGCACACATCTTAGTAGACCACCATATATGTTAATATGCCACATCACCATTACATCGTCCTAATATGCCCATTGTGCATAGACATCACGACTTACACACATATGGACATAAAACTCACACTATTATACTAGGCTCTAGCATCACTCAAGTGCACACGTAGACACCAATATAATCATTGCATGCTACACCAAACCCTAGAACCACTCTCATACACACCGCCTGCACTTCTTACGCATAACTAAGGTGCATGGGTGAACACAAGTAAGCACTAGGGAAAATGTGTGTGAAACCATGTCCGCTTGTGTGTCTTTAGGCATACTTGAGTTTAGTGCAAACTTTTTGTGCACTTGTGCACACATTTCCCACCCACTCTAGGACTCACTACACATAAACTCTTACACTTTGCACATACAGACATCGCTGGTGCACACAGAGTACACTTGCATATTAATTTGTGCATGCAAACAATGTGCACTTACTTTGCATTGCTAAAGGTCTAACACACACATTTACACCATAGGGTATTTGATGTTTAGGTCACACACACCACCAATCACGCCACAAATATGCATAATGATATAATGACATAACCAGGGAACACTAATACTTTGCACATCACACATGCACCTATATATTACACGTCACCGTGACATTTTAATTAGGGATGCTTTCAATGAGGCTAAATTTTTTAATTTAGTCCTTCCAAAAATAAAAACACAAAAACAAAAATATCCAACACACAAGACAAGTAGCCCAAAACAAGAACTCACCACATGCTGAATTCTTGACTAATGCTTGAAAGATTGACTTTGCCATAAGATTGGTTCCAACACATAATCTTAAGAATTGTTGTTAGGACACAAACTTGGACCAGACCAAACCTTAGAAACCCTAAAGTAAGTGCATGCACTTGTGAAGTAGATGATTGTCCATAGGGACCGAAGTCCTAGCCAAGCTCTTGACCTTGAAAATACATTGGCGCATGATCTCATTAATCACATCATCAATCTAGTCAACCTAGAGACCACATGGACCTTCGCTAGCAACATGGATAGGTTTGAAAATCCAAGTAGTGACTTAGATGGCTTCCTAGGATAGCTTTTAGTAGTATACAAGCTTTGATATTCGAAATAAGGCCCCAAGAGCCATAGAACATGAACTTGTAGAGCTGCAAGTGCAAGGAATGATCACCATCAATCAACTCGTGGACATCAACAATGAGACAAAACAACACCTTGTAACCATGCAAGCAAAAATCGATAGTATTTGAAAGATGTTGCAAAATATGAGAGCTATAGGCTCATCACAAGACTCCCTCTCGGATCTTGTGCAAAGGTGTCTGTTTGACCACACTAATATGCTACAAGTAGAAACCCATATTGCATAGTATATTTTGATAAGAATGGGCAACATGCTAAGAAATAGAGACCAAGCAAAATTTCAATTAGTAGCAAAGTAGTTAGACAAACATCGAGCTAGTGATAACCCCTATAGTTTCATAGAACAATTCTAGCAAGTCTACAAGGCAAACAATCTTCTTGGTGGTGATGCCAAGTAAGCACAAGTGTTTGGACTTTGCTTTTTGGAGAAAAAGGGAAAACTTGGTTTACAAGGTTGGAAGCCATAGAGAAGGCATTTTTTCTACTACTAAAATATTTGTTTATCAAATGATTTGCTAAAGGTGGCTATGGGGACAACCTCATCATGTGGCTAATGCATATATAACATAGAAGGGAAAAGTATGAGAGACTATGTCTCTAAGGTGTGGAGCATGTTTAAACGTATTCCTCTTCCACAAAGACCCATAGCCAAGGTAGTCACCAAGGCCTTCATTGTGCAATCATCAATGATGTCCTTAACAAGGCTATTTGTTGGATGATGTTCACAGAGAACAAAGTAGAGACAAGAAACCCGTCTAGGAAAAACTCATAGAAAGAGTAAAGAGACACTAGATTTGATTGCTAATGTCAAGAAGCAACATCAAGAGTTGCTCAAGATGGTTGGGTCATTGGAAATCTCAAGGCCATATTGTCAAAACACATAGTGTGTACACTATGGTGGAGACTACCTTCCCTCGCAGTGTTCTCAACATCATAGTGTCTCTAAAGTATAATAGATCTCTACCTCAATGTATTTAGAGTGATGCAACTCTTCATTCATCGTCCCATCCCATTTTCTTTGCTTAATCTATTTCTTCCTATTAGCATGATAAGGAATAAAATTGGAGCATTTGGCAAGTTTTATACATAGGTTGACAAGAAACAAAGATCATAGGTTTGTGGATTTACAATATATAGAATATTCCCAAACAATCTTCATAAATTACCTCTTCACATATAGCATCCTTATAAGTAAGGGGCTTAGCAGAGTTTGTCACCATGACATAATCCACAGAGGGCTCATAATGATCAAGAGAATGAGAGGCTCTGGTAGACCATCACAAAACTAGTTGTGGAGCTAGTATATCTTATTCTCTTTGTCCAATATCAACATGATCCTATATGACAGTGGGCCATTGGAGCATTAACAATAACTACATGTTGTCTAATGGGGATGGCTATACAATAAAATGAGGTCTTGTCTTGAAAGATCACTCTACGCACCTCAATTACTTGCCCAGGTTTCTTATATGTACCTTATCAGCAGTTGAGATGTCGAGCTCTACATGAGCTGGCATCCACTAGGTGCCTTAATGGTATGGCACGATATTATTCAATGGTGTGTTAGGTGACCGACATGAGGATATGCAAGTGATTCTACAGTTGGACTTTACCTGCATAGTCCATCCTTGGTTATGGCATATTTATTGTGCCATCTCTTCTTTAGTGAGTGCACACTTAGTGATCGCGTGTGCATACATTGTGGTACTTTCATATTAGTCTTTTATGATGTTATAGATTTAGTTCTTTTGTGTGAAAGAAGGAGGAGGAAGAAGAGGATCTTAGCCCTATCTCTCTATGCCCTCAAATCTCCATTGCTTTTGTATGTGTGTGCATTCTTAACTGCTCCACCACTTTCCTCTCTTGCTTGTTTTCATGGTTTCAGAGCTATCCCACAGCCATGTGGAGCTCGATTGAAGGCTGAGGTGAAGGTGTTGGAGCATGAAAATAAGCAAACAAGAAATGGGAAGAAGCTCTTCCACCTTGCTTGATTTACATGAGATGAGCTTTGCTTTTATAGGAAATATTAGGTTTCAAGCTAACTGAATGGCACTCTGAATATTATAGTGTAATATAAGCACATCTATATAATGCCCAAGTCTCCTGTTAGATGCGTAAGCTATATAACTTCCTTTCAAGCCTCAATGCTACAACATACTTGGCCTCAGTAGTAGAAAAATCCATACATGATTGTAGTGAAACTTAGTGAGTAGGAAGAATAGTGTATATACTCTAGAAAAGCCCTTTTGAATTTTCCCAATGTGATTTTTGGCATTTGAGGTCATTTCGATCTTTGTTTAGGACCTGTAAGTGGTCCCAATAGCAATTTCTAGGTTTATTGCAAGTTTCGGTTGTGTCCAATGTTCACATGTGCACATGTTATATATTTCAAATTTGTAAGTTTCAGGCGTTTACTAGGTTGCATGCACAAAATACATTTATATACAGATTACAAATTATAGTTATTATTGTGCAGTTAGTAAAAAAGGCTATATGTTTACTTGTGGTACACTTGATATCAACTTGCTTGTAGATTATAGGTTTTACAAGGTTTTTAGTTTTGAGAAAATATTTGACAACTTCAAATAGATTATTAGAGCAAGAAGCTTGATAAGAATAATCATTTTGCATACATGGAAGTTTAGGATGACAAATTTCTTAAAGGATAAAGATATTTTGAATTATATTGAAGAAGACATGGTAGTAGCACCTAAAGTTCTTACACGAAATGCTACTACAAAACAGCTAAAGGCTAAGAAATATTGGGACACAAAGTAAAGTCATGTATTGGCTATTTGTTAGTGTCATAGATAGCATGATGGGCTATTTGTAGGAATCTAAAATCCTTGCTATTGCATGGAAGAATTTGTCAA
This sequence comes from Lygodium microphyllum, assembly GCF_053477565.2. Classification (NCBI taxonomy): domain Eukaryota; kingdom Viridiplantae; phylum Streptophyta; class Polypodiopsida; order Schizaeales; family Lygodiaceae; genus Lygodium; species Lygodium microphyllum. Next base: position 52,101,825 of record NC_141142.1, read on the forward strand.
TAAGGCTATTTCAAAGTAAATAGAAAGTCTAGAAAGTTACAACGCTCAAGTTGATCAAGTGAAAAGAGGAAACATATCTATTAATGATTATGCCTTGAAGATCACGAGTATTGCGGAATCTCTTGGATCTATTAGTCTGGTAGTTGATGATGATGATGATGTTGTGTGAGCATGCTTAGATGGACTTGGAGATGAATACAAGAGCTTCAGGTCATCTGTGAATATGAGGGAGGATATCCTTGATTTTGCAATTGATTTCTAAGATGATACTTGAGGAGAAGAACCTTGGCTTGGATTTCTCTTCTTCTCAAAGTAAGAACAAGTCTGAAGAACATGTGTTTTATTGCAAAGGTAGAGATTGTGATAGAGGCCAAGGTGGTGGTCAAGGTTATGATGCACAGTAAAATAGAGGAGAACAGCCTTGAGAAAGAGGAAGCCGAAGAGAGCAAGGTGCATATTCTATTAATTAGGCAAAAGAATTCTGGTGATAGTAGAGAGTGCTGGAATTGTGGTAAGAAAGGCCGCATTTCTAAAAGTTGCTTCAAAAAGAAAGTTGAAATTAGAAAAGGGGAAAAACAGTAAGGTATCTATATATCCAATAGAAAAAACAATGATGACAGAAGTGAACAATTGTTTGTAATGTAGAACTTTATAAACACTATGACTACTAATGGTTCCTCAAAGAACGATGCATGGTATGTAGATTCAAGTGCCTCTGACCACATGATTTCTCATGGAGAGTGGTTTAGAGAGATGTGTAATCTAGTGTCTCCAAGCTATGTAGAGACAAGGGATGATACAGCTCACACCATTACTCATGTTGGAAATATTTCTTTGAGTATGTAGGATGGCAAAAGTAAGTACTTGGTTGATGTATTGCATGTACTAAATATTACAAAAAACTTGATTTCTATTAGTTAGATGGTAGAATAGGGATTGTAGGTTTGGTTTGCATGTGATGGTTGTTATATAGAAGATTTAAACAATGATTACAGGTTGATTGCAGAAGGAAAACGTATTGGGCAGATTGTTTACTCTTGGTATAAGTCTACCTAAAATGGATACTATCATGTTTGAACAAGGTTTAGGTACTGTGGATGATATTGAAATTTGGCATAAGAAAAGTGGTCATGTGAATGTGCAGTGGTGGCTGAAAGACATGCAGTCAAAACACATTATGGATGGCTTGCCTAAGTTTAGAGTTGATGGGACACAAAAGTATGTGAAGTATGTCAACTTGGAGAGTAAGCAAGGCATGCATTTCCACATGAAAACCATATATGGATAAGGCCACTTGAATTGATATATTTTGATGTGTGGGTTCCTACAAAGACTGCAACTTTGAGTGGTTGTAGGTATTATGTTTCCTTCATTGATAATTATACACGCAAAGTATAGGTTTACTTTGTGTGTGAGAAAAGTGAGATATTCATCACTTTAAAAGCTTTAAGGATTTGGTTGAGAAGGAGACAATCTTGCATATTATATGCTTAAGATCGGATAGTGGGGAGAATATCTCTCCAATGAGTTTTTCAATTTTTTGCAAAAAAATGTTATATGAGGTATTATACATGTAGATATACTCTGTAGCAAAATGGAGTTGATGAGTGGAAAAATAGGCATATTCTAGAGGTCATTTGTGCATTAATATTAGAAAGAAACTTACCTCATTACTATTGGATTGAAGCAATTTCCACTCCTATATACATTACAAACAAGGCACCCATTGCTCTTGTACATGGTATGACACTGGAAGAGAAGTTTATAGGCAGAAATCCAAATTTGTCCCATCTAAAAGTATTTGGACGTATTGCTTATGTGCATATTCATGATGAGTTGCATAGTAAATTGGATCCCAAAGCATAAAAATGTGTATCTATTGGATATTCCCTTGAGCAAAGGGTATATAGATGCTATAACCCTGTTACACGTGAGCTGAGAGTTAGCATGGATGTTGCTTTTAATTAAATGAGTAGCTAGTACAGTAATGCATCGAATGTAATTGGGGTTTATGAGCATAAGAGTGTGGTTGTGCAAAAAACCGATCAATATACATAGACATTGAGTTTACCACAAGAGTCTCCTAGTCATGGTTCTATTGATAAACCTTGGAGTGACAGATTGAGGTCGTAGGTTACTCCACCAAAGTATAAATGTTAAGAAAAGAATAAAGAGAAAGTTGGGGACTCACCTATTGTGACATATTTATCATTAGGTTTTTCTCATGTTGATGAATGCTCATTCAAATAGCTCTAAGCAAAGCTTGGATGAGCAGTTTGGGATTCCATCTATTAAAACACCTAGTGTGTAAAAGGCACATGAGGATGCTAAAGCAGTTGGTAGTCATCCACGTCCACGCAAGTCAAGAAGAGTGAGAAAGCCAATGCAATGATTGATATATGATAGCTATGTAGCATATCACTATGCATACATGGCTAAGGTTATGGCGGATGTGGAACCCACTTGTTTTGAGGATGTAGTGGGTAATGAACATTGGAATCATGCTATGGATGAAAAAATGGCTACACTTATGGATAATGACACATGGGAGTTGATGACCTTACCTGAAGGCAAGAAAGCTATTGGCTGCTCCAAATGGGTTTACAAGGTTAAAGCATAAGTCTGATGGATCTATTGAGTGCTATAAGGTATGATTAGTTGCCAAAGGATATGTGTAGACTCATGGTATTGATTATGAGGATACCTTTACTCCAGTGGCTAAAATGGCCACTATAAGGGTTGTCATAGTAGTGGTTGTATCAAAAGGTTGGATCATGCATCAAATGGACGTTAAGAATACCTTCTTGCAAGGAGAGTTGCAAGAGGAACTTTATGTGGAGAAGCCACCTAGTTATGTGAATGAGAATCATCCAAATTACACATGCAGGCTTCGTAAGGCCTTATACGGGTTGACATAAGAACCTAGGGCATGGCATGAGAGGATTATAGAATAGCTTGTCAGCATTGGATTTCATAGAGTATAGGGGCTGATCACACACTCTATGTATGTGGGAGTGATGTAGATATTGTGGTCATTACTATATATGTAGATGATTTTATCATTGTGGATGATAATGAGACAAAGATTGACAATGTGAAGAGTCTTCTTAAGGCTAAATTTGAGATTAAAGATTTAAGAGAGCTATACTATTTTCTTAGCATAAAGATAATCAATTAGGACTCCAAAGGGTATATGGTTGTCACAGAGACAATATACATTGGATAATGATGATGAAGTTGTTGATGATGATGAAGGCAGTGGAGATGTAGGGCATGGCACTGTGGGGGACAATCGAGAGAGGGAGAATATGAAGATGAAGATGATGGTGTTGTTGAAGATGACAATGATGATGATGATGATGATGAAGTAAACAAAGGAAAGCTAAGCTTTCCAAAAGCACGGTTACTACATGATTTTTCTCTTTAAAAAATTAAGGGAGGGTTCACACCCACACACTCCATTCTCCTACGTGTTCATCCCTACTTTGGGTGTGTGTTGTAACCAATACCAATGCATGTGGTTATGATGACTTTGAGCCTTCATTTTTTATGTGATATTTCAACCATGTATACCTTGACAAGCAATGGAATGACACTTTTTTTTTTCATTTATTTTATCACTCTTGCAATAAATTTCTTTGTGATTCTTGTAAGTAAATCATTATGTGTTCATAATCATGGTTAAGCACTCTATTTAGTATTTAATCAATTCAAGCATATTCATTTAAAAATAAATCTAATGCGATCATGCATGCCATTTCTTTAATTTAAAAAAAACATTCACCATGATTCTTAACCAAAGAAAGCAATAATATTAACTATTTTGTATGTATTTAAGAGTTGGCTATCACACATTCCTCCTCCTATTCGGCCATACACAAGTGTGCAAGCAACTTCATAGTTGAGGTGTCCTTGGTCCCAGCAATGGAACCAAAATATTGGGCACCACACACTCTATGCTATGACTTTGGACACCCTCTTATTAATTCAAGAGGTTCAATCACTACATCAATGAGATGATTGCCTCTCACATAGTCTCTTGCACATGAATCAACGTTCATTTATACTAAGTACACAAAGTATAACTTCAAACACAAAAAATGCTCTTGTATACCCCACAATCAAATATGCACTCCTTAGGCTCTCAAATGTTGTATGTTCTTCATCATGCAAGGAGAAAACATGGATAAGGCATGAGAGAGTACACAAGAAGAGATGGGGGATTCACTCTTTGTTCCTCACCCACAATCAAAGATGCACTCCTTAGGCTCTCAAATGCTCTATGTCCTTCATCATGCAAGGTGAGAGCATGGATAAGGCAGGAGACAGTACACAAGAAGAGATGGGGTCTTCACTCTTTGTTCCTCACCACGCACTCTCACTCTCTTTCCCACAATATCAACCTCTCTCACTCACTCACACACACACACACACACACTCTCTCTCTCTCTCTCACACACACACACACACACACACTCTCTCTCTCTCTCTCTCTCAAAAAGTAGGGAAGCAAGAGCCAAAAGTTAGCACACACAATGATAGCTTGTTCTATTCTTTCTCATCCTCTTTATACAAGTTTTTAAGGTTAGGGTTTTCCCATCCCCCTTGGGTGTCCTAACCCTCTTTTTGGACAAGTGACCAATTATTCCTCCTTCTACTCACCTACATCTATTGATTTACATGTCTCTAACTCTAAGTGCTACTCATTTATCAATGCAATCTACACGGCTAACTCTCATTACATCGTTTAATACAATGGTAAAACATGGTAATTTGCAAAAAATTATGGCCCTTGCATGCACTTTTCTTTCTTCATTCTTTCATATATTCATATCATTAACAGAAAGCATTTGCCTCCCCGGTACCAATGCCTTCTAGTCTTACCTCAGTCTGCACAAGTAGGGGGTAAAAAGAATATATATATATATATATATATATCTCTCTCTCTCTCTCTCTCTCTCTCTCTCTCTTTGAGTGTCATGCTTGCAAAGGAGCCACAACAAATCACCCTCTCTCTTTGTGCATCATGCTTGTGCAAGGGCCATGGCAATCCCCCCTCTCTTGCCACCCCCCCCATCTTGGACACAATAGCCTACTTGCTTACTCACCTAATGGCACCTCCTCTCACACATGCCCACAAAGAGAGAGAGAGAGAGAGAGAGAGAGAGAGAGAGAGAGAGAGAGAGAGAGAGATGAAAGGGATGCAGGAGAGACGTGGGAGAGAAGAGCACACACGATGTAGGTGCTGTCAACAATGTTATGACAGCCTTATTGCACTTTCATATATATATAAATAAAGAATATGTGTGGTCACTATACACGGGCAAGCCCAAGGGCCTTTTAACCCAACAACCTCCCACTAAAAGGCCAATGGGCCAGGGAGTGAAAAAACAAAAGAAAATAAAAGAGACAGGGTGAGGAATCATGACATCTCACCCAACGCCCAATCAGAAAGCGAGCTGTGCAATAAGTGGCGGGAACCTCCTCACAAGAAGAGTCAAGCATCCCTGAGTCCATGACATCTAAGAGATAAGCGATCCCATAGCTCTAGACAATAGAGCAATCTGTGGGAGCTTTCGCTCAACCGCCAAGACCCACGGACCGCTTATTGCTTCAAGCATTCCAAGCAGGCTCTCATGGCTATCTCTCACCTAGCCGACGCATCGTCGATCCTCTAGGGGTGTAGTGAGCTTACCTTGATGCCGAAACGAGTTGCCTTCTCCCTCACACAAGTTGGTAGCTCCACGATCCTAGATGCTAGCTCAAGTATCCTCAAGCCTCCTCCATCTCCAAGCTCCATTCTCCATAGCCACATGCAAGGTAAGAGAAGGGAAGATAAGAGAGAGAAAAAGAGAAGAGGAGATGGTGAAGAGATTTACCCTCTTGATCCCTCATCCCACACACTCACTCACTCCCTCACACTCTCACACTCCCTTCCTCAAGAACACACACACAAGCAAGAAGAAGAGAGAAAAAGAAGAACACAGGACTCTTGTTAGCCACACACCAAAGAATGAGCTTTCATTCACTTTTTGAACTTTATATATACAAATCCTAAAACCCCCATGGACCCCCATCCCTTGTTACATGACCGGCCTTTGTGGCAAGGTCCCTTTTTCTAATTCTCTCTTCTTGCTTCATGCCCTAAGCCTATACCCGTCTATTCTTTTACAAGTGGCACAGGAGGAAACCTGGTGCTCTTTTACAAGAGTTTTTAGACTTTTTGATGCGCCTTTCTTTTAAAATTGCTCTTTTTGCCTTAGTTTAGTTTTCGAGGTCGCCTCTATGTCTTTGCTCTCTTTCTATTCTTTTTGCACTTTTTCCTTTATTTTTCCACCATTCTGATTTGAGGTTAACATTACCCCCCTCCGAGATGGGTGCCAGTTCCATGGCACATCGAGTTGCTTATTGGGGAAGGGCAGGCGGTTGGCAAGTTGTTGGTTAGGTGATGATAGGGCCATAGGTGGGTTGGGCTGCTATGGGAGCGTGGAAAATACTGTCAAGTGGGTGATGGGGCCTCCCAAGTTGATGGTTTGGCACATCTTGCAATGTGTGCGAGGAGAAAGTGCAGTGCTCTTACCCAAGGGGAGTGTCTTCTTTATTGTGGGGTGCCTTGTGCGTGTGTTGGTAGAACAGGGAGCTGGGTTTAACCACATGTGGGCGTGGGTGATGTCCCACACTTGAGGACCCCGTTCGTGTGGTAGGGAGGTGCGGTGAGTGTAGTGTAGGGTGACAGGTCTAACCATAGGCGAGGGTTACCTCCCTAGATGTGTCCTGCCCTTGGTGTGGCCTAAGCGTGAAGTGGGGGCAAAAAAGGGCTAGGGGATTAGGAGCAAGGCCGACCGACACACCGTCACCCGGACGCACCTAACTTAAGGACCCCTAGGTGGAGGGATTGTGAGCAATGCTGTGACCGACGTGCAGATGTGTTTTTTTTTTTTTTGGATTGGGTTTAGTAGTAGGGCATTGTTAGTCCTCGACCTCATGGGGGGTGGTGAAGGAGATTTAATGAAGTGACTGAAAAATCTCCAACTCTGTAGGAAATTCTTAAGGTTCAAGCAAACGTGGAGGGGAGTGGTGGAGAGGAAAGGCTGGCTGCAACGAGTGAACCGGTCGTCGCTCATGTCTTCAAGAACAGCGATGCAGAAAGAAGGGAGGAGGCTGGCTCACATCATGAGGTGGGTCATCGCACAGTTGTCGATTGCGTTAGGATAAAAAAAAGAGCAGGGGAAGGCCACGTTCGACCGGGGTGGGGTCTTGCCTAAGTAGGATTTTTAGGAGCCTAAGATAGTTACAAGTGGTGATGAAGGTGGGATCCAGGCAGGAGGAGAAAATGGCGATAAAGCATGTCATGGTGGCATCTAAGCTATCGAAGGTGAAGGTGAGGACCTGGGCTAAAGTGGTGGTACAGGGGTTGTATATTACAGAAAAGTCGTAACGGCCGTGGACATTTGCATCAAAGTCTACTCCTATTCGTCGAGGGTATGCCATGTAGGCACGGTCGTTCCTCTCTGAAGGGAGAGTGTTACAGAAGGTCGTCCATGCGAATACATTATCGTGGTAAATGCGCCTTTCCCATAGTGGTTGGCACTCGTATCCATGCATGGATTGAGGCACTTCAAAAACTTTATTCTATCAGTATTCCGCATCATCGGTGCCCCAGAGGGTGGGATTCTTCTCTCTTTCTTGCAGCCACTGTTGACTTAGGCAGCTTCCAACGTTGATCACCTCGTCCACTATTTTAGTGGGAATAACTCTGCGCAGGGCATTAGGGGTGAGGAAGTTGAAGGTGAAGGGTTGCTTCTCCTGTTCCTGTCTCTCCCAGAGTATGAGCTCTGCATGAGGGCTTCTTCCACCAATTTCCTCCTCTTCTCCCTTAGGGTAGTTTTCCTCTCTGCAGATGCATCTATTGGCTGCCCTTCCCCTTCAGGATGAGGTAAAGGGGGTTGTGGAACCACTTCTTCGAATCCTCCTAGGTCGATGTTCAGTTCTGTCTCACTCCCTGGGTGCTCTTGCTATTGCATCCCTTCTACGAACCCTAAGGCATCAATTTCATGGGGGTTTAGGCCGGTCGATAGTAGATACCTACGATGTTCCCCTGGGCTTAGCCCCACTACAATGGGTTGGGAGAGCATGTGCAGCCCTGCTCGTAGGGATCGGTGCGCTATGCTTAGTTTTTTTTTTTACTGCCTCCACAGATTTCCCTTCCTCCTCATATGTGGCATCCATCAAGGTGTTCAGGAAGATTTGTTGTTGAGTGTGGAAGGCCACTTGGGCTACATCTGTTGTACCTTCTACTAGGATTTTCTCTTTCTCCACCAAAGCTAGGCAATGCACCAAGGTCTTCACTCTTTGATCATTCTGGCCTGCCCACACTTCAGCCCTTTTCTTCATCTCTTCCATGCCTTCTCCCTGTCTTTGCACCAAGGCTGTGAGCCTCCGCTAGTGATCTTCCAACTCTCTGCCCATTCACTCCCGTTCTTCCCTTTTGAGGCTCAGCCTTTCAATCATTGTTTCCATTTCTCAGTAGTGGTGCTCCTCTTCTTGTTTCCTCCCTTCCTCCCCTTTGGTAAACTCCTTCATGCCCTGCTCAATCCGCCCTATTTTCACTGTTAGATCCTCGTATTGCATGATCAACAGGTCATATTCTTTTTGCATCTTCTCGAGCTCTTGATTTTTATCTATGAGTTGTCGCCGCCAGCTTTGCTCCTTTTCTTATTTGGTCTTCAGTTCCCTCTTCAAGTCGAGAACTTCCTTTTGTTGCGTAGTCATTTACTTTGTTTTTTTGAGCTAGAAGGCCGCTACCGCTTCCCTTTTTGCCAGCCATCACGATCCTCCTTTCCTCCCTTGCCCTTTCTAACTGTGAGAGTAGTTCATCGACGTATTTGTCATGATTTGCGTGTGGCGTCATGGTGGTGGGGATTGGGGTGGTCGAGGCTTCCATTTTTTGGCATTTTGGCTCTTGCCTGGATTCGGCATCCGTAGTTGGCCTTTTGTGCTTGGTGGCTATGGCCTCCCCACTCCTTCCTTGTGCTAGTTCCTTATTGATAAAGTATTGCATAAGGCTATGCTTGGAGTTCATGAGCTCATGCTAAGCTCAAAGGGAACTATTGAGATATGGACCTCTACATGAGCTGGAATCCACTACATGCCTTAGTGATGTGGCCTGATATTATTTACTGGTATGTTAGGTGATCGACATGAGGATACACCATTGATTCTATAGCTAGACTACTCCCACGTAGTCCATCCTTGGTTATGGCACATTTATTGTGCCACCTCTTCTTTCTTAGCAAGTTCACACCTAGTGACCATGTGTACAATATATTGTGGTGATGTCATATTAGTCTTTTATGATGTTGTAGACTTAGTTCTATTGTGTGAAAGAAGAAGGAGAAAGAAGAAGAAGATTTCAACCCTTTCTCTCTGTGTCCTCAAGTCTCCATTACTTGTGTGTGTGTGTGTGTGTGTGTGTGTGTGTGTGTGTGTGTGTGTGTGCGCACGTGCGCTTAGCCTCTCTCCCCTCTTGTCTATTTTCATTATCCTCATGGAACACAACATCATGGTTGCAAATAACTTCCTAGCATGCAAATCCCAAAGATGATAGCTAGTCTCACCTACATCACCATATATGAGAAAGATGAATTTTAGAAGCTTAGAATCCAACTTATTGCTCTTGTATTCGAGAATATGGCAGAATGCCTCACATTCAAAGATTGCCAACTATGCATATAAATGAGGTTTACTAGGCCATACCTTCCATACAACTCTACCACCAAGAGTAGTGCATGGAGATCAGTTAATCAAATGAATTTCAATAGTAATTGCCTCAACCTAAAATATATAAGGTAAGTCTACATGACTAAGCATATTGTGGACTCTCTCCCAAATGGTTCTATTCATGTGCTCAGTAAGTATAGGAAAGGGTTATATAACACTTAATGTCTCAATCATTCAAGACTACTAAAAACAGCACATGAGACATACTTATCTCCATTATCTAGTCTTAGGTATTTCAGCCTATTCCTAGTCGGTTCTCAATTAAAGCAACAAATTGTCGAAAGGAAGCTAAAATCTTTGATTTTCACTTTATGGAATGGACCCAAATTTTATGTGAAAAATCAATAAACTTAACAAAATACTATGCACCACCCAAAGACTAATTGTTGGGGGTAAAGGTACCTATGCCTAGCCACCCATGTGTTAGTACATTAACAATGCCTACACACCTGTATACTGTAGGTGGTGGATGCCCATCAATGTCACTTCATTCTTTATCCTTTAGTGACATTTGAATAAAGGGAAGGCCGATCACACATTGTGATAGTTGGGGTTCCCACATCTTCTCTATCTCCATCTCTCTTGCTCTTGCTTCTTCCACCATAGCTCTTGCTTTTGCTTTTGTACTTCCACTCCAAGCTCACTCCCTTCAATTGGTATCAAAGCCATCTTTCCCAATAGCTTGAGCTCTTGTTTCAGCTTCTATTTGAATACCTACAATAGTTTACAATCATGGGTAAACCTTCAAGGTATACAATGAGCTCCATCTCTCTTGGATTTTTCTTGAATCTTAAGGCTTGCTCTGTGGGCTGCAATAGGCCTTATTGTACACCTAATTAATAGATCCCCTTGCATTGCTATTGATTGCCAGGTTGTAACAAAGGAGGTATGGACTGAGAAACTTCCCTCATGTGCTCATTTGTATATCTTTGGTTGTGAGGCATTTTGCCATGTTCCCAAGGACAAGCGTAATAAGCTAGATCCTAAGTCCATGAAATGCATATTTCTTGGTAATGGGAATACAATTGAGATCTATGGTATATGTAGGCTCATCGCGTTATTTGTAGCCATGATATAGTTTTCCATGAGAAAGACATGCATAAGCAACCTAAGCAGCTAGCTAAGGTATGCACGGCCATCTTTTTAGAAGGAGCCTCCTACTCCCATATAGCCTACCAAAAAACTTACAATAAGTGGCCCAGGATCTCTTGTTGTGCAAGATTAGTTTGGTTTGAGATGCTCTGTTAGAGCTAGGCGTATGCTTGAGTGTTTTATACCCTCTATGTTATGGTGACAAATGCAGGTGATCCTCTCTTTTATGACGAGGCAATGCATAGAGATGATAGTCACTCATGGGATAGGGCTATACAGTTAGAGTTTGACTCCTTTTATACAATGTATACATGGGATTTGGTTCCTTTGCCTAGTGGCAAGAAAGCATTGCCATGCAAGTAGGTATACAAGTTGAAAAGTATCCCTGATGTCCCAAGCATGTTTAGAAGACCAAATTAGTTGCTGAGGGTTTCAAGCAGGAACATGGTGTTGACTTTGATGAATTCTTTTCACTTATTATCAAAATGATGACCCTATGCTTGGTACTTACATTGATAGCTTAGGTAACCTTTATTAGATGGATATAAAGATGACTTTTCTATATGGGGACTTGCATTATGAGATTTATATGCAACAACCTAAGGGCTTTGAGAAAAAAGGCAGGGAATACCTAGTGTGTAAGTTGAGAAAGAGTCTTTATGGCCTTAAGCAAGCACCTAGGGCATTGTACCATAAGTTTGATGCTTTTATGCATTCATAGGGATATAGGTGTAGTACTATGGATCTATGTTTATACATGAAGTGGTGCACATATTGGATGCTGTACACATGCGTAGTGAATGCCGAAAGGTCCCCAAGGGCAAAGAACTCTAGAAACCTTCATAATTTCAAGTACAAAGCAAAAGCAAATTTGCACGATATGAGACAAAAAGACAAATTGGGTGCAATCTCTCCCATGCCCTTGTGTGAGTGCTTCACAAGGCATGTATTTATAGATTTATTTATCTTCAAGCCCAAAAATAGCCCATTTTATAAATAGCATGCTTTTGCTTTTGAATCTGCTTTTGCCCAAATATAAAGTAAGGCGTTTGGGCGTCCAAAAGTCAGGTTGTGTCCAAATACAAATATCAAATAATGAAATCTTTAACGAAGCGCCTATGCACATACAAGATAATAAATGTTTTGTTAATCGCTTTAATAAATAAGAGCACTTAAATAAATATTGGCGTCACGCCTTTAGTAATAAGACGCGCGCCCATCAAAAATAGTAATTCTTCTAGACATTTGGATTCACGAAATCACCCGGTGCTACCCAACGCCATCATTGCTTGCTCTACACGTCAACTAAGCATTCACAATTGTTAGAAAATAATTAAATAAAACCCAACAAAAGTGAATACTTAACTGTCTTTAGCTACAAAATAATTAAATAGGTTGGAACTCTATCCTAACCTTAATTTAATTCGAGTGCGCACTCTAAACTCGTAAATTTCTATTAATTTAATATGTATTTTATGGAATCACCTATTATGGAATCACCCAGACGCTCGAAAAGGACAGACATCCCCATCAGCTTCTTGCACAAGGAATCCACCTTGTGTATGAGCTTGGGCAAATAAATAGTTCCTCACGAAATCCACCATGGAATGGAGTCAACAGTGAGAGGTAAGCACTTAGGTCACGGGCATGCATCCATTGGGCCTCTTCAACAATATGATTTTTTAACTTAACCAAATATCTAGAATATCTACGGTCAATTCTAGTGGTCATAAAGTTAGTGTCTAGAATAGTTTTAGGTTCAAGGATTTAAGTTCTTCTTCTAACAAAGGAGGATTTTCATAGACAGGGTGGACATGTAATTGGCCTCTAAAAGATCATAGCAAATTGATATGAGAAGTATTATGAATCTTCCAATGTTTGGGTAGTTCTAATTTAAATGCATTGTCATTGATCTTGTGAATTATTTTGAAAGGTCCATAAAACCTAGGTGCTAATTTAACAACAGGATGTTTCTCAATACTTTTCAATATTCTCTTTTCAATGCGTAACCAAACACAATCACCAACATTGAAACTCATTGCTTGTCTTTTCTTATTAGCTTGTTTAGTGTATGATTGCTGGGCTTTCGCAATCATATTTTTGACTTGAGCAAAAATAATAGCATGTAAATTGGCAATATCATCAGCAGCTTTAGCTTTATTCGACAATGATGTGACAAGTGTAGGCAAAAGATCTAAAATTGTACTATTAGTAGCTTCTGTTTGCCCATTGGTTTCAGGATGGAATGCATATGAGAAATCAATCTTAGTAACCAAATTAGTAAACAAAGTAGTCCAAAAATTATTACAAAATCTAGAATCACGATTAGAAATAATAACTTTTGGCAAACCATGATTAGTGAAAACAGTCTTCAAAAATAATTGTGCAGCTTGAGATGTAGTTAATGTTTTCTTGCATGATAAAAAATATGTTTGTTTACTAAATCGATCTACTACAGTCCAAATCATATCATAATTAGCTTGTGTATTAGACAAACCAATTATAAAATCCATTGAAATATGTTTCCATGGACAGTCAGGAATTGGTAAAGGCTTTAATAAACCATATTGCTTACCATGGTGTCACTTGGCTTGTTGGCAAATTAAACACTCAGAAACAAAGTTAGAAACATCAAATTCTAGTTGCGGCTAGTAAAAATCTTCAACCAATGTTCTTAAAGTGGAAATAATACCTCAATGACCTTGATATGGAGGACAATGAATTTCGTGCAACATAAATGATCTAAATTGAACAGTGACACACAATCTTTTCTCATAAAACATAAATCCATCAGAATATGACATAGAATCAATTGGAATCCAGTTATTAGCAACTAATTTGTTCCAATTAGCTTGAAAACTAGGGTCATGGTTATAGGTATCTTTCATAGGAGTAAGGGAAACAAAGGATAGAATGGAAATACTATGGATACTTGGTCTTCTACTCAATGCATCGACAACAATATTTTCTCTTCCTAGCTGATATTGGATAAGTGGATGAAACTTTTAATGAAAGTAGCCCATTTAATATGACAATTAGAAATTTGTGGCTGACTAAGGAGATGTTTGATACTTTGCTGGTCAGTTTTAATCATAAATTCAGATCCCATTGGATAATGTTTCCATTGACGTAAGACTTGAACTACAGCTAATAATTCTTTATCATAGGAGGAATACTTCAATTCAGAAGGTTTAAGTTTGCAACTAGAATAGGCTATGGGATATGAATCTCGCATGACGACAGCTCCTATTCCTGATCCGCTAGCATCAGTGACTACTAAGAAAAATGGTCGATTAAAATCAAGTAATTGCAAGATAGGTGCATATGTTAAAGCATGTCTCAACAAATCAAAAGACTTTTGCTGGTTGTCAGACCAATGATACACAACACCTTTCTTTAACAATTTCATCAAAGGCAATGCAAGCAATGAAAAATTTCTCATAAATTTTCTATAAAAGCTGGCAAGGCTTAAGAATGAATGTAACTCATGTATATTTTTAGGGATTGGCCAATTCAAAATTTCTTGCATGTCTAGGATGCATCTGATTTTCCTTAGCTTCAATTTCATTCACTCATACTAAATATGATTTACTACTTTTTCTCAATGCATGTTTAGCTTATGTGTGACTAAGCATGGGAAAATTATCAAAGGTGTGCAATCCATGTAATGTGATTTGGTTTCCGTTAAAATGAATTTTCATGGAATGTGTGGAATAATCTATGTCAAGGTTATATTTGTGACGCCAAGACATTCCTAAAATAATATCACTAGCTTGCAAAGGCACAACCAAGAAATTTTTGTGCTCAACATAATCACCGATTTTAATCTCTAAATCATGCACTTCTCATGTACCATTGTATCTAGTGCCTAAGAATGCAGCCTTTATGCGATAATGAGTTGGGACAGTAGATAAATTCAATTCTTTTACCAACTTTGCGAAAATAAAATCATGTGCGCTTCCATCATCATGCAAAATAATATTTTCTTGACCATGTACAAAATATTTCATTGTTAATAACGAATGAGGATTTGGCATACCTGGTAAAGTATCTAAAGCATCACCGATATTATTATCATCTTCAGTGAAGTCTAGCATATCTTCATGGTCCTCGTCATTAGTTGCTCCCAAGTGATTGATTTGAACTGCTTGCTTCTTGGATTGATAGTTCGCTGCTAAATGTCCAAGGTGATGATACTTGTAGCAAACCATAAGCTTTGCTTTGGAGACATTGTTGGTAAGGACTGGAAGTTTAGGTGTATTGGGATTTGTGTTTGATGATAAGGCATGAGGTTGAGTCTAGGGTTTACGAAAAAAAAGGAGCAAGGCGATTTTGATTGAATCTTCGGAATTTAGAATTGAATTCCTTTGTACCAAAGTTACCATTAATAAAAAATTGTTGTGGTCGCTTTTCTCGTCCACGAATTTTATCCTCCGCATCATGTGCTAAAGAAATCGCATCATCCTCCAAAGTCTCTTCAAGCATTCAAAGTTGAAGTAAGGTACTCCAGAAACGCTCAGTGTATTGCGGGATCGATTCATGATCTCTTTGTTACAAGAGATCCCACTATTTGAGGGCTTTCTGATGGAATTGAGACGGAAGGAAATTCTGTAAAAATTTCTTTTGAAAGGCTTCCCAAGTAGAGGGATAATCAACACTCTTGTGGACAACAATCCACCATAATGATACTCTGTCTGCTAAATGGTCAGTGACACATTTAAGTTTATCTTTTTCAGCATATTGCTCTTCATGAAAATAGTCGTCAAACTGACTAATGAAAGCAAGAGCAATTTTGCCATCACGTTGTCCATTAAAAGTGTGGAATTTAAAATTTGTTTTACTTATCTTGGTCTCTTTCCTAAGAGCCTATGCATTGAGCATCGCATCAATAGTACATCATATGATATCTTCAGGTTGTGCTTTGCCTTGCTCAACAGCGGATTGTTGAAGTGTAGCCAATTATGCTTGCAAATTTTAACATTCTCTTTGCTCTTCTTGAAGTTGCATCATGATTAGATCCAATTTTTGTTTCATAGTCGGCTCTGGCAAATCGCCTTTGCCCATAAAATTGTCCATGTTATGATCTGACATCTTGGATTTGATTGAGGATCCTTCACTCGTCTTCTAGTCAGGTGTGAATAAGATCACCACGAACTTGCTTTATTTATTAGTATACTTTTACTTTTACGATCTTGCTGTTCTCGAGTACAACAATTGAAAATGTTCTTCTTCCAAGCAAAATAGTATTCTGCATAGATTGCGCGTGACAACCTACTTGCTATAAATCCGTTCAACCAAGTTGTAGGTGGGAACATGAGCTTAGTGAAGCTTCAAAACCAGTTCAGGAGTATCATAATATGAACACCTACTATGTAAAAGATTGATAATTAAACTTCAAGCTTTAGATTAAGCTTAAAGCTTTTAAAAAGCTTAAGCAAATCAACAAATTCAGCGCAAGACAACAATATAGGTTCGTTGGAATTGCTGCTCATGAGTACATGCTGAATTACTTGTTTGTGGAGTTTAGAGCTTAAGCTCTCTCTAAGCTTAAACAATAAATTTAACATTGCATTAACATTGCTTTCTCTATCTCTTCTTTGAAAATCAATGACTTGTAGAAGGGACTTCTTGAGTGATCCTTCGCCTCCTGTGAGAGGTCCTTCGCGATCAGAGGATACATCAGGGGGCTATTCATCATCGCCAGGAACATGCCTGTATTGTCAATTCGTCGTGAGATAGCTTGTAGAGCAACCCGTTTGTTCTAGGAGCTTCGCCTTCGTGTGAGATGGCAAGTGATTGGAAGCTCTTGATCTCAGCTTTGCTTTGATGCCATTACTGTGCAGATCAAATTATGTACACCTACGTAGTTAATGCTGGAAGGTCCCCAAGAGCAAAGAACTCTAGAAACCTTCATAATTTTAAGTACAAAGCAAAAGCAAATTTGCACGATAGGAGACAAAAAGACAAATTGGTGCAATCTCCCCCCATGCCCTTGTGTGAGTGCTTCACAAGGCATGTGTTTATAGATTTATTTATCTTCAAGCCCAACAATAGTCCACTTTACAAATAGCATTGTTTTGCTTTTGCCCAAATATAAAGTAAGACGTTTGGGCATTCAAAAGTCGGGTTGCGCCCAAATATAAATATCAAATAATAAAATATTTAATCGAGTGTCTTTGCACATACAATATAATAAATGTTTTGTCAAGCGCTTTAATAAATAAGCACTTAAATAAATATTGACGCCACGCCTTAAGTGATAAGGCACGCGGCTATCAAAAATAGTAATTCTTCTAGGCATTTGGATTCACACCATTGCCCGGTGCTACCCAACGCTATCGCAGCCTACTCTACACATCAACTGAGCATTCACAATTGCTAGAAAATAATTAAATAAAACCCAACAAAAGTGAATACCTAACTGTCTTCAGCTACAAAATAATTAAATAGGTTGGAACTCTATCCTGACCTTAATTTAATTCGAGTGCGCACTCTAAACTCGTAAAAGTCTATTAATTTAATATGTATTTTATGAAATTACCTGCTATGGAATCACCCATGTGCACATTAAATTAATATGATGCCTGAAAATGACATGCGTTCTCATCAGCTTTTCGCACAAGGAATCCACCTTGTGTACGAAGCAAGGCATACCCTATAGATCGACCAATGTCATTCGGCCCTTCAAGTATCATTAGTGTCATGAAGGAGAGCCTAGTATTAAAACAAGTATGTTGTGGTCAAGTATATGCTGGACTACCTCCCCATTCAAGTTTTCCTTGTTTCCACGCTTGGAACTATCAATGCCTCTTTACAAGCATGCTATTGTTGTGTTGTTTGCAATCATAACTGCTTGTTTTAGTTGGTATTTATGCATTGTGCACAACACTCTAAGGGGCTCCTTTATCTCACAAAAAGAATATATCTAAAAAGTCATTGAGCACTTTCATACATAGGATGGTAAGCCTATTGGCTGTCCTCTACCTTCTCATGTGAAGGTTAGTCAGGCCAAATTTCCATTGTCTAATGAGTAGAAGGCCAAGATGGCTAGGATCCCTTATGCATCCGTAGTGGGCACTTTGATATATGGCACAATAGCCACTTGTCCTAACATAACATTTGTAGTGGGAGTTGTGGCACATTATATGGCTACACTTAGTAGATGATATTGGGATGTCGTGAAGGGTATCATGAGGTACCTGAATGGCACAACAAATATGTGCCTATGTTATGGTGGCCAAGATATAAGAGTCATGGGGTATACTAACTTTGATTATGTAGGATATGCAACTAACACAAAGTCCACCTTTGGCTATATCTTCACCTTTATTGGAGGCGTTGTTTCTTGGATGGCTAGGGTGCAAAATGCACAATCCACTGAGGCTTGCAAGGAGGCTCTCTAGTTAGGCCGTATAGTGGTGGACCTTGGTAATACTAATGTGGTTCCTAAACTACATTCAGATTCTATGAGCGTTATTCAATTAGCCAAGAATTTAGTCTTCCACATGAAGACTAAGCACATTGAGGTGTGTTACTACTTTATTTGAGACGTCATCGAGGACAAGTCCATTGAGCTTGTCAAGATCTCAACTAACCAAAATCTTGCAAATTTGCTCACCAAAAGTCTCTCAATGGAGTGTTTTACCTTCCTTAGGAAGTTGATGTGGGCATTGGATGAGATGACATCTTTCCTCATCTTGTTGTTTTTTATTTACATTTGTACTTTGTCACTTTTTTCTCATTCTCTCCTCACTAGGGAAACATTTTCCTTTAGGTGGGAGGTTGCTGGGGGTAAAGGCACTTGTGCCTAGTAGCTCGTGCATTAGTTACACTAGCAGTAACCCCCACACCTATACATTGCAGGTGGCAGGCGCCCATTATTATCACTTCATTCTTTATTCTTTCAGTGACATTTTGAATAAGGAAAGGCCAATCACACATTATGACTATCGGAGTTTCCATATCTTGCATCTCTTTCTCTTGCTCTCTCACTCCTTCCACCATAGCTATTGCTTCCACTTGTAGTCTTCCACTTAGGGCTCACTCTCTTCATGTAAGCATTGGATGGAAAATTTATATATTCACTTTTTCATATACATATGTTGCCTAAAGTAGCACACTGACATTCTCAACAATTATAACTCTTTCCAAAAATGACTTTTGGCACACTAATTGATCTTTCTCACTTTCAGAATCTTATACTATTGTATTTAACATATGTTATTTTTAGCCATTATTAAATTAGGTTGAGATCTTGACTCATGGTAGGATCTGGACACGCATGGGATGACTTTGCGCACGAACCCTCAACAACACTTCCATTAGGTCATTTCCCCCAAACTACTAGCACAAAACCATTCCTTGGTTCACAACTACACTATGATGGCTCACCAAACACCACCTTTTTCTATATTGCTATATTTAACAATTGTTGTTTTTGGCAATTATTAAATTAGGTTAATATCTTAACTGTTGGTGGGCTTTAGAGACCCATGGGATGCCTTTGCATGTGAAACCTTAGCAACATTCCCATTAGGTCATTTTTCCCAAAATACTGGCACAAAACCATCACAAATCTAGTGTCCTTGGTCCATAACTAAATGCCACATTTTTCTGTACTACTTATGAGGACTAGTGGTAGGTTAGTTTCCATGCACATTTAGTTTTATTTAGGTTAATTATCCCTAAATGCATAGAGGTGTCTTGTAAGTAGCTACAAAAATACAATCTCATGATCATACAACTCCATCATCTAGTAGTTTTTAACTTACCTCTCTTTTAAGGTAGAAACCATATTTTAGAAAAGCTATGGTTAATTTTTGTCAAACTACACAACTTTAGTTAACTTATGATGTAAAGTAAGCTCCATTGTTTATAAAAGAGTGTGGGTGGGCCATTTATTTAAAGTGGGTGATAGGTTAAACCATTGAGGATTGATATTGAGGTACTTTTATGGACATCCAAAGGAAAGTAAATAATTGAGATATTTGCCTTATGATTGGAGGTTTGAGTGTGACAAATTGGCAATCTACTTCCATAGCTTAGTTAGAACTAGAAAACTTTGATAGGTTGATGGTTGGAGGTTGAGTGCGACGTTTGGCAATTTTCTTCGATACCTTAGTTAGAACAAAAGAACTTTGACATGTTTTCACTGGTAAAAGGATGTACTAAAATATCAAAGATAACTACAAGCTATGAGGTATTCTTTTACACGACGTGCATTCACGATCACTCTTCAATTGCTTTGAGCTCTTTCAAGTATTCATCCTATCTGTTCGATGGAAGCGAACAATTCTCGTAGTTAGTAATAAGGACTTTGGTTAAAATGTTGATAATGGATAGGTTCAAGAATGTGGCACACTCAAAGGCCCACACAAGAAGAGGAAAAGGGTGCCCACTGCCTCCTTGGAAAAAGTGCACAAAAAGATCAGGACAAAAAGGTAAGGCCTTAGAAAAAGTGTCCTAAGAGATGAGATGAATGATGAGGCTGGCAACAATCGAACGCAACCGAAAAAAGAATAAACAACAGATTAAAAAAATAAGATCCAAAAAAGATATTTTTGAAAATTGCTACATGGAGTTTGTGTCGTGCTTCTATTCTTCTCCTTCGTCATCTTCTCGGGTTGGTGGCCTGCTCGCGTTCAATCCAAAGCGCAGGCCGCGATCAGGTTCTGCTAGGCTATGGCGTCTTCTTGAAACCCTAGTCTCCCTCTGTGAGGGACAGAGGAGCTGGTAGTGCTGCTACCCCGTCTACCATGGTAACTCTCTGCAGCTGCTCTTTGGCATTCGTGTCAATCCCCCTTGTCCAATGCAATGCCGTTTACCTGCTGAGCTTCATTTTCTGCGAATTTTTAGGATTCTCTGCGCTTGCACTCATCAAGATTCATCTAATTCTGGCATTGCGATGCAGCTAGCAAAGAAACTCTTGGATTTTTCTTGTTTATGATGATCAACTTGAATGGACTGATCCATTCAACGGCATTGTGGTGTAAACAGCAAGAAACTCTAGAAATTGCCTGAGCAGACAGTTCCTGAACTCGTTTCTTTTTGCAAGTTTCGTATGTTTGTCATATAGAGAGAATATTTTTTGTTTTGATGTGATTTGGCACTCGATAATTGATCAAACCACAGCATACGCATCAGATACACACATTGCATACATTTGTAAAGTGATCTACAACTTTTAGATGTTTTTTATGCGTACATTTCATTAACCGTCTAATCAACCATCCAGATTGCTGAGCAAAGGATAGAATCTTGTCATAGCTGTATCCAGTGATGCACACTATTGAGGTTCCATGAGTTTGTAAGTGAAACCATCATAGTAAGTCCCGTGTGTAGCCCCATCAGTCATCTATCCTGTCCCCTGTAAGGTATATGCACTTCTGTTACTATAGCCATTTTGTTGGCCCAAACAAAAAAGCCACATCAATTATCTATTCATGTTCTGATTAAATTTCCTGATCATTACCATTTCACCATTTTGAGGAGCACTGCATTACTGCTAGTTTGATGCCCATGCTAGTTTGGACTACTTGGCTAAGCTAGAGATTCACACAACATGCAAGCACCTTATAGGGTGACAATTACATCTGACGCTGTTTTTGCTTGGAGGTCATTGTCCATGTAACTCAGCTGTCGTTTGCTCTTTGTTGTTACCTAAAGCAGCTTTCAGGAGAAAAATCAGCAGGAGTGTTGCTATATCATGGGTGTACATATGCTGATTTCACACTTCTCTCTCTATACCATGTTTTACAAATTGTTCAAAAGAAGTAGCCTTGCAGTGCTCTGATCATATATGCAGTGAGCCAAAGTATGGTTTAGAAGAGATCTGATATTTTGCAGTTGAAAACTCCAAGCAGATTTCAATTGTCTGGGTTCACATTCTTGACAGCAGTTATGCTCAATAGCATCACATGTGCAAGAGAATGTTGTAGTGGTGCTCACACCAGAACAGAGGACAGTTCGTCTTTATACCGGTCAACAATGGTATAGAGCCTAGTATGTAGGCACATTAATAACCCTGTTCATCCTTGAAGTTATTTCTTCTTAGGTAAGATGAAGGAGCTGTCCTTTTAGTTACCTATTTATGTTCTTGGTATTTTTGATTTCTTTTGGGAACCTTGGGTGAATAAGAAAGGTATTTGTTACCTAGGAAACCTTTTGGAAACATTGGGGATGTATCCTATTTTAGGAAATGAGTTTCCATGCAACGATGCACCTAGTCTTAGTCAACATGGGATGGCCCCTGAGCCTAGTACCAACAGCATGTTAGGCCAAGCTGCCATTGATTTTCCATACCACAATCCACAGTATCCTTGTGTGGATGGCGCTGCCAAGGGTCTAGAGTCCAAGTATGGCAATCACAGAGATCTCCCACAAATGAGCCCTTGAGTACTTTCTATAGCCCTCCTTAATTGTGATAACCCTAGGGTGTGTTCACATTATAAGACCCCTTAATTGCCCTAGCCTTTAGGGCATCATTAGGAAATTCAATAGGTGAAAGATAGTGCTCCCATCGGGATTGACGATGGGAAAGATACGTGTGAAGCATATCCTCCATAGATCGATTTGTCAATCCAATCTATGGTTCTTGTGTTAGAGATTTGTCATCTCCTAGACTAGCATTTTTCAGGATGCAGTTGCTGCAGTCAGTTCTCTCGGCGGAGGGACTTAGACATTTCTTGTCAATTATTTTGGCTTTTTGGGCAGGTTTGGTGGGCTGTTCAGTGCCATGTTGGCAGGCATTTATTGCAGCATTTATGGCAGCCAGTTTTGTGCGTTTAGGGTCAGATTTGGCTGGCAGACCCATATTTTATGCTTTCTTTTCGTGCTATTTATAGCACCACTTCAGCCTACCCTCCTCACTTGTTCATTTTAGGTTGGTGAGAGAGATCCGGCTTGAGGAGACGCATTGACAGCCCTTGTACATCTTTCCTCCTCATTTCAGCATTCATTGACTGCAGATTTCTGTGTTCTTTTGTCTCTTTTCTCTCTCCCTTTCTCTCATGCTCATTGTCTTTCAGTCTTGTCCATACACTTCCGCATTTGCTGCACTTTGACATGGTATCAGGGCAGCATAAAAGGGCTGATCGATTGTGGGCAGACTTGATTGGGAGGATTCTTTGCGACGATTGTTTGAGTTTTTAGCCTTTGGAGGCTGCGGTGAACAGGTTGTCCATGGGTAAGGAGCGAAGTTTTTGTTTTTTGTAGGTCCTTGGTGTTCATGAAGGAGGAAAGGCTGTGTTTTCAGCCTTTTGCTGTAGATTTTGAGTTTTCATCGCATGTGGCGGGTGAAACTCTTTGAGGACGAGCTGAGGAAGCCCTAGTAGAACTGGCACTGTGCGCGGAGTTAAAGGGGGCTGCCCTTGTTTTTGTGCTGGTCATTCCATTCACAATGTCGATCGAAATTAATGTGGAGTTTTAGGCTATTATGGACCGTAAGGTTCCTATGTTGCCAGCTCTTCCTTCAAATCAAAAGCTTGATGGGGAGAATTACTCCATTTAGCAGGTAATGATACTTGCCATCTTGGAGTCTTATGATTAGGCGGAGCTCATGACTAAGGCTATAGACTGTGCTACAGCTCGCAATGCCTTCAAGCTTTCTGCAGATGAGAAAGCTGAGTTAATGAAGGTACAAGCACATTGGGACAAATTGAATGCCCACATTTGTTCTTTCCTCTTTCTCTCTTGTACTCCAATTGTCATTGCTCACATTGAGCACTTGATCGTGGCTCAAGAGATATGGTTGGAGCTTGATCAAATGTACAATGGAATGACTGTGGTGAAGTGGGTGTCTCTAGAGGTTCAAATGAGGACTTTGAGTCTTAACAAGTCTTCTTCTATGTAGGAGCATGTCAATAAGCTTCAATAATTGCAAATGTAGGTCTAGAATGTACGGAAAGCGATTATCTTGGAGGACACGGTGATAACTCTTCTTTCTCAGCTACCACTCCGATTCAGTGCATTTTATTCCACCTTGATTGCTTCAGGGTGGAGAGAAACCCTTAAGTGGGAGGAGTTGGTCCCTATGGTCTTGGACTAAGAGGAACAACTCAAAGGTTAGAACACTCCCAAGTTGGAGGCTTTGGCTAGTTAGTCTTTCCAACGGAAGGGAAAGAACAAGAAGAAGAAGAAGGACGAGAAGTCCAAACAAGATAAAGCCAAGGAGTCTACTTGTCACATATGTGGCAAGACAAGTCATTGGAAGAAAGATTGCCCCGACAAGGACAAGAAGGATATCAAGAAGGAGAAGACTATAAAGGACTCAGGAGCAGTGGCTGCTCCTTTATCAGCCACCTTCCTCCATTTGGAGGTGGTAGATTGGTTTGTATTTTATACTAATTGTTGATGATTTTAGCAGGATGACATGAGCATATTTCTTGGCCTTGAAGTCCGAAGCATTCTCAAATTTTAAGGAGGATTAGATGATCTTTGAAGAGAACAAGTTTGGCAGGAAACTTAAGACCCTGCATTTCAATAAGGGAGGGAAGTTTGTCTCCCATGAGCTAACTCATTTTTGTGTAGATCTGGCATTCACTAGGAGTTTGCCAACATGAATACCCTTGAGAAGAATGGCATATTGGAGTGGAAGAATCGCAATGTGATCGAGATGGGGCGGACTGATGGAGCATCTGTGGACATCTCAGTGTCTTTAAGCCAAAGTAGTGGCTACTGCTGTCCATATCCTTAATTGTTCCCCTACTTCGATCGTTGGTTGGTATGATCCCTTTTGAGGCATATTTTGGATAGAAGTCAGATATCTCTTATTTTAGGGTGTTCGGATGTGATGTCTATGTTCACATCTTGAAGAAGAAGAGAGACAAGTTTGAGCCGGCTTTCAATAGATAGGTGTTCGTGGGATATGGCTCATAGTCTAGGTGGCAGTTGGGCTCTTGGTCCAGTGCCTTAGAAGCCATTGCCTATTGAGGCTCCACTCTCAGTGGAGGAGGAGATTGCTTCACCATTTGTTTCATCCGTTGAGTTGGCCTTGGAGGATATTCTTGAGTCTTTGGTAGATGGAGAGTGGCAAGGGGAGTATTAGCCTCCTCCTTGTTGGGTTCGAGACACACTGCGTGATTTAGGGATTGAAGGAGTCCTTGAGGAGTGGCAACTGTAAGATGGCCTGTGGCAGTCTCTGAGGAACCAAGCACACACCACCGAGCTTGTTTGTACCAACTTTTGTTTGATGACTCGTGCCATGCAAGATAGGGAGCACACCTCCATGAAGGAGGCTTTGCAGTCACATCATTGGAAGAAGGGTATGGAGTAGGAGTTGGATACTATTGAGCGGAATGACACTTGGGATCTTGTGCCTAGGCTCGTTAATAGAAAGGTGATTGGTGTAAAATGGGTCTTCAAGACTAAATATCATAGTGATGGTACTCTTGATAAGCACAAGGCATGGCTTGTTTGCAAAGGGCTTCGAATGGTGGCCAGGGGTGGATTTCCATGACACCTTTCCGCCTACAGCTTGGATGGCTACCATTAGAGCCGGTTTTGCCTTAGCTAGTCATAAGAGATGGTTGGTTTATCAGCTTGATGTGGAGTTTGCCTTCCTAAATGGTGATTTGAAGGAGGAGATCTATATTGAGCAGCCTCCTGGCTTTTTCTCATTAGATGGACAGGTGTACAGGTTGAAGAAGGCCCTTTTTACGGTCTCAAAAAGCTCCATGTGTTTGGAACAAGAAGATCGACTTATTCCTCCAAGGGAAGATGGGGTATTGACATTCCTATTCTAATCTCCAGTTGCATGTCCACACCTTGGCTAGAGGGCACGGGTTGTTTATGCTTTATGTGGATGATCTTATTTGATAGGTGACCATGTCCAAAAGATCAAGGAGACAAAGGAGGCACTACACGAGGTGTTTGAGATGATGGATATGAGCCTTCTCCATTTCTTTTTAGGCCATGAGATTTACCAGACTTTGAGAGGGATTTTCATCTCCCAGGAGTGGTATGTGTAGGAGCTTTTGTCCATGTTTGAGATGGAGGGATGTAAGGCCATATCTACCCCTATGGTTCAGAACTGGAAGGCTACGGTCCATGTAGATTCATTGACGGCAGATGCTACCGACTATAGGCAGTTGATTGGGCATTGATTTGGCTTCTTAGTACTTGGGTTGATTTTGTGCTTTCCTATAGGTTTGTTGGCTAGGTTCATGAGTGAACCCAAGATGGTACATTGGCAAGCTGCTATGCAGATTTTGTGGTTCTTAAGGGGGATCCCCAATCTTGGTATTCATTATCCAACATGTAATAGAGATTCACCCTTGGTTCTTATAGGTTGGATGGATTTTAATTGGGCCAGTGATGTTGACCAAAGGAGGTCAATGACATGATATTGCTTTACTTTGGGTGCAGGTGTTATCTCGTGGAGTAGCAAGAAGCAGCCCATTGTTGCCCTTTCTTCCATAGAACTGTAGTATAGAGTGGCATCTTCTACCATGAGCCAGTGTGCTTTAGGGGTTGCTAGGAGAGCTTGGCTGTTCTCGGATAGGTTCTACGACACCTCATTGCAACAATGAGAGTTGCATTGCTTTGGCATGGAATTGTGTGTTTCATGTTAGGTCGAACCACATTGAGATTCAATATCATTTCATTTGAGAGTAGATCTTGGATGAGAACATTGATGTGGTTTACTACAAGATTGAGGATAATCTAGTAGATTTGTTGACAAAGGTGCTTCCTTAGCTTGTTCTTTGATAGGATTCCAAATGCTTGAGCCTTGTGCCACGTCCAAGATCTAAGAGGGGCTGTTAGAGATTAGTCATTCCTTGGACTAGCATTTCTCAGGATACAGTTGGTGTAGTTAGTTCTCTTGGAGGGACTTAGGCATTTCCTTTCAGTTATTTGGGCATTCTTTTCAGTAGTCGCCAGTGTCTGGGCAGGTTCAGTGGGCAATTCAGTGCCACGTGAGCAGCACATTTATTGCAACATTTATGGCTGCCAATTTTGTGCGTTTTGGGCTAGATTTGGCAGGTTGGCAAAATCTGGCAGTAGTCAGCTAGATTTGGCTGGCCAATCTGCCATATTTAATGTTTTCTTTTCATGTTATTTATAGCACCACTTCAGCTTGCTCTCCTCACTTGTTCATTTCAGGTTGGTGAGAGAGATCCAACTTAAGGAGATACACCGACAACCCTTGTACATCTTACCTTATTTTAGCATTCATTGATTGCAGATTTCTGTGTTCTTATGTCTCTTTTCTCTCTCCCTTTCTTTCGTGTTCATTGTGTTTTAGTCTTGTCCATATGCTTCCGCATTTGCTGCACTTTGACATCTTGGATGTTTTGAGGATAAAATAGATTAGTGTGTCTCCATTATCTACAAGACCATTTGCCAAAAAATGGCTAGTGAACTTAGGATGATGGCTATTGATTATCTCTTTGGCCTTGTTTGATAGCCATCCACCTTAAATAGGTACTTCTTTGGTATCTTCCTCTTAGTAGTGGACTTTTGGGTGTGAGGACCCCTTAAGCTTCCTATGCGAGAAGTCCCGTCTTGAACTAGATACCAAATCCTGCCAAAGTTAGGAACTATCTAGCAATGCCTAGTCAGAGAAAGATAGTAGTCGGTTAAGATTACCGAAAATGATAAAGCATAGACCTAGGTGATTTTATTAAGAGCATTGATTATATTATGAATTGCACCCTTGGGATAGTAGATTTTGAAATGGATGTGTTGCATAAATTTTGCCCGCTTTGCCTTATAACCTTGAAGATTGGGATGATTGTAGAGAAATTGCTGGGAGTGATGGTTAGTCCAGGACCAATTAAACACACAAATAGATCCAACCTATGACATGACAAAAGCTATACTAGCATAGAAACAAACATAGAGGCATGGACATTAGACTCACCTCTTAGCCATAGAGCCAATATGGGCTCACTCCGAAGCTTGAGATCAATGGGCCAAGGTCCCATTGCAAGGACCAAAGTTCCATACCGTTATCCCACACCATTATTATTGTGTATCAAGTTGGTAAGGGTTTATAGTCCAATGCCCCAAGTGAGCCCCGAAGTCCTTATTATAGGACTCCTTAACCACCCTAGCATTAGGGTGTATTCATGCCATAAGATCCCTTACCACCCTAGCCTTTAGGGTGTATTCACACCTAGTGATCTATCATCTAGTACTGAACGGCCAATGCTATGGGCACCCATTCTAGATGTCCAAGGATGTAACACACCAGTAGTTGAAAATTAACTTGCTTTTGAGGGACCTAGGCATTTACTTATATGGATCATCACACTCATATACAATATATCGAGATTCTATGTGCAAACATGTTTTTTCAATTCATCATCATTCTTAGTGTATGCACTTGGATCATGTGTATATCTATTGGAATCTTCATAGCAAGGTAGTCAAGCATGATCCCTCTGATCCTTCCAGTTTGGGGGACTTAGTATAGTACCGAACATACACAAAACAATGTTGGGTAAATTTGGTGTTTCGTATGGTCATTAAAAAATACATGGAAAATTAAGGGTTAGTCTAGTAAACATTACTTGTTTTAACATGAGAGTGGCTAGCCATGAGATAGAGTGTCACAAGGCATTATCTATTTCATACTATTACAATTTACAAACCACAAATGTCTTTGCTTCAAGTTTCAAAAATGATTCATGAACATGACGAGAGGTTTAGACAAAACATAAATCCAAGACTCTAGTTACAAGTAATTTCCAAGATCCAATTTCATTTATAAGATTGAAGACATGTACAGTGGATCAAAAAGGGAGCTAGCTATAATGATGGATCATGATTCATGGATCATGGTATGACAAGTCACAAGTGCCAAGTGGCAAGTGCAAAAAACAGATTATAGTTGATACAAAAAGAATCTAAAGGCAAGACTTGAGAGTCCATACTAGTGAGATGAGTCCTCAGAGTGAGATCCTTTACTCTCATGAGACTCACAATCGTCACTAGATGAGTTAGAAGTATGTGAATCAAAATTACCATTGCTAAGCAAGTTGCCCTGCTCGTCATAGTCTGGCTCTGGAACAGGGACATTCTCAATAACACGAGCAATTGAAGTAGAAGAGCTTCTAGAATCACACCTCACATAGGTTTTGATTGCCACCCTATGCTGCTATTAATCGACACGCCTCAAGAAGTGGGTCTCAACCATCATTCCCTATGACTACGTGATATTTGGTGGTCAATCTCTTCCAAATCCACGTAGAGCTCTCTAAAGATGATGTCCTGCTCTGGCTCTTGAATAGGGACAACCTCAATAACACTAGTAATTGAAGTAGAAGAGCTTATAGAATCATCACATCTCACATAGGCTTTGATTGCCACTTGTGCCATCAATCGGCACACCTCGAGAAGTGGGTCTCAGCCATCATTCCCTATGACTACGTGATATTTGGTAGTTAATCTCTTCCAAATCCATGTAGAGCTCTCTAAAGATGGCGTCTTGCTCCTTATCTCTATGCAAAGTTTTGATTGTGGCCCTTGTCAACTTAAATCGTCTATATTCACCTAAAAATTTGCGAATTTAGAATAGTAGATACTGATAGTCATGGACTCACGTCCCAAATTATCTATCGTGCTATGGGTATCTCATATATATCTCTAAGCGTGTGTAAGTTAGGAGGACAATAGGTTGGTCATTCTAATTACCTGGTGCTAACATTGTTATGGATTTTAGTGTGTAGAAGAGAATAGGCTAATCAGTTTCTCCCATATGCACGAGATAAGCAATCCTATTTAAGTAAACAAAATCACTTTTTAAAAGTCAAAATTTAAAATATTTACTAGAAACTTACATTTTAAATTTCAATTACTCGAGCAAGCACTCTTAAAGCCACCTTTTGCACATTGGGTAATTGATATCCAAATGACTCCCATCAAGATAGAGACTTGACCAAAGAGGCCCTTTTTGAGCACACCATGCTAGCAAAGGCCGTTCCTCTTTGGTCTTCATAGTTTATTAGCTCTTGAAGGAATGATCCATGCAGATCCTCATACAAAGTCTTTCAGGAGATAAGTATCTCTATTTGAGGCTAGCTCTTGATCTATGAAGAGTGAGGGGTTTTTATAAGTGGGATGCAAGAGAGCTACCGCCTTTTAATCCATTTTCACCTCTTCTCAATGATGTAGAGGGTGCCATTCTGCCTTGGTGTATCATCTAAAACATCAATTGTTTCACTAATTAAGGAAAAGTGCAATAGGTATAAAAATTAGTTAAGCTTCATTATCTAACAAAGGTTGAACATGCATTGAAAAACATCTAATTACATATAATTACTTTGGAACCTCGGCATCAAGTACGGTGCAAGCCTTTATCTTCTCCATGGCATTTCTCATGAAATGAGTGAGAGAAGGCCCATGGTGGCACTATTGAGAAACCACTTCTTCAGTTTAATCACTTCATTTAGGGTTTCGTATTGATAGTCCCAAAAAGGGTTGGTGTCCTCATTTTGGTCATTTTGTTAGTGGGCGGCCACTTAGTAGTGCGCCACCCTAGATAGCTTATGCCTATAAATAGGCTGTCACTTCATTTATTCTTTACCACCATTACTTCAGTCATTCTTCACCCTTCTTCCTTTGTTATTTCGACACTCTTTCTTTCTCCCTCCTACCTTTTTACTACGGTCACACCCCTTCAAGCGGACATTGTGGTTCATGGTGATATCCATCTCTCTCCTCCAGCATGGCGACTTGCTCTCTCATCCTGGCGTCATCTTAGGCCAACTTGCACTCTGCGTTTAGCTGCCTGGAGGATTCTCCTCATCTTGGCATCAGTCCTATATTTCTGGTGACCCCTCCATTACACCCTGCGTTTGGGTGCTTGGTGGAGTTTTCTGCAGTAGGGCGGTTCCGTACATTTAGTATGTGAATATGTATGGTATGAACATACACAAAAATTTCAAGAATAAAATACGTTGTTTCGTTGTTCATTAAAAAATACATATAAAAATTTATATAAAATCAGCCTACACATATAAAATGTGCAACTTAAAGATAGATCATGAGGAGGCCTAGGCATTGCTGAGAAGAATGAGAAGAAAGGAGGAGAGGGAGAGGAAGAGGGATGTCGGAAAAGGAGAGGGTGTAATATGTATGAATGAAACGAGAGAGAGAGAGAGAGAGAGAGAGAGAGAGAGAGAGAGAGAGAGAGAGAGAGAGAGAGAGAGAGAGAGAGAGAGAGAGAGTGAGAGAGAGAGAGAGAGAGGCCATCGCCTGCAGCCCTGTTGCCTGTGCCCTGTCGTCGTCGTCTGCAGCCCCGTCGCCGTCGCCAGCATCTGGAGGCCCGTTGGCTGCGTGCCCCGCCCTGCCGTCGCCCGTCTGACCTGCGGACTCTGCTCCAGGTCAACGCATGTCTGCCCTGCGTATCAGAGCTTACCGTCGCCATTGGACCTGGGCCCTCCGGACTGTCGCTTGATCCCTGCTCCGCAGCGCTTCAGTTGCTGACGGTTCAGCCCTGCCGTCGCCTGCCAGCCTTCCTCCTCAGCGTTCTGGCCTTTGTCACTGCCCGTTGGGCCTGCGTTTCGCCCTCTTGAATTTGCTCCGTTAGGGTTGCGCCCTAACCCACGCGTTATCTACACCCCCTCGGGATAGGCCACGGCTGAGGCCGACAGGTCTACGGGACTTGCACCGAGAGAGAGAGAGAGAGAGAGAGAGAGAGAGAGAGAGAGAGAGAGAGAGAGAGAGAGAGAGAGAGAGAGAGAGAGAGAGAGAGAGAGAGAGAGAGAGAGAGAGAGAGAGAGAGAGAGAGAGAGAGAGAGAGAGAGAGAGAGAGGGCGCGAGCGCGAAGACAGCAGTATGGCTGGCCTGGATATGGATTTTCTCGATCGGACGGTGGCAGCCCTTGGCCCTGATTTCGATGCAGAGGAGCCGGAGAATATGGTGCCATGCACGGAGGAGTCGCCTCCGGGTTTTGAACTGCCGCCTGCCGGCAAACGCTCCAAGCATACTTCTGATGAGCCAATGGGTCCTCAGGAACGTTCCTATGCGCAAGTGGCCTCTGATCCGGTGGATTCGCAGGAAATTGACTGGGAGCATTTGCTGGACTTTGCCAATACTCTGCTTGGCAATTATGTCCAACATAATAATGAATCTTTTTCTGATGCGGGAACGGATGATGTGCTGGAAGCCACGGTGGACCCCAAATCAGTCTTGCGATCCTTCTCGGTGTTTTATGACCGTGCAGTTATACTTTTCTTCACTGGCAGGATCCCAGTGCTTTCGCATATTCGCGAGTGGATGCACCATTTATTGCAAGGGGAGTGTGTTGAGGAGATCTTCCTTGGACCTCGCGGCTTTTATGAGGTGCTGTTGAAATTGGAAACGCATCGAGCTGAGCTCCTGTCCAAGTTGCCACTATTCTTTGATCGCCGCTTGGTCCATGTTGTGCCATGGCGCCCCATGGCCAACTTCCAGCGTCTGCTTCAACGAGAATGCCCAGTGTGGGTGGAGGTGGAAAATTGTCCGGCGGTCTATTGGCCCATGTTGAAGGATGCGATGGCGGTTGTGGGAACAGTGCTGGTCCCCCCAAGCCTCAGGGCGATGAACCGAAACCGTTTATGCATGTTATGGGACACGGCCAGGAAAAGGCCCGCGTGGCTTCGCCTCAATTGTTCAGGCATGCATCCTTTGCATTTTCGCTTGAAATGGGGCAACTTTGCGGGACACTGCTTTTCATGTGGTAAATTGGGGCATTTCATGGCCGAATGCCCTGAAAGGCAACCGTCTTCAGAGGATGCGCATGTTGTGCTGCCTAAGGATGACATGGTGCTTGATGCCCCGCCCCAGGAAGCCCTTCAGTCTCCTCATGTCATGGATAAAGGCAAACAACAGGTCCTGAGCGTGGATTCCCGTCGCACTGACTGGATTGAGGCACGTCCCAAAAAAGGTAAAAAGTTGGATGCAGGCTTGGCGGATCTTGGGCCTATTGCTTCCCAGGATTCCGTGCGCACGTATACGCGCAGGAAAGAAATGGTCACTTCACAGCAGGCTGCGCGTCCTACGGCCCCGTTTGCCCCCCGTAATCAGTCTCCAAGGAAAGTCTATACCGATGGCCCCAAAGGCCCACCTGCTAAGCTAGCGTTTGATACCAAAGGTAATGTTATCACACCCTGGGATCGGCGTTATCCCCGCCCCTCTCCCAAGGCAGTGGATTTCCCTTCTACCTCTAAAGCAGGTCGCCAGAATTCGTTTGCAGTATTGGCTGATTTTCTGGATGAGGGTGCCCTGGATGCTCTCGCGGAAAAGGTGAAATCGAGGCAACAGGCGCCTCGTTCCTGACTTCCTTTTTTGAAGATACATGAAGATAGCCACGTGGAATGTGCGAGGCATTTGCTCTTGCCATAAGCAACATGCCATGTGGACCGTCTTGCATGAGAACCAGTGGGATGTATTGTGTGCAGTTGAGCACAAAAGTCACGGTGAAGCAGGAAAAGTTGTGGATTGTCATGGATTCCGTCTGTTTTATGCAGAGACCCATGCTACGCACTATTCGGGCATGTTGATGATTGTCCATGAGAAATACCAGCCTGTCCTTGTTAAAAATGATGTGCAGGGCCGCTTTCTAGTAATCGAAGTCTTATTTGAAGGAGAGATTTTATGGTTGTTGGGCCTCTATGCTCCGAATGATCCCGCATCCCGACGGGATCTTTGGTCCACTTTGCAGGGCTCCATGTCACTCGGCCGAAGGGGGTTTTTTATGGGAGATTTCAATATGTGTGTTGACTCTTCTCAGTCCACTTCAGGGCATTCGGTAATGGATACGCCGGAAAGCCGGGTGTGGAATTCCTTTGCTTTGCACGTACTCAAGCAAGATCTTTGGTCGTGGCTTCACCCTTCTTTTTTAGGGTTTACTTTTCATTCCGCACAATATGCAACTACCTGGTCGCGACTGGACAGAATGTATATCATGCAGGGGGATGATTTTCTTCCCGAGATGCTGGAAACGAAGGTCTTGCAGCAATATGCGTTGTCGGACCATTTCCCCCTCCAGCTTGAGATGCGGGCACAATCTATTGCACCTTTTATGCAGTTGCTGGATAGGCTCCCTTTACGTTTCAACTCCTCTTATTTGAAGCATTCAATTTTCTAGGGCTATATGCAGCAATTGATTGAGAGGTTCTTATTGGACTTCGCCTCTAAGGGCTTGCCTTCATTTGCACGGCTGCTCTCTAATGTGCAGCGGTTTGCTCGGCAGTATGGGATCCATCATGCCTCGCTTTGTCGCCGATGTCGACATGCAGCAGAGGACTTACTGGCTTTGGTCCGTTCCTTGCTCCTGGATTCCCCAGATGATGATTTTCTGCTGTCACTGGAGAGGCGTTTGGCCCATCTTATTCAAGTGTTTCAGTTGAAATCTTATCAGCAGGCCAAGCTGCATAACTTGACTGACACATTGCAAGATAGTGCCTGCCAGTCTCATAAGTTCTTTCGCGCCTTGCATGCGTCTCCGGCTCGCGAAAATTTGACCAGACTCCAGGATTCGGAAGGTCGCATGGTCACTGATCCGCAGACCATTGTCACTATGTGCAGAAATTATTTTATGGAACTTCTTGGTTCTTCTCCCTCGCCTTCTAGCCAGGTTACGCATGCCCGCTCGGTCTTCTATCATCTGGTCCGCCAGCAGGTTCCATTTGATATGCAAGCCACTTTGGAGGCGGATATTTGCGAGGAGGAGGTTATGGATGTTTTGTTGCACCTGCCTAAGGATAAAAGTCCTGGCTGGGATGGTCTCACTAATGAATTCTTTCAGAACTCGGCCACGCAGTTGGTGAAGCCATTGGTGGTCATGTTTCAGCAGGTTTGGGAAACAGGGGTCATGCCCTCCTCATGGAAAGAAGGCCTTATCAAACTGATTCCAAAGGTCCCTTCGCCGTGAAAGCTGCAATACTGGAGACCAATCTCTTTGATGGGCTCCATGTATAAAATCTACTCCAAAGTGCTGGCGAATCGGCTTCACAAGCACCTTCCAGCTATTGTGCATCCTCTCCAATATGGTTTCATTAAGGGCTGCAACATTCTGCATAATATCTTAAATGTGCAAATGGCTATTGACTATGCGCGGCACTCTGGTCAGGAAGTGGTATTGATTCAATTGGACTTGGAAAAGGCGTTTGATTATGTGGACTGGTCTTTCATTGCAGATCTCATGTCTGCTATGGGCTTTGGTACCCGGATGTCCTGATTGATCTACACCATTAGTGCTGCGGCTTCCTCCAGAGTTATGCTCAATGGTGGGGTTACAGAGCCATTTGTCCTTGCACGCTCGGTCAGACAGGGTTGTCCTTTGAGTCCTTTCTTCTTTGCCCTGGCGACTCACCCGGTCCTTTCAATGTTATCCTCCATGGCAGCTTCGGCTCAGCTGGCAGGGTTGTCTCTTCCTTTGGGCCAGCACTTCGTTAGCCAATCTTTGGCTGATGACACCTTTATTATTTTGCAGGCGGACAGGGACAACATTCGAAAGGCATTAGATGTTTGGACGCTCTTTGGTCAGGCCTCTGGGCTTCGCATCGATGCCTTTAAGTCCGCCATTCTCAGTTGCACAGAGCCTGATTTACAGTCATTAGGCTGGCAAGGCCAGGTGGTTTCCCGTGGCTCCATTGTCAGGCATCTTGGATACCCATTGGGGGTGGATGTACGGCCAAAGGACCTGCTGGAGTGGATTTCACAAAAACTGGCGGCGAAGTTTATGTATTGGAAGTCGCAAGCGTGGCCATTCCATGTCCGCCTCAAAGTGGCTCAGACAATCATGCTACCAATGCTAACGTATTTCCTGCCATTGTTGCCATGGACGCCTACTACTTTGAAGGCTCTCACTCATCCCATCCGTTTCATGCTACGGAAGAGGGATTCACTACAGGCAGGCATTTCGTGGATTTCATGGTCACATACATGTACCCCTAAGCGCATGGGTGGTGGAGCTATTTTGGATGCAGAAACTCACATGCTAGCTCTCCGTTGGTCCCTTTTTCGTGCCATGTGTGTGGATCATCACCTGTGGACCATCATAGCCCGTTATTTTCTTGAGGACAGCGGGCTCCGCCATGGTAACACACGGCTTTGGGCCTTCTGGTGGCATGTCCTTAATGCTAACTCTCGTTTTTCCAGTCCCTCTTCCTCTTTGTTACTGCACTTGGTCGGCTCTTGGAAAGTGGTGCTCCAAAAGGCCCGTTGGCACCCAGTAGGGGACCGCTTGCAGACTAACTCCTTTCAGCTGGAATTGTTGGCAGTATCGAGACTCCTTTCATGGGAAGATAAAGATCAGCTCAGACCAAGATTTAACCGCATGGCCCGTTTAGGTGTGACGTCGGTTGCAGATGCTACCCTTGCCACTCGCAATGTCCTCGTATCGTTTCGGACTGCTAGGCGCCTTTTCAAGATCCCGCGCGGATACCGTGATTTATGGGAAAAGCTTTCGTCGGAGCTTCAGGGTAGGCAACCCTTTCTTGCCCTGGCTGTGGATCGCCCTTGGCAGGACTGGGACCTTGCAAGCCGGTTGAGTCTGGAAAAGGCCTCTACTAATCAGGTGTATCATCTTCTCATTCAAGATCACCAATGGCTGGGTGAGAAAGCTAATACTGTTTGGGGACTGCGGAAATCGTTGTCATGGTGGCAGACAACGCTGATGGAGGGTTGGCTGAATAAGACACCTTTCAAATGCAAGGTCTTTCTTTGGCGGGTGATGATTGGTGGTTTTCCTCTTGCCTCGGCCCTTGCCAAGCGTCGCATCTCGAATGGCAATTGTTTCTTCTGTACCACACCGGCGGAATCGGCCCGACATCGTTTTCTTTCTTGCCCGCTCGCCAAGAATATCTGGTCACTCTTGTCGCACATTTGGCGCGCAGTGGTGGGGTCCTCACTAACCCCTTTCGATTGGGTTTTTGTACGCCCGAAGTATCCCACACCGCCACAGTTGCATATGAAGATCTTATTTCACTTTTTCAGATACTGGGGATGCTGGCACATTTGGACCACGCGCAATGCTTTTCTCTTTGATTTGGCCTCTAATGTACCGTGACATATTGCCAGGCTTAAAGGGCTCTTGCATTGGTAGCTAGATCTCATCCGACACTCCGACTTGCTCCCTCGGGAGGATTTGCATCCTTGGCATATGGCAATTGCCTCTGGGTCGTTGCCATGATTGGTGTAACCTTTTTAGTGCATTACTACGGGGATTCCCCACACGTTGGCCTAGGGCCCTCGTGTCTCTTGTAACCAGAAAAAAGAGAGAGAGAAAGAGAGAGAGAACCTCTTCACATGATGGCTTAGTGTCATCATGTATCTTGTAATCAAGTAATCTTGTATTTTTTTCGTAATTAATACAATTACCTTTTACGAAAAAGAGAGAGAGAGAGAGAGAGAGAGATTGAGAAGAAGAGGGAGAGGGAGAGGTACAATTCGAATGCACTCAAACCGTATGACACCGTACGGAACGAACATATGGTATGGTACTGTAAGGAAAGTACTGTATGCACATGGAACGCAACCTTGTTTCACAACAGTTGGCGCCCTTTGCTTCTTCCTAGTGTCAACATTTTCCATTGTCAGAGTGAGCTAGTGGCTATGTTTTGCACATTGGTTGCCTTCTTCTCCTAGCGACAACCATCAGACATTTGCATTTTCAGCATTCATAGGCTACAGGCATTTGTGTTTGCTGCCTAGGCCATCTCCTCGACATTTGAGGATTGCAGTTTGCTCGCTCGACAACTGGTGATCATCTTCCTCATCTCTGACGGCATCAAATGACTGTGGTTTGCTCCCTCGATAGGTGTCCTTCACCTTCTAGTGATTGCTTTGATAGCCCATTGCTTGGAGGACTACGTTTCACTCTCTTCACTATACAGATTCCCCACAGGTTTTGCTGCGTGATTTAGATAGGACAGTGCAGTCATCTTCTGAGCTTTGGTTGCGTTGTATCAACTTTTCTTCTCACAGCATGACTCAGTGCATCATCACCGTGTTCTTATTGTGTTTCTAAGTTTCCTTTTTCTCTGCTTAAGCATGTTATGTTAGTCTGCTTCTCAAATTTTCCTTTGCACATTTTGTATGCTGAAGTAGGTCTTGAAATTTCTTCCTGGCTGTTTTATTTCCTAGTCTTGAGCCGTTGCACCTGCAACAGGGTTGGCTCTTCCTGTTATTATTTCTTGCAACTATGGTTAGTGTCCCATTCTGGATAGGCAGCAGCGTCTGTACCAACTGAACTAGGCAACAATATGTGCTCTTCTATCTGCTAGCTCGGCATGAAGCCTAGTGTCTTCAACATCCATCTATTGAGTTGCATGATCAGGCAACCACAGTTCCTCACCCAAAGCACCCTAGCGGTTCTTTGTTTTAATCTTTGTCAGGCTGCCAAAATAATTGGCCATAATGTTCTTAAGTTAGTATGGAATGCCTTTATTACATGAAGAGTTGTTACAATGCCCATTGTGTTTCAATATGATTGGGTATTCCTGTTTAGTCAACTGATTAATTCTTATTGGTGATTTCTGTTGTTTTGCAGGCATTTGTTGCTGCAAGGCAGCAGGTTTTAGTGTTAGGGCAGCTTCATACTTTCTCAGGCATAGATAACTATGGCTTATCGAATGGAGTTCCTTTTTCAAGCTCAAAGTCTTTGTCTGGCATTTTTTCATGTACTGAGAGGTGAGTAATTCTTTGTCAGAAATCAATGCAAAAGTAAAGGAATGCTCTTTCATTTCAAGATCTTTTATTTGTCAGACATTTGCAATGGCGTGTGTCAAAGAAAAGTGGTATCCATGGCGATCGTCTGCTTCCAAGAGCAGCTGCAGTGGAGGTATGCAATCTCAAGGATAATATGAGTATTGTGTTAGGTTTTAAGTTATAGTGCCTTTTATAGGCTTGTAAGGAAAACCATACTTTATTTTGTCTGTAGGGAGGAGATCAAAATGTTTCAGGGATGGAACATGCTGACAAAGGTTCTGTATCAACAATCAAAGAACTAGCTGAAGGAAATGTCGATCTCAATGATTTAGAAGCATTAAGAGCAGCATTAATGGCAGCACAAGCTCGATTTGTTGCTGCAGAAAGTGAGAAAGCTGAAGCTTTAAAAGCTTTAGCACAAGCAGAGGCAAAACAGCAAGAGTATGCTACCAGCTTAGTTCAAGCTACAGAATCAGCCATGCAAGAGATTCAAGCTGCAAAAGAATCCTTTAATATGGAGCTGCAAAGCATTATTGAGCAGAAGCTGGCTGTGGAGTCAGAATTGGTTCTAGCCAAGCAGGATGCGATAGAACTGGCAGTGAGAGTTGAAAAAATTGCTGAGTCGGTTGTTGAAGAGGCCACTGCTCACCTAGCTGAAGAAGTGCAATTAAAGATGGCTACTGCCAAAACTTCTGCTGCAGAAGCTGCTGCGATGGTGGAGGAAAGAATCAAGACTGCCACTCTTGATACTGCAAATGCTATGATACGAGAGACGAGGGATGCAATTGAAAAATCCTTTGCTGCCTTGGAGGCAGCCAAAGATAAGGCACAGAAATCAGAGATTGCTCTGTTCCAAAGGATGCAAATTTTGGATGACATGGTTCTCAAAGAAGCTTCAGCTCTGGGCCTGCAGCAAGCAGCTTCAAATTTGCAGCGGCAGCTACATGCAGCCAATAATGAAATAAACCGGTTGGAATCAGAAGTCAAGGCTCTTTTTGCACGGGCTGAAGCTGCAGAATCTCGTGCTGCAGCAGCAGACAAAGCATTGCAAGAGGTACAAGAAACAGCAAATAGGAATGCCTTGGAGCATGAGGATAGTGCAAGAAAAGCCCTGGAGGCGCTGAAGACTGCAGGTGCTGCACGCCTTGAGGCTGCTAGGGCTGCATTCAAGGCTGATATTGAAGCTCTTCAAGCAGCATTAAATACAGTACAAAAAGCAGAGAAATCACAAGAGCAAGCATATACACGAAGATGCCAAGCACTCGAACGGTCTCTTGCTGCAAGTGAGACACTGGCTATCGCTTGGAAGGAGCGTGCACTGGCATTGGAGGAATTGCTGAAAAAATCCAGGCAAGAGTCTGTTGATTTTATTGAAGTAAACGGAGGAGCTGAAGGTATTTTGACAGGTGGACGGATGGAGACTTTGCTGGGTAACGACTCTAGGAAATGGGACTTACTAGCTAATGGACCCAGAAGAGAAACTCCAGACTGGATGATTCGGAGAACTGAGGTTGCACTGCAAGGTTTACCTCCAAGAAACTCTGGTCAACTTGAGGAACAAATCGATTTGCACTTAGAACTGCCAAAGCCTGAAGAAGTCTGGTGTATTGCAACTGCTATAGTGAAAGAAGATCTATATACAAAGCAGATTGTAGAGAAAGAAGCAATTGATGAACAGAGGCGTGTTTTAGAGAAAACTTTGAAGAAAAAGACTGTTCGAAGGCCACAGCAGGCTTCAGGTGAGTGTTTAGTAAAGACAACTTGGCATGCTGTATGAAGTTCTGGTAT
Source organism: Lygodium microphyllum (assembly GCF_053477565.2). Classification (NCBI taxonomy): domain Eukaryota; kingdom Viridiplantae; phylum Streptophyta; class Polypodiopsida; order Schizaeales; family Lygodiaceae; genus Lygodium; species Lygodium microphyllum. The sequence continues at coordinate 52,142,124 of NC_141142.1, forward strand.
AGCGGCTTTTCAATCCTTCCTAGCTTATTACAGTGTTTTGTTTGATGTACAGAATCTGGCACAGGGTCAGGACGTGAGATTGTGGTATGCTTTCTTAATTCTTTTTGAAGTTGATAATTATGATCTTTTTTTCATATTTTCACATACCATTTCATACTTTGATGCTGCCAAATGACTTGCATTGTTGTGATGGCTATGCTTTACCTCTATTGAATAGGGATGCCCATGCTGAGGCTTTGGATAGGTTTGTATCTGCCATTGCTGATGCTCCTACATCTGCTGTTACATAAATACAAAGTGCTACTATGCAAAAGTTTTTATTTCAACTCCTTTGTCTAAGAGCATGTCAGCTTGTTAGCGGAACATTTCATCTCCAAGACTCCATTATAGCAGCATATACTGCGGAAGTCAGTTTCAGGGCTTAATCAATGACATCTTGTCACCCCCTGTACACAGTTGCAGAATTAGAGATTAATAGGTCAAATAAGTAAAGTTGTAGAACATGGAAAAACTGTTAGGCTGATATGGAAGGTTTTCTTCGTAGCAGTTAGAAATGTCAGAAACATTTAGAAAAAACGTCAGAAACTTGTTTCATAAGTTTCTTTCAAGAGGGGGTAAAATAAGAAATGCGGGTTTTTTGTAAGGGATTTGTTATAATTTTAAAATAGGTAAAGATTAAAGAGGTTGTAAACCTCTATGAAACTCTCTCCTAAACAAGAAAAGGCCAATTGAGCATAAGTGGTAGTACATGAGAGTCAACTGAGAATAATACGCTACGTATCCATTACTGACTTATGTCAAAGTTTTGTCTTTAGACAAGCTATACTACGATTGAGACCGCAAACATCATGATTCTACAGACCAAGAAAATTGAAATAAACATGTTACATAGCCCATGCGCAATGTGGAATGGGTCAAGTTGTAATATTATGATTCTCATTCCAAAACAAAATGGCAAAATGTCAAAATCCAAAATGAATCACGATATATCATACATAAACTCATAAATAAGACTGTAGTCATAAATTCATTTCTCGAGACAAGAATAGATACTACAATGTCAAAGTTAAAGTTGCAACATCATGATTCTCATTCCAAAACAAAATGACAAAATCCAAAATGAATCAGGATATATCATACATAACTCATAAATGAGACTAGAGTCATAAATTCATTTCTTGAGACAAGAATAGATACTACAGTGTTGAAGTCCAATAGCTAAACAAAATGCCAAAAAAGTAAATATCTCATCTAAAATCAACTTTGATGCACTAAGAAGCGGCTATTGTCCGCACATGATAGAGCAACAAGAGTGATGGGAAGAGCATGGAAGAAGAGAGAAAAGGCCTCAATCAAGGTTCCATTGCATCACACAACATTTCCTAAAGTTGGGCTTCACTGTTTTCCTCCCAAAAGAACCTCATGTTTTAAACTCATAGAAACATTTTTTGACTTATAGAAACGTTTTGGAAGTTTTGAACCCAAAGACATGCATTTCTTTGTTGCCAAGGATTTCTTAGAGGACAGGCAGGTGGTGACTTGTCAGCCTTGGGAATCTCTTAGCAACAAGCTTATTGGTTGGCTTGAGTGTACTGTTTTTATGCGAAAGCAGTGAGGAGTTCATGAGCTGATGATTGTGGCTTAGGTCAGATTAAGTGCTAGTAGAGGTAGATTTTGCCTCCCTAGTATCTCATGTGCTTTTGTATTCTCTCCTTTGACAATGTAGCTGAGAATTGGTTGGAAAGTAAAGCATGATAAATTTTGAAAGCATTGGAATAACAAATGTGATGCCCATGGCCCGCTGGTTCGATGTTGAGAGTTTCTAGTTGAGACTTTCTAGTTCCTGCTTTTGGACAGCCAGTTGAAAGCCATCAAAGTTACATGGTGTGTGTTACAACACATGAAAATGTTATTACGAATGCCATAAACCCACCAAGGTGCTTATGTGGGTTCAATTTCCTAATTTGCTACTTAGTTTCGAATCAATTTTTAAAAAGTAGGGCAGCTTATCAATGTGAGATGGGTTCATGTTGACATGTAGGATCCAAGATTAGGTTCATTTGGATGGTTGCAATGCCCAAGCGTGCACATTAATTGCTTTATTGGTGAAGGGACGAGTCACTCCTCTTATCTGCTCATGTGAGCTAGCTAAGCAAGCTTGGGATTAGCTTATTTCTCTTTATTAGGTATGCAATGAGGCACGTGTTGCTTATGCTTGTAAGCAACTCAAAGACCTTCACATGGATGGAGGAGGTAATATGGATGCTAAACTTACAAGTATTAAGGATTTTAGATAGCATTATTTAATATTGATGAGATTGTTTTGGATGATCAGCTCATGTCTATTGCAGTGAATGGTTTGTTTGAACCTTATCAAGGTTGGGCTACCGCAGTAAGGTTAGTGACTATGAGAAACCAAGTCAAATATACCTTCGACTAGCTTTTTTCTGTCTTATTGCTATGCATTTCCAGCAAATGATGCCATGGCAAGCACTCATTTATGGCATCAGAATTCTGATTCATTGATTGTGATTCTTTATGTTGATGACATGCTTGTTACTTGGACCAATGCTAGATAGATTGCAACCTTTAAGCATGATTTGTAGTAGACATTTGCTATGACAGATTTGGGTTTACGTCATTACTATTTGGGTGTTCAATTTACAACCATTGAGGGGGCATCGATGTCACGATCCAAATATATTAGACAAGTCTTATAATGAATGCTTTCAATTTGAGGCTTGTAAGCTGGGTGTATCTACACCCTTGGAGCTTGGTTTTCATTTACCTTTTGATGATGGCAATGGATCTTTTGACACGTCTTTATCAATAGGCTTTTGGATGTCTCATTTATTTATGTCACACAAAATGGATCTTTAGTTTGCAGTACCCTAGTTGAGTAGCTTTATGCGTTGCCCTTCTGTTCATCATTGGCAAGCAGTGAAATGTGATTTCATATACCTTAAAGGCACCTAGGATTTAGGACTTTTCTACAAGGCTAGTGCTTCACTTACTATGCATGGGTTTACAAATAGAGATTGGGTTGGTTGCTCAACACTTCTCTCTCACAATGGCAATTTTTCCATGCTGGGTACTTCTCTTATTTTTTGGTTCAGTAGGAAGCAGACTATAGTTGCTATTTTCAGTTGTAAAGTTGAGCACAAAGGAGCTTTTACAGCTATAATGGAGTATGTTTGGCTCTACAAGTTCTCGGCAAATCTTCATATTCACTAAATAGCTTCACTCCTTTATATTGAAAATAGTAGTGCTTTGGCCATTGCACATAATCTAGTATTCCATGCCCACATAAAGCATATTAAATTAAAGTATCATTATGTTTATAAGCACATGCTAGTGGGGAGACATTTAGTTTTCTTATGCCCACTAAAGACAACTTGGCAATTTTTTTTACAAAGGCTCGTCCTCGATCAAAATTTTGAGTTTTTTAGCAAGCTTTAGACTTGATATCTTTTGTAACTTGAGTTGTCATTCTTTGTATAGTCATATGTTGCTATGTGGATGAACTCATGCAACCGTGGCCTTTCTAGGTTTTGATATATTTTTCTAGATTGATCAATCCATAACATAGAGGAGGTTTTAGTGGCCATCTCATGGGCTATCCATTCGTGCCCTTTGTTCCTTGATATGGGCTTCCTAGACATACTAATTGCCACTTAAGAATAGTTGATATAGTTAGTACAATTCAATTTTTAAGTCCCTATCGCAAAGCAGAGGTAAATGATTGGCTCTATCCTAGATGGGGAGTTGTATAGAGGATAAAAAGATTAGCTAGTAGATGCATTGATAAGACCTACGGAAACCCTTTGACGATCGCACCTTCCATACCTTTGGTTGTGCATTCTAGCACATCATTATCATTATCATATTAATCATTATTATGATCATATTGATCGTACTCATTCTGTGTGTGTGTGTCTCTGTGGCGCGATTACTCTCCACTTGGGCTAATAGTTGATGCAAGGGATCTTGCTTAAATGCCACTTCCAATTACAATACTTTCTCCTTACATGTGGCCTTTGGATTAATCTTATTTACCACTATGCGGCTAGAGATTGAACTTAATATTTCAATCTTGATCATGAGCTCCAAGAGTTCTTTAATTAAGGAAGGGGATGATCTACACTCATTGCTAGCACTTGGGTCATGTGGATGAGGAGTGTCATTCCAACACCTAGTGTAGACCCCCTAAGCCTCCTTCCAATGCCAATGAGATCTCAAGAGAGAAAGCTATCATGCTCTCTCAGCCTCATATATGTAGCCATGCTAATATCTTTGGGCTGTTGAGAAAGGGTGAGCTTGTCGAGGCCTTTTTATGGTGATGTGCTAGAGGATGAAAATTCAGCCAGAGGTTGAGAAGTTGGATGAGATATTGGTACCCGAATAGATTTTGGCACATAAAGAGAGAAAGATCAAAGGTAAAGTTTCTAGAATATACTTAGTGAAGTTTCAAAATTATTCATCAATGGATGCTAAGTAGATGGAAGAGGATGACTTAGCAAACTACTTAGTTGTTGTAACTTTACCTTGAGGCTTTTTAGTTAGAGTCAACTTTGGATCAGGCTCAGTCAGGTTCAGCAGAATAGGGGTCCAGAGCATTGTGTGATGCTCAAGGGAGAGGTAGCAGTTCCATTCCTCTAGCATCAGAGTCGGGGTTCTTTAGGGCTTTCTTAAGATGTTTCCTTCTCAAGTGTATGTTGGGTATCTCACACGCCTTACTTATGCCTACGCTCATATGGGAGTGTGCGGGTGATCACTAGGACACTGGGGCACTTTTTACTCTCGGTAGGAGAGGTTTTTTCCCCCAGATTATGTGTACTATTTTGTATGTGCTTGTGGTGCACACTTACGGGCACTTACTGTGTTCGGGTGTGAACAGCCCCTTATAACTCTAAGGTATAAGGGTTATCATTTGTACTTTCAGGTCACACTCTATTCAGTACTATTGCATTGGGTGTCGTGCTCAACTCTGTCTCTCACTCTCATACTGTCTACTGCACTTCAGCTGCACCTCGATCCTCTCCCATCTGACATTTGGTATCAGAGCTGGTCAGCAGCTCTGTTCGGTTCCCGAGGACTTGCGTCAGCACTGACAGCTCGTCAGTACCTGTCTAGTACAGCACGTGCAGCCTGTACCTTCGTCAGCAGCCACGTCACTTGCAGCTCCACCTGCCAGGTTAGCTCCAGCCGCCAGCGCAGCTCCACCCGCCAGCGTCAGCTCCAGCCGCCAGCGCACAGCTCCACCCGCCAGTTGCAGCGCGCCATCTGCAGACGTCTTCAGTCCAGGCGCAGCCTTCTCTGCCCAGCGCGCTGATTGCAGACGCCCCCAGCGCCACCTGTTCCAGCGTGCCACCTGTCTGCAGACGCCGTTTTTGACCACGCATAGCTCGCCTGGCCGCCTGCTCGCGTCAGCAGCTCGTGACTGCTCATCCCGCCCGTCTGACGAGCTGCTCCCGTCTGCCCGCCATCTGACGCCCTGTCCCGCCACTGGTACCCTGTCCCGCCACCTGTCTCCTGACACGCCACCAGTGCCCTGACGTGCCGCCTGTGTCCTGACGCGCCATCCTGCACGCCTGTACCTGTGCGTCAGTCCGACTGTACCCAGCAGTCATTACCTCGGGAATCGTGCCCGTCGTCAACACGCAGAGGTAACATTCTGCACTTTTCTGTTACACAGGAGTTCGTGCAACAGGTTCAGGTTCAGCATTGGGAAACGTGCTGAACAGCAGGTTCAGTTTTCAGCATTGGGAAACGTGCTGTGTCTGTCTGTGACACATTGAATGCACATTTTGGGGCTTTTGTAACAGACATTTGTGACAGAAATTTTGGGCAGAAAATTTTGGGGCTTTTGATGTTTTAGTGCTGCTGAGCACTAATTGCACCTTGGGAAGCGTGCATCAGTGACAGTTTTTTTTTGACAGAGTACCCTTTGCACATTAATTGCAGACTTGTGTTTGCTGCAATTTCTGGAAATTTGCAGATTTCCAGCCCGGACTGCATTGACATTGCTCTATTGCCTTTTGGGAAATAATGGCAAATCAGGGAGGAGATGTATTCACCTATGTGTCCAAGGAAGACCGATTGGATGGGAACAATTATTCCCTTTGGTCTTTCATGATGAAGAATGTATTAGTGGCAAAAAATTTGTGGGATTATGTCAGTGGAGAGGAAGCACGACCGGGAGTTGTGGCTCCCGCTACTCCTCCTCTAGGAGGACGTGCAAGAGGGCAACCTCAGCCCCCTCCACCTCACCCCGCTCAGCCACTTCCCCCAAGAACTGCAGCTCAGAAAACTTGGGATACACGGGATGCACAGGCTATGTCGCTGATTGCATTGGCAGTTCAGCGTTCTATCATTCCTCATATTCGTTCAGCAGCTTCTTCACAAGAAGCTTGGTTGATATTGGAGCAGATGTTTGCAGGAAAGAATGAGACTCGCATCTCTTTCTTGAAAAAAGAGCTAGAGACTCTAAAGATGAATGAGGGTGATTCTATGCAGGATCATCTCAACAAAATTCAGGACTTGCGGGAGCAACTCATGAATGTGGATGAGTACTACTCAGATGCGCAGCTGATTTCTACGACATTGAATTCACTGCCTCCCTCTTACTTGGCTTTTCATACTGCCTTGAACCTCACTATGAGGATTTCGAAAGAGCCCATCACTTTCATTCAGCTTGTCAGTTTGCTTCTAGAGGAGGAACAAACTAGACGGAACAGTGGTGTGGATGGTATAGCCTATGAGCAGGCTTTTATGTCAAGGCAGAAGGGTAAAAACAGCCAAGGGAAAAATGCTTCGCAGAGTTCTGGTAGTAGTAACACTTCACAGACAAGTCAGAAACAGGGGGGCACGCAAGCCAAGAAAGGAAAATGCCATTACTGCAAGAAGCCTGGCCACTACATCACTGAGTGCAGGAAGCGCATCGCCAAAGAGAAGAAGAAGGAGTCAGGGATGTCTGTTTCTGCAGCTCCTTCCACTGCTAGTGAGTCCGCGTCCTTTGTTGCAGACAGGGACTATTGTTTTTACACTTGCAGTTATGATGTCTCTTGGGCTGATAGAGCATTTAGCTCTACAGAAGATGCTGACACTTGGTTCTTTGACAGTGGTGCTTCACGGCATATCACATCTCGTAGAGATTTGTTTGCTTCTCTTGGTGCACCTCCCGTTGGGAAGTCTGTTCAGTGTGCTAATAATGCATCATACCCTGTTCGTGGTATTGGGGAGATTCAGCTTACAGCCATTAATGGCTCTATTCTCCGCCTACAGGATGCTTTGTATGTGCCTGGCATTAAGAAGAATCTGCTTTCCATTTCTTCTATGGCACGTTGTGGTTTGCAGGTCACCTTTGATGATGACCGTTGCATGGTCCGTGACAAGGAACACATGACACTGGTCTTGACAGGTTCTTTGTGTCATGGGTTATATGAGTTGGATGCTCTTTCAGTAGATCAGTCTGCATATTTGACATCCACTCTTACTCCTGCTATGTTAGAGGCAGAGTTATGGCATGCTCGTTTGGGGCATGTAAACTATGGCAGCTTGATGCTATTACAGCGTACTCAGATGTTGGATGGATTACCTCTCTTGGAGAGACCTCCTGAGCATTTATGCGAGGGTTGCATTTTGGGGAAAATGCATCGTTTCTCTTTTCCCCGTGATGTTGCTTTTAGAGCAACAGCCAGATTGCAGCTTGTGCATTCGGATGTTTGTGGGCCCATGCAGACACAGTCATTGGGTGGTTGTTACTATTTTGTAACATTTATTGATGACTTTATACGTTTGTGCTGGGTCTATTGCTTGAAAAAGAAGTCAGAAGTGTATGATGCATTTTTGGCTTTCAGTGCACTTGTGGAAACTCAGTCTGGTTGCAAGATTAAGACTCTCCGTTCGGACCGAGGGGGGGAATACATGTCCTCTATGCTGAATTCTTATTTGCAGTAGAAGGGCATTATCCATCAGTACACTACTGCATATACTCCACAGCAGAATGGGGTAGCAGAGAGGAAAAATCGGTCACTCATGGAGATGGCCAGATGTATGCTGAAGGCAAAGAGTTTGCCTCATAGTTTTTGGATGGAAGCCGTCATGTGCGCTTGCCACATTTTGAACAGATGCCCTACCAAGGCCTTGAAAACCGTCACACCTTTTGAGGCTTGGCACAGCCGCAAACCTTCTGTTGGCCACTTCCGTACTTTTGGGTGTCTTGCATATGCCCATATTCCACAGGTACTTCGAAAGAAGTTGGACAACAAGGCTGTAAAATGCATCTTTATGGGATATAGCAGCGAAAGCAAAGGCTACAGACTCTATGATCCCGTGACCAAGAAGGTTTTTGTCAGCAGGGATGTTGTATTTGATGAAAAATCAGAATTATCCTTGGCTGGTTTTGATACATATCAGGCTGCCCGTGATGTCTTTGAAGGGCTGCTGCCCATCACATTTGGTGATTCAGCTGGTACTTCAGCAAATGAACCTAATGTTCAGCCAGCTGCTCCTATGGAACATGCAGTAAATCAGCACATTGCTGAAACTGAAATTCAGCAGGAACTTGTACACAGTCAGGAAGCAAGACAGGTGCCTAGATGGTACACGCAGACTATGAGAGATAGTCATTTGGAAACACCCTTGGCTGGTCGTACTCGAAGGCAAACTCGACTGCATGATTCAGCACATTCCATGGAGTTTGTTATGGCAGCATGTACTCATGATAATGAGGAGCCTGAATGTTTTGAGGATGCACGACATAGTGTGCATTGGATGGCAGCCATGCAAGCTGAATTGGATTCTATTCATAAGAATCATACTTGGGATTTGGTGTCTTTGCCAGTTGGCAAGCGTGCCATTGGTACGAAATGGGTCTACAAATTGAAAAGGAATGCAGATGGATCCATAGATAAGTACAAGGCACGGCTGGTAGCTAAAGGCTACGCACAGAAAAAGGGCATTGACTATGAGGAGACCTTTGCTCCTACCTCCCGTATGACGACCATTCGGTCTATGATTGCCTTGGCTGCACATTTTGGTTGGAAAGTGCATCAGCTGGATATAAAAACTGCATTCTTACATGGGGAACTTCAGGAAGAAGTGTATGTACAGCAGCCCATTGGTTTTGCAGTTGAAGGCTCAGAAAATTTAGTATGCAAGCTGAAAAAAGCTCTATATGGTTTGAAACAAGCTCCACGAGCTTGGTACGCAAAGATAGATGCCTTCTTGCTTAGTCAGGGGTTTGTAAACAGCCCATCTGAGTCTACCCTTTATGTACATAAAGAGGGGGGATCCATGCTGATTTTGTGTCTATATGTAGACGACCTTTTGCTCACTGGAACACGTGCTGATCAGATTTCAGCATTCAAAAATAATTTACAGCAAACTTTTGACATGTCTGACTTGGGTATTTTGCACTATTACTTGGGCATCCAGTTTGTACATGATGCTAGAGGCATTGGATTATGTCAGTCAAGGTACATTGGGCAACTTCTTGAGAAGTTTGGCTTACAGGATTGCAAGCCAGTTTGTACACCCATGGAACCTGGGCTCAAACTGTCATTACATGATGACAGTGATTTGTTTGATATCCATACTTATGCTCCAGCAGTGGGATGTCTCATCTATTTATGCCACACTCGGCCAGACATACAGTTTGCCGTTTCAGTTTTGAGCAGGTACATGCATCAGCCTCGTATGTCGCATTGGCAAGCTGTGAAGCGTGTGTTTCGTTACTTGCAGGGTACTAGAGCTCTTGGATTGCTTTATGCCAAGGGGGGACCACTGCAGTTACATGCTTACAGTGACTCTGATTGGGCTGGTGATTTTGATACTCGTCACTCCACTAGTGGCAATTGTTTCTTTCTTGGCTCGTCATGCATTTCTTGGCTTAGCAAGAAACAATCCACTGTTGCCACGTCGTCATGTGAAGCTGAGTACAAGGCAGCCTTCACTACTGCAGTTGAGTGCGTATGGCTTAGACGCTTACTTGCTGATTTGGATGTATCTGTTACGGAGCCTACTCCTTTATATACTGACAGTCAGAGTGCCATTGCAGTGGCACGGAACCCTGTGTTTCATGCTCGCACGAAACACATAGAGATTCACTACCATTTTGTCAGAGAGAGGCTACATGCAGGTGATATCAGCCTTGTCTACTGTCCTACCACCAGCAATGTGGCAGACATCTTCACCAAAGCTCTTCCACGAGACAAATTTGAAGCATTTCGCGATGCTTTGAATTTGACGCCCTTTGGTGGCGGATGATCCTTGTACACTTGATCACTCTTCACTCCAGGGGGGTTTGTTGGGTATCTCACACGCCTTACTTACGCCTACGCTCATATGGGAGTGTGCGGGTGATCACTAGGACACTGGGGCACTTTTTACTCTCGGTAGGAGAGGTTTTTTCCCCCAGATTATGTGTACTATTTTGTATGTGCTTGTGGTGCACACTTACGGGCACTTACTGTGTTCGGGTGTGAACAGCCCCTTATAACTCTAAGGTATAAGGGTTATCATTTGTACTTTCAGGTCACACTCTATTCAGTACTATTGCATTGGGTGTCGTGCTCAACTCTGTCTCTCACTCTCATACTGTCTACTGCACTTCAGCTGCACCTCGATCCTCTCCCATCTGACAGTGTAGAGTTCGGGTTAGGCTGAGGTATTTTTGGATCCGAGTCAATGCTAGCATGTAACTGTGAATCAATCGTCTTTAATGTTCAAGGAGTCTCATAGATCCTTAGATAGGTCAATGATCGATTGGTGAAGATTGGAATTAGGGTCTGAGATATGTTACTCCAATTGATCATAATTCATCGCTTTCAGATATTCCAACCATTCTAACTCTAACTTGATGCAAACAAGGCTTGCATTAATGAGTAAGGAGTCATGCATTGAGCCTTTCTGATCAACTATGATATGTTCAATGGTCTTGTTATTAGAGTCATAGTCTTCATTAAAATGGGTATCACCTCCATACTTTGTTGATTCATCCTCAAACTTATTACCTTTTTTTGTGTTAGATTCTTCAAGTTGCATGATGGAGACAAATAGGTAATTGCGACAATCAAATAATAGTTGATGTAATTCTATCATTGCCCTTTTTGGAATATCTTGCTATCCTCTACAACCAACAATCATAAAATCTAAATTTCCCCTTGATTTCACTGGTAGGGAAACTCAAATTGAATCTTTTTTGTTGCATGCAAATCAGCCCTCTTGTTGTAGACCTCTAGAATCTCACCCATTTTGGTGTCCACTAGCTAAATTCACATCAGCAACCTTCCTCAATCATTGAGGCATGCATGCATACATCCGGTTCAAATCCAAGGCTCTAATCTTCAATTTCCATTTCCAAATTGCACATGCATTTAACCAAGATGAGAGAGAATGAGTAGGAGAGAGAAATCTCTGCATTTCAGCCCTAAAACAATGACTAACATCAATTTCCAGTCTAAATATGACCGGCATCATTAATTTTCGATTTGCCCCTCGATTCTGAATGCTCCAAGAGCCAAATGGAGTCTTCATCAGTTACATGTAGGTTACCCTTGCTGTAGTTGACCAAATAGCTTCAAATCTGATTTTGGACCCTCCAAAATCATTGGATCCTTTGCAGGCTAATTTGAGCTGAATACCCCTTTGTCCTTTCCGTGATTGAAAATAATATGAAATGTTGCCTAGCCTCAATTTTAAATTCTTAACCACTTTGAACTTGAAAGTGTTGAAACTATATTGATGCTGCAGGATATTATCCCCTGTATTTATACATGTCCACCTTGCCTTCATTCTTCCATGCCCCCAAGGCCTCCCTAAAAAGGTTTGTATTTTTTTGATGTAGCTTCAACTTTGCTGGGAGCCCTGTCCATTTTGCTCCAGTGATGCTATTGGGCCTTTGTCATTTTAAGTAGTACAATCAGTTATCTTGCTATTTCCATGAAAGAAGAAGAAGATGATGATAATGAGAATGAGAATTTTATCATTGAAAGGTGCTTTACATTCTCATCATTATCCATGTGATATCTGTGGTCTATTTTTTAGGATATTGAAGAATCTCTGCATTCATGACCAGAATTTATCTTATGTAGCCTTTATGCATCAAGCTAGGTTGAATTGCTCTTATCAATCTCAGTTTTTGATGAATGCTGCAGTTTCAAGGTTTCAATTGGGAGAGTTGGAGAAAAAAGTGGTATCTTGAATTAGGGCCCAAAGCGGCAGACCTTTCTAGCTGTGGAATAACTACTGTATGGTTTCCTCCTCCAACTCAATCTGTTTCTCCTCAAGGTAATACTTCCTTGATCATGTTAGTTGCTAACATGCCCATTCAAGTGAAAAGCTTTTAGTAGCTTTAAAGTATGTTTTTCTTTTTCTAAAACAGAGCTCTGATAAGTGCTTCTGTTAACTTCAACTTAAGGGCTTGGCAGGTTACATGCCGGGTGATTTGTACAACTTGAATTCTGCTTATGGTAGTGAGGAAGAACTCAAGAACTGTATAGAGGAAATGCATAATCATGATCTTCTGGTATGCCCTGTTAATTCACTGTAGCTAGGAGGTTTCTTGTTGTTCACTGAAACGTAGGTTCCGTCAATGTATTTGTACTCAAATCTACTCAAATGTCTAACTGGTGAACGGGAGTTCAAATTCTAGATTGAACAAGCCTCTTTCTGATGCTGCGTATCACACATACTCCCATCAAATGTAACACTTTTGCATTGTTTATCAAACAGGTACTGGGAGATGCTGTATTAAATCATCGGTGTGCTCAATTTAAGGTTCACTTTAAGAGTCTATGCTGGGTCCTTTAATAGAAGTTCTGTGAGTGGACATGTACATACTGGATTGCAACTAAAGCGTACACTTGTATGCAGGGGCCTAATGGTATTTGGAATGTTTTTGGAGGTAAACTTGCTTGGGGTCCAGAAGCTATTGTGAGGGATGATCCCAATTTTCAGGGCCGTGGAAATCCTTCTAGCGGTGAGTAGCTCATAAATTTGTTTTGCTGTCTCACATTTTGAAGTGGTTGAAGTTTTCAACTCTACTTGAAGTGCTCCATGCACACACACAAACAGGCATGCAGCCAATGTGCCAAAAAACTTTTGTTGTTTTTTCTTTTAGTAGTTTGTGGTATGCTTTTCCTATAGGTTATACTGTGAGGGAAATGAAAAGGAAAGTATAGGTTAGAAATGTGTAGAATCCCGCCTCATAAATATCTTTCACCATTTACAGAGTGTAAGTGACACAAGTAGAGTCAGAACAGAAGTTGATCACTATACAATGAATTTTCATGTAATTGAAAATCTCATAGGGGTAGGTAGCTCTATGAGGTACTTTACATGTTGTGCAGTCTCCTCTTAGTACATGTACAATTGTTATCCTACACTTTGCCCAAAATTATTGTGGTTGTGGGCTTTTATTGCCCCCATGTAAAATGGAATAAGGTGATGAACCTTTCATCTGTAATCATACAACTTTTTCACTTCTTAGAACTTCATGGTTCTGTTTGTAAAGTCTTTTCTATACTCAGTATAAGATTTTTGTGAAGGCATCTTGTATGTCAGTAACCTTTTAACCTTGAAGATGCAGCCTCCTACTAAACATCAAGGTTAAACATTCCAATAAACCGAGGAGGTTGAAAGCTAGTATGCTGGCTGGCCGCTCTATAGGGTAAGAACATATACAAAATCCAAAGAATGTAGAACGGGGCCAACGAGGAAATAAACAATGCATGGAGAATAAATACTGTAATCATGCTCCGCCATGGATGAGCTTGATGTTTAGGCAGCAAGAAAGGCCCTATGGAGTTCCATGATGAGTGAACCATGTATCTGTCCCAATGACCCCTGAGTGTGTGGAAGAGACCGTATGATGTCTGGCAAGTGTATCCACTGAATGTCTATTTATGCAGATGATCAATCTTTCCCATGGCTAAGGGCAGTCCATGCCAGAAGGTCCCATCTTGGAACTGGAGTAGAAGACATTAGATGCAAAGAAATGCCATCTCCTCCAATATAATTATGGATTCATTTGTTTTTTGCATCTCCTCACAGATGATTTTGAGGGTCAGTCTGCTGAACAATCAAGGAAGAGGTTAGCATTAATCCAGAAGAGGAATGAAAAGAGGATGAAAGAGAGTGTTTTCCGGCAGAGACGTCCATTGTCTCTCTAAAGTCTAGTGGATGGTCAAGGCATAGATGATGAAGAATAGTGGGGCTTATCTCTTCCTTCCCTATCTACCTTCATAATGTTGGACCAGCCCTTTGAATCATCCCTATATGAGTGCCAAACCTATGTGAGAGGCCCAAGAGAGTTTGATACTGTTCGCTGTAAGGTTTGCAGCAGGTTGTGATGTGGGGACCCAGTCAATGTGCCAGAGAGAACTCTACATGTTCTGGTCTGTGATGTGTTGTATAACCAAAACATGAAAAATGAGAGCTAAACTTGTTCAACAAAGGAGCAATCATAAGCATTTATGTGGCATCTCTGATGGATCACCACGACTGTCATGTTCAAACAAGTAAAGTACCCACAAACTGAGCCAGCAATTGAAATAGATGGGTGGCTTTTTGTGGTAGGAAGTTTTCCAAAAGATGCCTTCAAAAAATTGTCATCACTTAAGAGGGTCTGACCTCAACCATGGTCCCACCTCAAAGATGGATAGAAGCAGGGTATGCTGTAGCATGTCATGTTGTATGTACTATGAATCTGATCAATGTGAAAATGAGGAAACTCATATGTGAGATTCTGGCACTTTCTTTTACTGTCAGCTACACATGGTTTGGCCTATAGAACTTCTGATTGGTTATTCACTCAGGCCTTGTAATAGACTTCCACTTAGATGTATATTTTCTGTTTTGAAAGTCTGTTATAGGATTATTTTTGTGCTTTGCCTTGGGATATATTGCCCCGAGGGAATTTATCAGTATATATATATATTTTTCTCTAGAAAAGGGTTCATAAAGCCTCAAATTATTTAAATATTCACATAAAACTTGCACATTAAATAATAAACTAATCCCTGGCTCTTTTCCTGTTGAACATGTGGCACTGATGGACATGCCCATATTCTGTACAACTTCTGCAATGTCTTGTCCGCCCAAAGAGCTAGGATTTAATCACAAGCTTGGAAAAACACATCCTGGTGACAGATCAAAATCCACTTAAGTGGTGCTCTATCTTCATGCCAGCCATCCTTGGAAGGCATGGCAAAACTTTAAGTCTGAAGAAGAAACCAAGACACTCCTAGCCCTAGGTTTGCAAACATCCTTCACAAATCCACCGTCCACATGTACAAGCAATGTGATACAGGTCTCCGAATGTGCAATTAGATAACCATAAAAGATCCAAAACATTGATTGGGTGCCAAAGAGTGGAGTTTGCGGCTATAAATTCCTCCTGCTGATAAAATGGTATGGTATTCTGTTTCCTGCAAAGAAATTGGGTTGGCTTATGTGTGAGGTGCCCTAGACATCATTTTCCTGGAACTATTACTTGCTGAGGTTTTATGGAGCAAAGAGCATATTGTCAGTCTTGACAAGCGCATTAGAAATACCAATCTTATCCTGGGATCCTATCTTTCAAGCAAGTGACATGAAAGGCTGGAGGAAGTTAAATTTTGATTGCAAGATGCCATATCTACCCTTTTCAAGGGTCATGGAATGGATGGTCTTGATGGCTTGGAAGACTTGTGCAGTCCAGATTTGAGGCTCTAGGATGGTCCCAGACAGGGATGCATAGTGATTTGCTAGCGTCCTGTCTTTGCAGTCTACAGATGCTCTCCACAGGACCAGTTTGTTATGGTATAGGTATGTCTTCTGTCCAGATGTCACACCTCATATTTTACAGTTTCTGACAAATTTGGGTCTCTGGAAATAATGACTAGCTTATGTATTAACAAGATTATGCTTCACATATTTTTCAAGATGCACATGGTCAATGGGAAAGTATTAGCGGCTGTGTAGAGTGGCCAGCTCAGAGTGGGCTTGTTGTTTGTGTGGTGCTTTGTTGTTGTGATTGAGTTGCATAAACTCATTTTGACTCTAGGTGGTTGTAATCCTTTCCAGTGGTTTTTGGAACTTAGGAGCCTAGAATTACTATCTTGGTTGAACTTGTACTGTCCTGTTTTGATTTTATTACACATGCCTCGAATTATATAAGCGGCATACAATAAATTTATAAGCAACAGCTATGCAGTTTTATGTTATAGAAAAGTTGGATTGAATTGGATGCCTTACACCACAAACTCCATACATTTGCTTGTACATTTGGTATCTTATCCAGGCCTGCCCTTGTACCAAGAATGTTGCACCGCTTTTGTAGGTACCTTGTAGTTACAAACTAACTGTATAGAGTCAGGGCTTTTACTTACCTGTGTGTGTCATTGGCAGCTGATAGTTTGCATCTTAGTTCATTCACCAAGGCTTGTCAAATGTGCAGATTTTCTTTGTCAATGTTAGGTGTTTGTTCTGTCGCATAGCTTACAAGGAAAGTTTTGTTCGTGATTGATGAGATCAGTTTTAGAGTCCTATTGGCTACTTTTGCAGTTGTCACCACTTTTTTTCCATCTTTAACTTGGCTCGGTAGATCTATGCACGTGTGTTTTGCACATTGTCATTAGTGATGTTATTTTAGCATGTTAATAGATACTAGGTTCATCGGTTTTTCTTTACCTTCTGCTTTGAATTGCCTGGTCTTGTTTTGTAAAGCCATGCTAAATGAACCTTGTCATTAGAATACAAGTTTGATCTTCAGCTTAGCTTACACTCTGAATTGTTTATTTTTTTGGCAGGGGATATATTTCATGCTGCACCGAATATAGACCATTCCCAGGACTTTGTTAGGAAAGATATCATAGAATGGATGAATTGGCTTCGTACTGAGATAGGATTTGATGGTTGGCGCTTGGATTTTGTTAGGTCTGTTGTTCTGGATACATGAATTAAATAAATTAGAAGTACAGAATCAGCGGCATCATTTTTATTAGTACTTTTGATGTTCTAGTGGCTACAAAGAAAGAGTCAATAACCCCTTTTTATTTTGTAAATTAGGGGATTCTGGGGTGGCCATGTAAAAGAATATATTGAAGCAACGAGTCCTGTGTTTGCAATTGGAGAATACTGGGACAGCCTAACATATGAAGGAGGAAATGTTTGTTACAATCAAAGTAAGCTCTTTTTAACCTTGTAGAGCATATAAACCATAGAGTCTGCTGGTTATATTATTGTGTTTAAAATCAGCCTTGCTATGCATTTTTGCTGGTTGGCTTCTTGCAATAGAGATTAAAAGCTTGCTTCAGAAATAGATGTCGTAAAACTCTCATAATTGCAGATGCCCACAGGCAAAGAATAATCAACTGGATTAATGCCACAGGAGGCACTTCTTCAGCTTTTGATGTCACAACTAAGGTATGTTAAAGTCTTAGAAGTTAAATTATTTGCGATCTTTAGAAGTTAAAACACAAACTGCAATTTGATTGTAGAGGTGACTACCTCTACTATTCAAAGATGTTCCTGAATGCATTTGTAAAAGGGATTCTAGCAATTTTCTTGTCCTTTCACCTGTTTGTTTTGGGGGTAAGGATAGAGGGCATGTGTAATATTCTCCATCCAAAACTGGCCCAAAGGTCATTGCTTTCACTTTTATATGCTCTTCAATCCTGATAAATGGTTGTGAATGCTGATTAAATAGTAGGCTCTCAGCCCTATGAGCATGCAGATCGATGTGCGCATGCACAAGCATGGGAACAATTCTGGTTGTCTGCAGATTTTCTTCCCCATTTATCAATGTTCTAAATGTTTCAGTTGGATCAGATACTCGGTACTTTGGACAATAAAGATAGAACCATGATTCCCTTGGAGCACAAGTTTTTGAATCCTCACAATGTCTTCAGATGCTCATTGCAGCAATCCGTCTGCAATGTTGGCGATGCATACCTCTTGCATGAATTTGTGTACCACTTTCTGACAATTTTGAGATAGGCCTTGCTTTAGGGACTATCCCTTTGTGCTGTGCGCACTCGATAAATTGGTCATCACCATACTCCGTGAATTCTGCCTACTTTATTCCTGGAAATGTTCTTTATTTTAATTAATCAATGAGAAGTGGTTTCACCCCAAAACAAAAGAAGCATGTTATTGCTATGCAATGTTATGGCAGGTGGGTTCTGTGATATCTGCAGATTTCATCATCATACAGAACACAGCTGCTCCACGGCTTGAGAAATTAACATGATCCATGCTTGTCCATCATCGTATTTTTGTGATTGTTTGCAGAGGATAATGTCGTATCAGTTATCTAGCAGTCTGATGGGTTATATAGTTTGTTTATCATACAGTCACCATGTGCTGAGATAGATTGGTGGTTAGAAGTACAAAAATGTCACCTGAGTTTCATCTGTGTCACTATGAGTTTCGAAATGGGTCTATGTGGTGGCCAGAAGGCCAACTGTACATTTCAGTGTTGACTAATACATAACCTTTTTGAGCCGAATCACTAAAGATTCCATGGATTTCAGGGAATTCTACATTCAGCATTGCATAACGAGTATTGGCGGCTGATTGATCCTCAAGGTAAGCCACCTGGTGTGATGGGATGGTGGCCTTCACGTGCTGTCACATTTCTGGAGAACCATGATACTGGTTCAACGCAGGTTGGTGTCCCAGAAGTTTGTAAGCTGTCTTGTGCATAGTGCTTTCTTAGATAGCCTGTCCTTTTATAATCTTGGAGCATGTGGAAGGGATGTCTTTTCATGGGTTCCTTTATTAGCAAGCCGATAAGGTGTTGCCTCATTCACATGATAGATGCAATATTTGTCTCATGGTTGCATCTTTAATCGTCTTTGTGGTATAAGATCCATTAGAATGCAATTGAGAGTGTGCAAGAGTCTTATGCCTCTACTGCCCAGACATGCTAAAGTTGAGCTCTTGCAGTCTGTTTTGGGCTGTACCCACTAAATGGTGGCACACTTCATAGCACCTTAGAGATTTTGTCATCATCAGGCAGTAATAGCTGGTTGTTAGTGCTCAACAGTCTAAAACCTCTCTATGCCTACTGAATACACTGAATTCGGGCATTGGAAAATTTATCACATACTGTGCATTCTGCTAGGATGCCCCATACCAGTTAACTGGAAGAGTGCTGTAGTATGTATCTCATTCCACCGTATTGCATGTTTGAAATGTCATTGTAACTTTTAGATGGTTTCTGGCTTAAGTAATCTCAGAGCAATCCTCTTGTTGGGTAATGGGATCCCTAAAGATTCTCTGCCTAATAGGCTTTGTATTTCATGGATTTGCTGTACTGCTTTTGTTTCCTTGAGATGGTGTGCCATATATTAAATCACAGAAATACATGCTGGAATATCAAATCTAATTTTGTGGTGCTTTTTCTCAATATATGTTGGGAGATGATATTTGTGATTTCTTTCATTGCAAAATCGTCTTTCAATCTAAATGACCAAGAGCTATGATTGTGATTGACTGTAACCATGGCTCAGCAGCAAGGATTCACCTACCTGACTTTCCTATTTCCTGCAGTGGATGCCACACCTGATGATGTATTTGATGGTTGAGGGCTATTAAGGCTAAAGATAAGAAAAGCCAGGGCCATGCATAAGAAATATTAATGGGGTGTTGAGAACCCTTACTGCTGGCTTCAAAGCAACCTAGGCTTTAGTTTTTATACTTAAAAAAGAAACAAAGCAGTTTTGTGGAGTACGTGTAACACCCTAAGTAGATGTTGGTCTTTTTTGGAGGTTTGAAAATGGTTGCTACTGTGACAATATATCCTAAGTAGATGTTGGTCTTTTTTGGAGGTTTGAAAATGGTTGCTACTGTGACAATATATCCTCGTCTTTGATATTGCCAGCACTTTTCAATTCAAATAATCGATTGTTGGCTATTAACAAGTCCTCTCCTTTACCTTTTCTTGTTGTTTGTATTTTATAATTGGGAAGTGATTTGCCAATCCTGTCTCACTTTTTCGCTTGAAGGAACTAGCATGTTCATTAGTCATTACTCAGTCTCATATTGGTCTGAAATATGCAGGGCTAGAACCAAGGCCTATCCCTAAAGATTTGATTCTTGAACTCTGTGAGATACATAGCAATGTGTCATAGGAGGAATTCAAAAAGTTCGCCAACTGGGAGGCTATCTATTGCCTGCCAGTGATAGAGCTGGTAGCTCCATTTTCTGGTAACATGCATCAGATGTGGAGAGGTAGTGGAGACCTAGAGGTACTGTTTGTGGGACTATCACAAAGTCCAGGAGTTGTGGAGAAGAGCTCTCATCCAGCCTTCTGCGGCACACTTGTTGAGACTATGATAGTGACTTGGGGGATAATAGCGTATGTCATGAGCAGAGGCCCTGTATGTGGACACAAGGATTTTGAGGGGAGCCAATCCTTTCCGAGTTCTGGCTTGAACTTGAGAAGGATCTTACACTAGACTCTTCGCAAATGGAGTGGATTGAGGGTCACTGTGATAGATGGGAGTTGATTGCTAACATTATTGCTTGGTGCATCTGGACTGCAAGATATAGTCCATAGATTTGTAGGACATACCTACTTCAGAGACAACCTCTAGGATTTGGAGAAAGATTGTACACACTCTGTAGGAGATGGGAGAGACTACAAGGTGATTTGAGTGCATGAGGAGAGATGCTTTTCTTCACACTTGGGACTCCAGCACCTTCTTCCACTG
Source organism: Lygodium microphyllum (assembly GCF_053477565.2). NCBI lineage: Eukaryota > Viridiplantae > Streptophyta > Polypodiopsida > Schizaeales > Lygodiaceae > Lygodium > Lygodium microphyllum. Next base: position 52,162,826 of record NC_141142.1, read on the forward strand.
AGAGTCACATATGGTTTGGCATTATAAAACTCCTGATTGACTATTCAGTCAGCCATTGTACTGGACTTCTTTCTGGGAAGTTTTTTCTTTGAGGTGTTAAATAGTAGATCTCTTGTATTTGGAAAAAAAGAAGAGCTAGTAGCTCCATGCCCCATGGGTTCCAAACAAAAGATGATTGTCTTTTGCACCAATTTGGGTCTAGCAACTGAATCAAACGTTGGCAAACCTTGCTCTCATAGTGCCATGAACTCCTCACTTGGATCAAACATTAATGGTCCTTTGAGTCCATAAGAGTCACATATGGTTTGATATTAGAAAATACCTGGTTGGCTATTCACTCAGCCCTCAATTTAACTTCTTTCTCTCTATTTGATGTACCATAGAAGTCCTACATTTGTCTTACTTGTAGTTTTACCTTGGCAGGTATCTTCTCAAGGGTTTAATTAATAGATTTCTCTTATATTTGGAAAAAGGAAGAGCTAGTAACTCCATGTCCTCTGGCTCCCAAACAAAATATGATTGTCTTTGCACCAATCTGGATCTATCAACCAAATCAAACATTGGTGAGCCTTGCTGTCATAGTGCCATGAACTCCTTGCTTGGATCAAACATGAGTGGTTGCTGGAGTCCATAGATCTTGGTTCGCTGTCATTTGGATCAAATATTGTCATACATGTTGTTATCATGCCATGGGCTCCCTACTTGGATCAAACTTTCATTGCCAGCCTTTGGTGACCATTGCTGCCACACTGTGTCTTCTCTGTGCCTAACTGCCAAAGGTGGAATGCTGCTATTGCTGCCCTAGCGATCAATCTTACTGCCCCGATGAACAAATTTGCTCCTGCAGGCTGTTGCCCTGCCTCAAAACGCAGGAGTTTGCTGCTTTTTGACTGCTCAGATGATGCAAATACTGCCCAGGTGGTCTGCGCTGTTGTTCCCGCATAGGCTGTCACATCACCAGATCTGCATCAACTGCTGTCCCTGGTCACACCGTTGCTGCTACCGCAAAAGAAAGCTTCAATTGGATGCCATATCATCATTCCAGCCAGAGACTGCTGTGCCTTGCTGGCATTTCCTGCTGTGTAGCTGATCAGCTGATCTCATATCACATGTAATTGGACAAGTGAGTGCTGACTAGCTGCTCCATTGCAGAATCTTTGAGAATGACACACTCCTCTTGCTGATTTGCAACATCATCGACCCCTCCCTTAGCACCCTACACTCTAGGACCTTATGTCATGGAGGCTTGTCTGGTTTTTCTTGCCTTTTCTTTGAGCCTAGTCACTTCTCCAGCTACATTGCAGTTGGCTTTCTTTGCTTCTTGAGCATCTGTCCATTTGGACCACACTTTCATTTGTTTCGTTATCATTTTATTCCATCTCTTGGAGCATACATTTGTTAGTCATGTTATTTGTATACACTGTGCAGTATGTTAGCCCTAGTGTTCTCACTTATGACGTTAGAGCTCAAATCCTCACATGGTATCAAATTGAAGTGCTTTTATCTTTATTCACCAATTTAGGTTTACTTTCCTCGCCTAAAGTAAGTTTAGGCCCCAGTTTAGTGCATCCAAGTGCAGGCACAGTTGGCAAGGTTGGCCAACTCTCAGCTAGGGCAGGCTATACCATTGAGGGAATTACTAGCAATCCAATTTCTTCATCACAACTAGAACTCTGGTAGGCTCGTGTTGTTCCTTTTGGTATGTCTGGAACACATCCTTTGTTTGTTGCTTTTATTGATATATAAGTAGTGTGGCTATAAGTCACTATGGAGGCTGAAACTCATAGGAGTATGTAAACCTCAATTGTAGAGGCTCTAGAAGGAAAAGATCATAATGAAGTATTCTTGTTGTTTCTCAGAGTTTACATTGTGCTTAATATGAACATGGTTTTGGTGCTTCATATCCTCAAATCCCATCGCTCCCACCCTTTCCTAGTTCTTGTATAGGTTCAATTGCATTTCCTCAGGTAGATTCCATTTTGCTAATTCAGGTTGACCTCCTTCACCTCAAGTAGGTTTAGGCCCCAATTTAGTGCATCCAAGTGCAGGCAAGTAGCAGGCAAGGATGGCCAACTCTCAGCTAGGGCAGGATATACCATTGAGTGAATGACTAGTGATCCAAGGAACAATACCTTTCATCAGAACTACACTTGGTGGCAGGCTCATGTATTCCTTTTGGTGGCAGGCTCATCAGAACAATACCTTTTGGTGGCAGGCTCATGTATTCCTTTTGGTATGTATGGAACACATCCTTCCTTTGTTGCTCCTATTGATACAAAGGTAGCTATAAGTAACCATGGAGACCCAATTTGTACTAGTATGTAAGCCTGAATAGAGGAGGCTCTGGAATGAAAAGTTATCAATAAAGTATACTTGTTTCTTAGAGCTTACATTATGCTTCATATGAGCATGCTTTGGTGCTTAATATCTTGAAATCCCACTGGTCCCACTCTTTCCTAGTGTTTTAAAGGTTCAACTGCATTTTATCAGTTAGATTTAGCTTCATTTCGCTAATTTAGGTTAAGCTCCCTCACCTCAAGTAGGTTTACATCCTTGTGTAGCTTATGCCAATCCTTAAGAAGTGAGTACTGCAGTCCACTCTGTCCTATGGTGCTTTGTTGCCAGCAGTGCCATCTGTCCACTATGCACCCTCAGGTGAGTACCACACTGTGACTCAAGGCGCTCCAATTCTAGGAACCCCACTCAGCACTGTGCACCTACTTCTGGGCAGGCGAATGCAAGCCTCATGGTGTGCCTACTTCTCATCCTTTGGCTACTCAAACAGTATCCGTGCTATTGTCATGTCAAGTTAGCCCTACTACACTTATTTTGTAGCCCCTACTGTAATCCCCCCCCCCCCCCCCCCCCCCTTAAAAAAAAAAAAAAAAAAGAAAGACAATTTTTTTTACTCTCCCTCTCTCCCCCTGCTGACTGCATGGCGGGGAGAGAGAGAGAGTGAGTGAGTAAGAGGATGACAGGGGGGGCATGCAGCCCCCCAGGTGGGAGGGGTGGCGGCCATACCACCCTCCTCCCCCTCTTTAAAAGGGCAGCCTTCCCCCTCCCTCGGTTCGACAAGAGGAGGAGAGAGAGAAGGAGAAGAAGAGTAGAAGAAGAAGAAGAGGAAGGGAGAGAAGATGTCGTTTGATTTTTTTTCTCTCAGAAAAGAGAAAGGAGTATGGAAGCTTCCAAAGCATCTCCTTTAGGAGGTGTTTCACCCGCAAGACCCGGCTTAATTTTTCCTTAATCTGTGACCACATCGATTCAAGTGCAAAGGCCGTGAGGATTGGTGGGAAGCTGTTGGACAATTTGTAGGAAATTCCTGCGCATCTAATAGCTATCCTCGTACATGAAGGCCACTAGATTTCCGCGAAAGATGGCACCCAAGAGGCACGCAACAAGCAACTCTGAAGGTGTTTCTACCCAAGATGGGGGAGTGGCTGCTTACGGGGTTTCGATTGTCAAGAATCAGGCCCATGATCACGCACTCCTTGTCAATGAACTCAATATGCTAAATGATTACGTAACCTCGTATATAAAAAGGTCATGAAATACGTATCGAATAAATTCATAGGGAATTTTTGCATTAGACACTCTCATAAAAATTGTTTCATTGCATTGTTTTAATAAAAAAGTCTAGTGCATGAGTTGCATGAATATTTGCAAACATGGAGTGATTTCATGGAAGTCAGCTGCACTAATGGAATGACTCAGTATTACCTTCGTGTCCCAAATATATTAATTATGCTCCATCGTGTATTGAATTGGAAATGGCATATCCTAGGGTCTTCTCTTGAGATTGATAGTGAAATGCATAAAGTATCACAGTCATATTAGATACATGCAAGAAAAACTTCTACATGCATGGGATAGGTTCTCGCATAAACAAGCAACATGTTAAGTCGCATGCATTGAAAGGACCTTCGCATGTGTCGTACAAAACTATTGCTTGTGACCAATATTTATCATGGGTTTCTTTCATATCTTAATTGCATGATCATGAAAAGATAAGTGCATGGAAGGGTAGACATATCTTAAATGTCTTTTCTCTCGAATTGATTAGCGAAATCAAGTGATATGGTTGTCGCATCCATACTGGATGCATACGAAGGAACTATTGTATGCTTGGGTAATGTCAAGATTGCATGAAATTAATGTGCATTAGAATGCTTGAATTCATGCTTTGTACATTGGCCTTGAAGTCGTTGAGTAAAGCCAATACTTATCTTAATCAACGTAGTTAGATAAGCTCAGAGAAAGGGTTAGAAAGGGGCAAACATTAGTGCATGTGAGTACTATTGAAAAATGGGGTCAAGATTAGATACTCTTGTATCACCAAAAGTATCCTTGGTCAATTAGGGATCGAAGGAAAGATCACATAGATACTTCAAGGGATCTAGGAGATAATCAGCAAGTTGACCAACCAAGGACAACGGGGTTGTCTATGACCTATTTTTACCAAGAGACCTAAGGTAAGAATAATTAGGGTTGGCACGGTACAAACCCTAACCCGAAGGAAAAGGGGAAACAAGCAACCTATCTTACCAAGCCCTTGGGATCTCGCTAAGTCGCGAACGATCCAGGATCGAATGCTGGGAGTATTCGGGAACAAGGAATCACACCTTAGCAGTTAGTCATACAAACGACCTCTGAAATGATCGTGATTGTACACTTGGTACATTGTTTGAACTTCTTTGATCAAGGAACTAATTCAAGGCAAAACACTTAATGCTTCAGGTTAAAAGTCTGGAGGGAGAGGCAGGTTCAGTTACCTCCGACTGTCTGCCTGGCCCTATCCAAGGGGGTTGTTAGCAGCGTTGGGTATATGGACCTAACCTGCCGTGAGAGGTCTCTAAGTGGGTGCTCCTTGGAGCGGGAGGACGCTTGGGTGCTAGGGGAGGCTCTGGCTGTAAATTCCTTGCCTTCGGATCCTGCACAAGAGGCCGACGTGACTCGAGATGGGATTTCGAGGCTCGTGTACTAGTCTACGGGCGGAACTTGGAGCAGCAATCTTGTAGATTGCTGGGATAGCCTTTGGGCATGATACTTGATATATTCCGGAACTATGATAAATAAAGATCAGATATTTGAAAAAGGAACTTGCTTGACATTGTCTTTGTGTCAGTGCCTAAGTTATGTGAAGGAACCTGTGTTTAAATTGATTAATTAAGGAAGCTACTTTTGCATGTCAAACAAAATGTGGTAGGTAATTAGATAACTAAGCAAACCGAGGAAAGTGCGGTGGACGTGACTTGGGTCTGTTCTATGGAAGGGTGGTCCCGGTTAGCTGGGAATTTTTCTCTAAAGACGTGAAAACGAGACTATGAAGACCTAGCATCAGTAGAGCTAGAATCCCAATTTATGCTGTTTTAGGGGAACGGAATGGGACTATGCCTTATGGGCAGAGAGGTTGAGCTTCGCGTCTCTCTCGTTTCTCATTCTCCATGAACCAAGTGCAGCATAAATCCACTTCGACTCTGTTGTTCCTATGCAAAGTGGTTCATCTGGAGCTCAACGCTAGCTACTCCCTAGAGACTTTGCTGATAGGAAGGAAACCTTGATTTCAGTTCGGTTCTAAGTAGGAACGGCCGGATACTTCCGCTCGGGGCAGACTCGGGAAGACCTAGATCGCAAACCCTGTGACATTCCTTGCGAGTGCCAAGCGGCGCTTTCTAGACTCTCTTCCCGGTGGGCTGCTAAGACGTGTCCCACAAGTGGACGAGCGGACATGTTACACCTACCCACTATACATCGTATTCCTAGTGTTACTCATGGATTGGTCATGTCATGATTTTTGCTAGCGTATCCCACCCCTGTAAGCTCTTATACTTAGTCCTCACACTTCCATTGCTATGGCCAAGAATGCATTATGTGATAACGCTTGCTTCAATGGGCCAAATTTCATAGAGGGGGTTGCTTTGGAAGTCCCTTGTAGGACTATTTTGTACTTTGCCTAAGGATATTTTTCCATTAGGGATTTATGAATAAAGTCATTCTTTTCTCGGGTTAAAAAAAGTGTTTGTTCATAATGCTGGCTGGCGTTAACTTTGGTGAGTTTCAAAAAATGGGAAAAAAAAGTGTTTGTTCATAATGCTGGCTGGCATTAACTTTGGTGAGTTTCAAAAAATGGGATGTTTCTGAGTTGCTGCATCTTGGTGTGTCGGTTCTTTTTCCTCATTCAAATCCCGAGACATGATTTCTTGTGTGGATAATAAAGCATCCTAATTGTAGTCCAAGTGCACGCACCACGCGCGTGCGCACGGTTTCTTGTGTGGATAATAAAGCATCCTAATTGTAGTCCAAGCGCAAGCGCGCGCACACACACACACACACACACACACACACATGCATATATGTATACACATATCTATACATACACATATATATACACATGTAAAATATACAAAGATTTTGTGAAGAAGATTTTATTTCATTTTTGAACTCTGTTGAACAGAGCACCACCCAAAGAAGTATTAGTTTTCCATCGCATTTTGAATGCTTGTGAAGTTGGCACATGGACATGTCTGTGACAGAACTGTTTGTTGCATCAGGGTCATTGGCCTTTTCCTCGTGATAAACTTATGCAAGGTTATGCCTACGTTCTAACACATCCTGGAACGGTATGAGATTTCTTAATTCACCTTTGCGGCTTCTGTTACACATTACTTGAATATGTGCCAAAATCAATGATCAACTTCTCAAGCCTACTGGTTACATGCATGCAGCCTGTCATTTTCTATGATCACTTCTATGATTTCGGATTGCATGATCCGATAGCAGAGCTGATTGCTGTTCGGACAAGGACTGGAGTTCATTGCCGCAGTCCTGTTAAAATTTATCAAGCCACTAACCAAGGGTATGCTGCCCAGATAGGAGATAATCTTCTGATGAAATTGGGCCAGTTAGACTGGAACCCTTCCAAGGAAAACAACCTGGAAGGAAACTGGAAACGGTGTCTGGACAGGGGTGCTGATTATCAGGTGTGGGAGAGAAGCTAAAAGATGCAAACCTGTTCATTGACCGCTGGCTGCATCGAGAACAAACCATTACTGATTTTCCACTGTAGATTTAGATCCTGGTCTTGAGAGACACTATTTTATATCAATTTCATCTACTCTGCCGTTAGGCTCAATCACACAAATTCGATCCATTCAAGACCAGTTGTAATTTTTTGTATCAGAGGTACCTGAATAAATTTTGAGCGGTACGCCAACCACACAAATCAATCCATTGAAAACTTTGTAAAATTTTTTTGCATCAGAGGTATCCGAAGAAATTTCGAGCTGTGAACCATGATTATCTCTGCTTCAGGTCTGATTGACAGTTATGTGATATAATCCACAGAACACACCCTTGAAAGGAACTCATTGTCTGAAGGCACTGACTCTGTATGCATGTGATATAATCCACAGAACACACCCTTGAAAGGAACTCATTGTCTGAAGGCACTGAGTCTGTATGTGAGATTGGATCCAGTTGTACTCATTGATTATAGCCTTCACTTGGGTTCATTGGTTAAATGTGAGTTTGGCTCTCATATACATATCTGAAGATTGCTCTTAGCACGTATAGATTGGTGCTTGTCGTGTTATAGCTTTCTTTTTTTGAAAAATGCAAGAGTATGTAAGATGCACATGCCCTCAAGTGTGCGTTGTGTGTTCTTATAGGATAGCATACCTAAATGACGATTGTGATGTATCTTGCCCATATCCATGTGTATGGACATCCTTTTAAGAGGGGCATATATGATCTACATACGGACTCATAAATATATGTGTGATTGCAGGTCTGTAAAGAGGACGTGTAGGTGTGCTGCTATGTTATTCATTCTTGTGCATGGACATGTTTACAAGTCCATGTGCATGTAGGTTGATGTAAACAAGCATGGAGCGCACTAATTTGTGTGTTTTTTTGTGGCATTGCTGATTATAATACTCCTGGAGAATGTTACAGGTCAATCCATGGTGTTGGCTTTGGAAAGCATGTCTTGGGCATTTGCTAAAAAAGCACAAATAATAGCTTGACACACGTGTGCGCACGCACACATGCATGCACATATGAATGTGTTGTTGCATCATTTACTACATAATTGCCCTTTCCAACATAGTAATTGTAGTCCACAAAAAACTGTGGTTAAGAGCACACTTATGTGAACAAGGTGTTAGAATAGCAATCTAGTGTAGTGGCATAATGGAGGGAAAAGTTCTAAAGACAAAAGACAAACGAAATTAAAAGAATACTAATCTAGTGCAAAATCACACTCCCTCTCTCCACACCAAAAATATTCGTGCAAGTGTGGGTGTAACCGCACACCCTTCTCATATAGATAGGAATGTGGATGATCTTTTGAGTAAGTTGGACAAAACTTAAAAGGGCATTTCCATGAATTAGCACTTGGGTGCTTATGAACCTAAGGAACGACTTCCAATGTCCTCTCTCAAATCACACATGAGCGGACATGAAACAAGAACACCCAAGATGTGCATTTGATGTGCTCGAGTAGTAAAAGACACTGAAGAAAAATTTTAATGCCAAAATTCTTCTTTGAAGTCGAAGTAGTCAAACCAACCATCATTGCATCACTTGTAGCCACACAATCTTTAAGAGTTAGTTGTGACACTTGGACACCTCCCTTGGAGCAAAAGCATATTCTTGTTGAGCAAGTAAAATTGAGGGTTTTAATGATTATGAAATTATTGTAAATTCAGGCATAATTTAACTTTACAAAAATTCCCCAAAATAGAATGAAGATATTTTAATTGGATGTAGGACAATTGCACAAAAATTTCCTATAAAGGACAAGAAAATGTGTAACTTGTGGAGGATCTATGGCTAACAATGTCATCAACTCAATCAAAATAAAATAGCTGGAGAGAGTGAACCACCTCTCTATACATAATCTTGTGAGTACGGGTGCCCTAGAGGTATTGCAAAAATTGAGGAGCAACATGCCAATGAGAATACAAAGGCTTCTTTATAAAGTAAGAAGGCAGGTCCATTATGGCCATATGTGAGACCTAACTAGACTACAATAGTGGGTTGTATCTGTTAATAACTCCACACCACCTGCAAAAATAAACTTGGACTTGGATCCATGGGACAAGAGATAGTCTTGTGAATAGACATGTTGAACTCTATAAGCAATTAGAAGATGCGCCACTACTACAAGTTGAAGATGCCTTGAGGTAGTTGATACACCTCAAGACCAAGAAAGAAGTGGAAAGATCGAGATCTATCATACCAAAAATAGTGGTGAGGTTATCCAAAATTTGCTCAAGCAAAAGGCTACCTATAAATTTTAAATCATCATTATACAAAATAGTGGGCACACATTGTTCAGCCTTGAATGATCTATGAGCCTCACGTGGACCATATGAGAATCATGAACGTACTATGAGAAGTCTTTTATGGTATATAACAAGGGTGAACTATCATGTGCAGAATCAAGTGGCCTTCTTTTAGAGAGAGAGAGAGAGAGAGAGAGAGAGAGAGAGAGAGAGAGAGAGAGAGAGAGAGAGAGAGAGAGAGAGAGAGAGAGATGTTTTTGTGATGGTCTCTCCATTTCTCACATTATTAGGAAATATAAATATTTTTGAGATAAAAGAATAATGTTCTCTATCCTATCATATATTGTTAAATAGGTTTTAGCACGATAATTTGAATCTCAAAATATTCATGCTATCTCAAGATAGACTTGTTTTTAACTTGCTAAGTTTGTATATGCTCCATTTTTGTTTTCACAAAGAGGTATGTTGGAAGTTTTCTGATGCTCCAAGAAAAAGATTGTTATACGTCCATCAAAACATGAGATGATGTTCATACATGCTTGCACATGTATACAATAATGCCAAATAACAATTCTTTCCAACCTTCCATGTTTACTTTTCTCTCTCTTAGTCTCATTCCAAACCCTACTTCTCAAACCCCTCCTCCAAATGTCCCTAGACTCACTATAAGAAACTATCCAATGCCAAATGGTAGAGACACACATTATTTATAAGTGCTTGAAATGTTTCTTTTTCCATTGCTTTGAGTGATAAATGCCATGCAAACGTGTTATATATGAACTTTGCAAAACTAAAGTAGATTCAACATTTTAAATTGGTTGATTGTTGATTCTTAAAAATCAACCTTAGACCCTTTCACATTGTAGCCTCATTTGCATATGTAAAGGAGCAAGATGGCTTGGCTTTTGTGGCGGGGGAAAAGCATTCCATTTCAATTACTATTCCTTACATTAGGGGAAAAAAAATCTCTAGTAATCACTCAAATCAAGTCATCAATGTTTATAACCTCATATTGGACCTATACCCACTTTCACCTCGTGCATCTTAGAGCCAATGGTCTACTCATGCCACAACTCTTGATTTATTAATTCTAAGGCAATCCATGTGGGTAAGGAGTTGATGTGCAATCCATCATGCCTACTTGCATAAGCTCACTTCGATCTCGTGATCTTTAATTAACATGGATGGGGACCTAAAGCTTCAAGTTGATGGTGGAGATTCAATCTATGATGTAAAGCCCATTGGTTGCATTTATAGATATTCAAGCTTTAATGTAGAGAGAATGGTGTGTTTATTTTAATGCATGAGAAGATAGTGTTTTTTAACGCTTTATTTATTTAATGCTCTAATGATTTATGTATTTATTAAAGCTTAGATGCTTTAATATCTTCATGTTCTAATGTTCCATATTGAATGTGTTTTTATGGAATCTTAAATGTGTGTTCCCTTAAGACACACATTAATATCTTAATGTTATGATGATGTATATTAAATATATGTAGGTATATTATTTACATGTTTGCACATGTATCTATGTGTGTATAAAAAACCTTTAACATGGATCATAGTTATTTTCCTCTATGTGTGTGTGCGCGCGCGCGCGCGTGTGTGTGATGATTTTGGGTTTTATGAATGTGTATATATCAATACATGCTTAAATGTTTTGATGATGCATATTAAAGGTGTGTACATATGTGTTTTATATTTTTTAGATGTGTGTATATTAATATGTACACTTGGTTTTATGTATGTTTGCATATTAATGCATGCTTAAATGTTTTGATTATGAACATTAAAGGTGTGTTTTTTGTAATGTAGTCTATATTTCATTCACAAAAAGCAATTATGTAAGTGAATACAAAATCATAGAGATGCAACGTGGCTTTAAGCCATCTACCCTAGCTTCTTCCATCTGCCCATGTTGTGGTATGCATGACTGTTCACACAGATTTGGAAGTTTTATTTATGAGGGATAAGTTTGAGCTCCCTAATAATTGTATTAGGCAAGATGGAAATCCTCATTGACCTTTGTACATTAAAGGTGTGTTTGTATATATCTTATGTGTTTTTATCAATGTATATATATTAATATATACAATTGTTTTATGTATGTGTGTATATTAATGCATGCGTAAATGTTTCCATGATCATTAATCAAGGCTGTGTATATATACACTTTCTATGTTTAGGGTTTTGTGTATATTAATATAAATTCTTGGTTTTATATACATTTTTATACTAATGCATACTTAAATATTTTATACGTGCGCGTGTGTGTGTGTGTGTGTGTATGTATGTTTTATAAGTTTTATGTATATGTATATATTATATTATTATTGATTTTATGTATGTGTGTATAGTAATACATGCTTAAATATATTAATATTTTCATGTTCTCATAATCTATATTCAATGTGTATGTGTTTGTTAGTTATATGTGTACGTTAGATGCATTTATTGATGCATCACATTCTATGTGTGTATATAGAAGCTTTAATATGTATCATACTTGTTTTCCTATGTGTGTGTGTGTGTGTGTGTGTGTAATGATTTTTTGTTTTAAGAATGTGTATGTATTCTCCTTCATTCATCTTTTCATATTCATATAATTGAGATAAACAATGTTATTTATTTCTTTGTTTTGTATGTTGAATCATTGCGATGTGTAAGTAGTTTTTCAAAAATCAAGTTATTGTTTCAATATTGACATGGATGTACAATATATTAACTATAATAATCCAAGTGCTTCACAATGGTTTTGGGGTCTCTCATGGTTTGCTTTTCTAGGGACTCAATTGGCCATGAATCATATTGCAATGTAAGACATGCATCAAGATGTGAAATGTATTAACCAATAGTGATAGTGGTTAATTTGGTATGTAGTGCCAACTTTGATGTGAAGTGCCAAGAGGAAACTAGATGCGCCTTGTAAGTTTACTGCCCAATATCAACAATTATTACACATGCAGAATGAAATGCACAATGTTAAGAGATTTCTTGAGGTACACTTTTCCTAAGTTAGAAAACCAATTGCTTGAGGTTCAACTCTCAAATTTCACAATTGTGTAGACGAGTTTTTATGTAATATAAACTAGTGTTCTTTGTGTGCGAAGAAGGAACATGAATGCTAGATTGCTTCATGTTGTGAGATCTTAGGATTCTTCCACATCTCTTCTCTCTCTCTCTCTCATCCCATTTATCTAACCTTCTCCCTCTTTTCTTTTTCTCTTCTCTCTCCTCTTTTTTCATTTTGATCACTCTTCTATTTTCTTTTTCATCTCTTCTCTCTCTTATTTTTTCTTTTCTGATCACTTTCAGTTTCTCTCTCCTCTTGTTGTTCCTCTCTCTCTCTCTCTCTCTAATGCTACACTGCTTTGTGACATTATGAGAGCCTTCCCTCATTTCTTTTGCTCTCATACACATTATAGTGTTAGATACGCTCAACACCCCACCCTTGTAAGGTGCCACCAATAATCAATTGTACGAAAAGTTGTAAGCCCCCCTTATAAGGAGAAGCCATGTATGAACTAAGACATTGGTTGGGTCCTAACTTGTATATCAAATGAGGCCTATGTGACAACATGGCGAAAAAATAACTTTTGTGGATCTAGTCTTTGGGTTAGATAGAGTAGTTATGCTAGTAGCAATGTTGGGGGTAATGGAGCATGTACCTAGCCGCCCGTATTAGTTACACTAATAGTACCCGCACTGTGTAATAGTTATTGGCACACCTATACATTGCAGGTGTGGCAAGCCCCCATTACTGTCACCTCATTGCTTGAGCTTGTGGAGACTACCTTCAGCTCATAGTTTGAATGGCAACCATGGCTCAACTTGAAGTGGTATGAATTGTTGCTCATTTACTTCCTAGCTTGTAAAGGCATGTTCCGGAGCTTCATTGAGCTCCCCCTGAGCTCCCCTTGAGCCCTATTGCATCCAACACTGAGCCCATGATAGCATGTGCAATTTGCATTGACTAGGCTGCCTCATCCCTACTCAGTTTTCACTTCATCCTACCTCATCTCCAGCTCTTGGCATTGTTCCTAGTCTTTGGCAATCACTTGGCACCTTTGGCTTGAGTTTGAGCATCCATTGGAGCTCCTATGTTTTGAGCCATTAGCTCACAATTTATGGCAGTTTGTTGTATTACAGTTCTCGACAACCCTTCACTCATTGTTTGGAGGTCACTTAAGCTTCTCAATATGTCTATTTGATGTCGGATCATCTAGGAATGTTATGCCGATGTATTGGAATGCTATTGGACTGATTTGAGCACTCATTTGCTCATTTTTACAAAGGCATTTTTACTGCTATAATAAGCAAGGCATGGTGCTTTGCTAGAGAAACTTCATGCTATTGCTTCTTGATGCTTCCCGACCACTTTGGATGCTACACTGTGGTATACCATTGAACTTACATTCTTGGCTATGCTTCTGAATTGCTTTTGAGCTGAGATTGGAGCTTTGAATCTTGACATTGGCTGCCATTCACTATTATGTATGGTTATCCGATGCTCTAGTAAGAGCTTTGTAAGTTACTTGGATCGAATACTCTCGAATATATGGTACTTGGATTTGGATGTATAGAGGCCTTCCACATGATGTTTTGAGATTTGTTTGATCGTTTGGCATTCGACTTTTGTTCCAACACGATCCACTACTTGACACTTGGATATGACATTGAGCATTTGGTTATGTAGTTGAGCTTGAGAGTCTTACAATGAGACTGTGGGACTGGGTGGTGTGTACATGCTCTTGTCAAACTTTATGTATAGAGTTGATGCTTAGTGGGCTGATATGACATTACTTTTGGGCCGTCACCTATCTCTATCATGTTGTCAGTGATGTATGCATCTTGATTGGTTATGTATTGAGCTTCCATTACATTGCTCAGTCCATTATGCCTTTGGTTGGTCACTTATGTTATCGTGAGACCCACTCTATGCATGATGGTTATGCCTATGTGATGTATCTTAGTTTTGACACATTGATTCTTTGATAGTTCTTGGTGCTAGTCGCATATTCACTCACTGCTAGTTAGAGCTATTTCTTGGCAGTTGCAGTTTGTCTTATATTAGTGATTGCCTCTCTTTAGCATTGCTTTCTTATTGTTGTACTTCATTTTTAGCATGTTGTAATTGTAGTTTAATGCACTGTTTATGCGAGCAATCACCTCCATTTGACAATTCTTTGCATTGAGTTTGTGAAGAGTTCATTACTTGGTTAGTATGCCTTGTTTTCAACTTGATTTGGTAGTGGTTTTGGGACTAATTTGCAAGTTATTACTACAATAACTTGTTTTTTCCTTTTGTGCATTTACTTAGTCTTAGTATGGTTGGTGGTTCTAATGATAGTGCTATCTTTAATATTGACAAGTTGGATGGCACCAACTACAGCTATTGGAAGGCCCAAATCTAGCAAGTTTTAGTGCTAAAAATGTAGGTTAAGCCTTTGAAACATGAGGGTGTCAAGCCCAAATGTTTTAATGTAGAGGATTGGGCTGAATTAGATCAGCTATGTAATTTCATCATCATATTGTCTCTCTCTAAGTAGTTGTTCTATAATGTTGTCTCTAATGGGCAGTCCACGTGGGACTTCTGGGATAAGATTCGCAATGTCTATGACAAGTAGACCCTTGCTTCTTAGACGTATTGGTGGCTGAAGCAACTCATGGACCTTCACATAAAGGAGGGCACTTCCATAATAAGTTTCATTCTATTCTCAACCATTTGTCTTTGCAAGGGATTGAATTCAAGGATAATCTTGCCCCTTTGTTCCTCTTGATTACACTGCCTGAATCATGGGATACATTTTGTACCGCTATGTGTGTGTAAACATACCTACTGATCGGCTAGAGTTACAGAGTGTAGAGGGTGCACTCTTGAATGAAGAGGTTAATAGAAAGAATGTCTATGTGTCCTGCACCTCTTATGCTTTGACAACTATAGGCAATAATTGTAGGAGCAGTAATGACCACCGTGGGATAGACTCTTAGTAGCCTTGTTCTCAGTCATGTGGATAATCTCATAGCAAGTCCCATGACGATAAGTCCTCATTGACTTGTCATTACTGTGGGAAAGCAGGGCATATTCGGCCATCACAGTGCCATAAAATGCATGAGGACAAGTGCAAGGAAAAGAGCAAGGGTAAAGTACAAGATAAAAATGATGATTGCAATGTTGTTCCTAACAAGTTAGGTGTTAAGATTGAAGAGATTAATGTTGTGCACACTAATTCTGATTGCATCTTCTTTTCTTGATACTTCACATTTGACATGTTTGTTGTATACTCAATGTTGGTTGGTAGATTTACGTGCTTTCTTTCATATGACCCCTCATAGAGAGTGGTTCCACTCCTATCACAGTTTGACTAGATCTATTCATTTGGGTAATAACATTGCACTAGAGATAGTTGGTATTGGTGATGTCCAATTGCAATTTCTTGGTTCAAGTAGCATGTTTACTCTTCATGATGTACGTCATGTACTAGCTCTCACAAAGAGCCTTATCTTTGCTGGCACTTTGGATGATGCAGGTTATGTAGTTTCCTTTGGTTATTCCTCATGGAAGATTATCCATGGGAATCATGTCATTGTATGTGGTGCCAAGTGTAATACTCTCTACCCCTTGCTTGTATTTGGGTTAGTTGGCTATGTTTTGGCAAGCCACATGCAAGTGGGTGTACAAGTTGAAAAGTACCCTTGGACACCCCAAGTCGACAGACAAGGCTAGATTGGTTGCTAAGGATTTCAAATAGAAGCATGGTGTGGACTTTGATGAAGTCTTTTCTCCTGTTGTAAAGATGACTACCCTGCATTCAATACTAGCTTTGGTTACTCAGCTTGACTTGGATCTTTATCAGATGGAAGTCAAGACAACTTTTCTTCATGGGGATTTGCATGATGAGATTTACATGGAGCGGCCTAAGGGCTTTGCAAAACTTGGTAGGGACCACCTAGTGTGTAGATTGAAATAGAGCCTTTATGGCCTTAAGCACACACTTAGGGAATGGTACCACAAGCTCGATGCTTTTATGCATTGATAGGGATATTCCCATAGTGATATGGATCCATGTTTATACATGAAGAAGGCTCGTGATGGTAGCCTTAAGATTTTGATTCTCTATGTGGATAATATGTTGATTGCTGGGAGTGATCATGGATGAGATGGATGCCTTGAAAGGTCAGCTTAAGAAGAGCTTTGAGATGAAGGACATGGGATAGAACTCAGATATTCTTGGTATGTGCATTACGCGTGATCGCTCTAAGGGGTTCCTTTACTTGTCACACAGAAAGAGTATATCTAGAAGGTCCTGAAGTGGTTTTATCTATAGGATGTTAAGCCTACTGGATGTCCTTTATCTGCTCATATGAAGATTAGTCAGGCATTAGGACAAAAAATGTTTCAAAAATGGCACTTGTAAGAAAATGAATATGTTAATTAGTTGAGGTTTTAAAAGAATGAACCCTCCAAATTCGGTCATTCAGATATGATTAATGAGAGAATATATTATTCATTTAAGAGGTCAGTCATTAAATGCCTAAGGAAATTAAATAATCTTAGGGATCACTTTTTTGCCATTATTCTTTCTTTTTGAATGATAAAATATTCTGCTATCACATCTCCCATCAAAATGACACTTATTTTTCCGTCTACATTCATTGAACCATCGTTCTCTTCTCTTCTCTTTGTTTCTTAGTTCTTAAAGAAGATTATACTCTGTTGTAAAATTTCTCACCAAAATCACATCCGGTTCTTATCAGTGGTCTGTATTGTTTCCCTTCGTCTCTTTTCACAAAATCTTGAGAAGGTGATCAACAATAAAAAGAGTGATGGTGATCACCTTCTTTATAAAGAGTATTATATGATGTTACACAAAGTCCTCTATATGAAATAACATGAACTTTTGATAAGTCAATGGAGTTAGATAAATAAATTATTAGTAGAGTTCTTTATATAACGATATAAGCTTTTGATAAATTAATGGAGTTGAATAAATAAGTCATTAGTAGTCAAATTCTTACATGGAACCCATGATAATAGATATAATTATTCACTATCTCTTCAATCTTTTTCTATAGCTCAAAAGGATTGAATATATTATTTAGCAAAGATAAAGTATATTCCATAGCGCTTCAAAAAGATACTCTCTCTAAAAAATTGATAGAATGATTAGCAAAGAAATGATAAAAAGAATATATTATCTTAAAAATATATAAATATCCAATATCTCATATATATTTTTAGAGCTCCTAAAGAAGATAGAGATTATATAGTAAATATATACCAATGCAATATCTATTCAAAAAGATATTTTGGATTCAAATTATATAATGATAGGTAGTAAAAATAGCAAAGGGATAGACAAAAATATTTCAAGCCTTATTATGCTTCAGATAGATTGAAAAGAAAAGTAAAAATATTTTTAAATATTTTTCAACTCACTTGCTATTTTAGAATATTTAAATATTAAAAATTAATTTAAAAATAGTAAAAAAATTACAAAAATTAAGACTTGCCCATACGATGCATTAGGGGGATTGGTGGCACCACCAACCCCCATAATCACACCATATGAGCAAGTTCTATTTTTTGTCAAGTTTTTTTCAATTATATCTAAAATGTTTGAATTTTTAAGGATTTTAAAGCTTTACTATAATGGTCACATAACTACGACTCTGTAATAATGTTCTGATTGTTTAAAAATAGTGAGACCTTGCACCTATCAAATAATTTTTAAAAATATTTTATAAATATATTAGGATATTTAAAAAGTAAAAAAATTAAAGAATTTTTTGAGCTCATTTGCTATTTTCAAACAAATTTAAAGTAAAAAATAGGCCTAAAAATGACAAAAAAAATCACAAGAGAATAGGTTATCACAAAACAATGCGAATGGGGGGGTTGGGTGATCACAAAATGGCATGAATAGAGGGGAGGTGGGTCATCACCCAAGCCCCCTATTCACATTATTATGTGATGCCCTATTCTATTGTGATTTATTTCTGATTCTTTGGTCGCTTTTGATTACAAATAAATCACAATAAAATAGGGCATCACAAAACAACGCGAATAGGAGGTTTAATGATGATTACAAAAAAATAAGACATCACAAAATAGCACATATAAGGGGATTGGGTGATTGCATCACAAAATGATGCAAATAGAGGCATTGTGGTTGATGACCCAATTCCCCTATTCACACAGTTTTGTGATGTCCTATTTTCTTGGGATTTATTTGTGATTTTTTGGTCATTTAAGCATGTTTTAAACCTAAAAATAGTTTAAAAATGGAAAATGAGCTCCAAAAATTCTTTATTTTTTTTTAATTTTCAAAGGCCCAAGATATTTATAAAATGTAAAATTTTTATAGGTGTAAAGTCTGACCTAAAATAAAGATCATAGCATTATCACATCATCTTATAACTTAAAATTCAATAAAATACTTTGGACATATAAATCAAAGACAATTTTATTTATAGAATCATATTGAAGTATATGAAGTTTTTTCCAAATATTTCTTCAAAAGAAGTGCTAATGAGCAAGACCAAATTCTCAATGGTTTATATATTTTTAGTTAAAAAAATACAAAGATGTATACCTTATACAAAGTAAATAATATTCAAATATTTTTCGATGGTGTACACTATTAAGCTTGAATATATATCTAGAAGTTATATTTTCTTGTCGAAAAATTATAATATGTTTACAGTATTTAACTCAATCTTATATCTTTTTTTTTGTACTATATTGTGAGTTAGGTATGCACAATTAGGTTTTGCAAGGTATCCACTACCATTGGGAGTCCCTTATGACGTGATAGCACCCCGTGTAGCCTCTCCAATTATCCCACTTGCAACTCTAGATAGTCCCCTATGACGTGATAGTCACTTATTTGCCCAAATGGTTGTGAATGTTTCTCGAGATGCAGATAAAGAGGATTGCCTTGGTATATCTCCGGAAGACAAGAGTACATTAGAGAAGAAAGATATTTAGCTATCAGATTCTATTGGTGATCTACTTCTCTTTGTTTCAAACATTGCATGATTTTTTAATTTTTTTGATAGTGCGGTATACACACATATTTTTTTTCTGTATATTTATAGAAAAATCCCTTATACATAGTTGCTTTTGGTGATTTTTAAATATTTATTCTAACTAATGTTATCTTTACATGGGTCATTGGAGTCTAATCTACTTTGATATTCTTACTCGAGAGGTCATCCTTATGAATTCTCTTTCAAGAATTCATGGCATGGCAAAAACATATCATCAATAGACTTTTCTTGTTTTCTAGATTTGTTGCAGGTAGTCCTTACTGCTTCCTAACAAGTTTTCATTTCCAGTGGTGGTGTTAGACTTGTTACTATACCCACTATACACCTTCTCTTCGAGGAGAGTATATGAGGGTGAGAATAGAGTGTGAGTCAATTGTGTGAGAGGCAACTAAGTATGAGAGTATTAAAGCTCCTAAAACAACAGGAGTTCCATATACAAGTCCCATGTGTCATATGTGTGGCTCAACAATAACTCATTAAAGCCATGCAATGCAAATCATGTGGTTGCATTCACCCTACCAAACAAATGGAGGTGTGACTAGATCCATACCTTGAGTCACAATGAAGCTAGTAGTTTGAAAAATAGAATAGAAACCCATCAATGTGAGTTGGAGAACCTTAGGTTTAAATGCCAAACTGCTCTTACAAGGATCTGCTAAAAAATTACAAGATACGTTGGACTCAAACTCTATTTATTTAATTGTTTGTTGGGAATGGAAAACTATTGTTAGGGTTGTTGGGGAAAGCCCATTCCAATCTAGCTAAGGTAATGAATTCTTGGGACTTCCCCTCACACAAACCCTAGACCACCTTTTGGGTAGAAGCAAGTAAGGCAAACTTAGGAAATTGATGTAATAGAGAAAAAATACATTTATACCTTAGCCAATATGTAGCCTATTAGGGTTAAGTATAAAAGGCTAGGTTGTAACTATCCAAGGATCTTTTTGCCATTTTACAACATTCTATGTTTGAGGTCTCAACCTCCCATAATCTAAGAGGGTGCATACTCTTGGCCACCATAGCTTGGGATGCATACCATTCTATAGCCTCTCATCATTTGATTCTCAGCCAAACAATGGTAATATCATTTCATGCCTAGCCACTTTGGCTATGGTTTCTTGGCATTTTAGCCTATTTCTTTGTATTTTTAGTTTAATGGTTTCCTGTGGGAATGATCTTCTTTACATTGGTATCAAAGCAATAGTTTATGTCATGTCAGAAATTATTTTCATGCATTAGATTTAGTTGCAGTGACTAGGGAGGGAAAACCGTAGTTTAAATTTAGTCACAGGAGTTAGTTCTTCCATAACCGTGGTTAGACATGGAGATCTCTCACAAATTGTGACCAAGATGGAGATTCTTGGCATGAACTAATGGATAATGGTGAGCTCTAGCTATATTGGCAAGTCATGACTTAATTTTTTACCAAAATTTAAGGCAAGATGGACAAAATGAAGGCTACAATCTTTAATGGAGACCAAACTTGAGTTACTTTTTGGAAGACAAGGTTTCCTCTCTCTCTCTCTCTCCAAGCTTTCTTTCATGGATTCTATGGATAAACCTTGCTCCTACCTTGATTCTATGGCTTCTACCCTGCAAAGGCACTCCATAACAAGCTTATTTATCAACTAAGCTTGCCTACAAGCACCATTTATGGTGGTTTTGCTTCAATCGTGACAACCCTGCCATCAAGGTTGGAATGATTCAGGTACTTAATACAATGGTCTACATTTTCAATAGTATCCATTGTAATGAAAGCAAAGCCTCAGGATGCTTTAGAGTGTGCATCAGTAACAAGCCTGCATTCAACACATTCCAAGCCATTCACTCTTGGCTCAGTGATACTCAACCATGTTGAAGTAGAGTGTTTCCATGTTTCATGTAAAGCATTGCGTTGCAGCACCTTCCAAACCATTCACTCTTGGCTCAGTGATACTTAGCCATTAGAGCACACAACATGACAGCAAAAAGTAGCTTTCCTTTGAGCATTTTGAGTTTTTCTTCTTACTCATGGTACTGCCACAAATGACCTATTAAAGATAAGCAGAAGAAATCTTGGGTTGTTGTTGGAAAAGCTACAGGCAGAGGCTCGTGAAAGAGAAACGACATAAGCCAGAGAAAGGGCCAAAAGGGTTGCAATAGAGAGACCAAAACTTTGAATACTAAGTTGCAATGTTTCCATCATATTGTTGACAGTAGAACCTTTTTCTATCTGCTTTACAAATTTTTTAAATGCTTGGATCAGATTTGGGCAAGTTTTTTGAAGGCGATGACGATTCGAGTTCAAAAGTTATGATCTATTTGTCGATTGATTCAAAGGCTTGTTGGAGTTAGTTTTGAAGGTAATATAGCAGCCTTTGTTGTAGATGGAGAATATAATCATGATCATCTTGTAGCCAAGGTAATATAGCAAACTTTGTTGCAAATGGAGAATATACTCTTGATCATCTTGCCGCCAATCCTCTACTAATAAGAGTATAGTTGCACAAAAATCAAATGTCCTGCTTCACTTTCTTCATCATTTGATTGTTTCTTACTTTAGAGGCTCATTAGACATAGAGGAAGGTAATATAGAGGGATGTCCATGGGCAATAAGCCATGGCTTAACACTCTTAAACCACCAAATGAGTCAACTAATTCTCTGTGAAGATCTAGCTAGTGAGTAAGTGATCCATTATGAGCAAAACTAGATGGAACGTGACCAAGGGACTGTAATGCATGGGGCTTCTACTTCCTTGTAATGTGAGCAAAACTAGATGGAACATAGCCAAGGGACTATGATGTAGTGGGCTTCTACTTCCTTATAATGGTCCTCTTCAATAGGCCTTATTATTCTTAGCTTGTCTAGCAATGTCCTATGCAGCTCTTATCCTACACGACGACCAATAGCATTACCATCATTGTTGAGAATATTGTAACATTAGTGAAGGCTACTAATGTTCAGTGGAATCTTACTGGCCTGCATTGTTTGCCAAGCTTCTTGATAAAATAAGTGTGGAGGACCTAATTACAAACATTGGCTCTAGTGGTGGCGGATCTTTTGTTGCTGTTAGTGGTGTTGTCCCTGTGTCAAGGGGTGGTGGTGGTGCAACTGCACCTACTCCTATGGAAGAGAAAAAGGAAGAACCAAAGGAAGAGAGTGGTGAAGATATGGGGTTTAGCTTGTCTATCTAGACAATTTTATTTGGTTTTGTAGTCTCTCTAACTCAGCAATGTATGACCTATATGCACTTGACTTGGTGTACACAACCCAGTACATGGAAATATTTTTATGTACACAGTCTCGTTAGAAGTTTAGAGCAATGTATGACCTATATGCACTTGACTTGGTGTACACAACCCAGTACATGGAAATATTTTTATGTACACAGTCTCATTAGAAGTTTAGAGGAATACAAGGTTTCTGTCTGCTCACATGAATGTTTGGGTCTAGCAACTTTGCTAGGTCTTAATCCAAGAGGTGACCTAGTGTTAGATCACTGTTTTATATGTTGGACCTTGAATTTGAATGTATGTAGTGAGGCATCATTTTCTTTTGTACCCTTGCCTCACATAAGCTCTCTTAAAGAAGGGAAAAATTGGAGGAAAGCAGGTGCTAAATTTCAGTTTTCTTCTTTAGCTCAACATAAAGAAGTACATGGTTTTGGGGAAATTCAAGAATAGGAACTTCTTCAAGGTTACAACTACTGATGATCCAGTTATCGGAAGGCTTGGTAGCGATGACAAGGCTACTATCTTGCCACTGACTCAATTTTGTCCACCTTAATGTGTGCTCCAAGATCTAAGTATTCCTGGGACATTGCTATGAAAAGGATGGGGAACAAAATTTTCTTTGACAAGTGTGATGGATCACAATTGGATCTTGGAGGTGCTGAAGTAGGGGCTAGTTGGAGGGAAAGACTAAGAGTTTTGACAACAATATCTTAAACTAGTTGTAGGATTTCTTTACATTTGACACTAGCATATTTTGAATCGAGCTTTTCTAGATGAGGCACTTACTACTGATGCAAGATTTCATTCCCTTCTGCAAAAGACAAGGTTTTTGCTCTCTTCAACTCCTTTGAAGTTAGCAACCAAATTCTTTCCTTCACAAATCATATTCGATGCATAAAATACATTTTCATGTTCTTCTTCTATCTAGAAAGGAATTTTCTAGAACGAAAAAATTGTCGTGGATTGAGATGCCAGTATAGCTCTAGTCGAGTTACCATAAGTTGCATTAGAGCGTAAAGAAGAGCCATTGGTGTTCCCAAAGCTATTGAGGAGCTTGAAAAGTTGCCATTGCTAGCTTCTCTGAAGGCAAAGGCAGACCTTGAATTTGTACTAGAAGCAGAACCATACCAAATTTGCTAAAGGAAGAAAAGTCTGAGAATGAGGCATGAGAAGATGTTCCAGCAAAAAGGAAAATAGAACTAGAATGAACACTTCCAAAAGCTGACTCAAAAAGAGTGGAGACAACATTCACAAATGAAACATTTTCAGAAAATACAAAAGTGCAACCTTCAGCATTAGCAGATTGATTATCCAATGCCTAAATTTCTAGGTTGTCCTCAGTTCTGTGGTGCTATTGTATGCAGATTTGACCATTGCAAATCCATATGCAAACTGAATTTTGGGAAATATGCAAATATGAGAGGTGGATTATATAGACAAATGTTTGATAAAGAATATAAGGCTTTCTAACCAATTTACATTGCTTTTCTAAATATCTACTTTAGTCTCATAGCTGGTTGATGAATCTAGAAGAGATTATTTCCCCTACTCTAGCTACTTGTAATTGAAAATGAACAGCACTGAGCCACCATTTTTCTATGCATTTGGAGCAACTATGCAGGAACAACAAGTACACTATGCAAACAAACAATATGCTTATCATGAAGATTATGAAGAATATGCGAGGTATGGACATCAATCTCATGATCAATAGCATTATGAGCCACAACCTTCTTGTCATGGACATTATGGATAGCAGTATGACTATGATCGGTAGTTGTATTATGACCGTGAGTATAGTGAGCATTGGTATAACCAACAACATGCATATGACAGTGATGAGAACTCTATTGAGTTGCAACATGCAAGTGATGGCCATAATATTTTTGGACAACAACATGTCAATCATTATGTTTATGGCCAGCCCCAAAAGCAAGGACACCCTTGCAGTCATTTTGGACACTCTTCCACAAGTGATAATCATGTGGGAAGGCCATAAGATTTGAGAATGGTTTTAACTCTTTTGATATGCATACAAATGGAAACTCATACATGAATGGGTAGTAACATGTATATGATCATGATCTTGGATATGAGCAGCATTATGCTAGTGAAAATGGGCAGCATGTTGATCAGTGCTTCTATGATGATTAGCCATTCCATAGTCAATATTATGATGATGATCAACCATTTCCCAGAC
Organism: Lygodium microphyllum; assembly: GCF_053477565.2. Classification (NCBI taxonomy): domain Eukaryota; kingdom Viridiplantae; phylum Streptophyta; class Polypodiopsida; order Schizaeales; family Lygodiaceae; genus Lygodium; species Lygodium microphyllum. The sequence goes on from NC_141142.1 coordinate 52,187,579, forward strand.
ATCAGCATTATGCTAGTAAAAATGAACATGACTATGGAAAGACATTTTATCATGAGAACTAGTTGGTCCAACATGACGTTATTCGAGGAAAACTCTTAACCAGTGATGATATTAGAGGACTACATGCACAAGGCTTATGTTATAGATGTGTTGAACCAATATCTTCTAATCATAAAGATATATGCAGGAAAATGAATGCCAAAGTGATGTTGGTTATAGAGTTTTTGGATAATGAAGAGTAAGCTAAAGAGGCCAAAGAGGAAGTGGATTGTAAAGTTCAAGATGGAGAGTCTTACAAATCCTTTGAAGTTGATCATGATGCCTATCAGCTTTTTAGTCTACATCATGCTAAGGATCAAGTGAATGCAGTAATTGAAGAGAGACATGTAAAGGAGATTCATGAATCCATACACCAATCTATGGACTCAAATGACACGTTCTCAATTGATGTCCTTATCTTTCCATTTGATTTGAGGGATCATGAGGATGCTTCCGTGTTTCCATTTGACCCAAGAGGCAATGATGGGATAGATTTTTCTACAAAAGGAACTTATGGTTGTGATGACTATTTTGATGGTTATCCATTTGACCTTGGAGACATATTGGACTTCAATGACTTTCTTTGTTGGTTGGTTGTAAATAATGCACAATACATGAATCCCCCCACAAGCCTTAATGTGAAAGAGAATGCAAGTGTATAATACACATGTATGTATTGTAAGCAACATCTACATAGATTCCAATTTAGAAACCATGAAACCCTCGCCCCCCCTCTAGCTCTAAGTCCTATTCCTTTCACATATGATATGTGCACACACACACACACACACACACACACACACACACACACACACACACACACACACACACACACACACACACACACACACACACACACACACACACACACACACACACACACACACACACACACACACACACACACACACACACACACACACACACACACACACGCGCGCGCGCGCGCGCGCGCGCGCGCGCGCACGCGCACACACACACACACACAAAAGATATTTGGATTCCCCAACTTTGCACCCATTTGTGTTTACATGCTACATAAATCAAATATGTACCTATAGGCAACCACAATAGCTATATACCTATACATGTGCATCCACACACACATGCTCATGCATGTGCACACATACACATTCTCTCTCCATATTTTAAGTTTAGCATTAGCCTTCTCTTTACCTTGGCTACATTTACTATTACGAGGAGACAAATGAATGACCTAGCATAACAGGAGTGCATTGTCGGGACCTAAAATGGGCCCAACACTGGCTATGTAGCACTAGCCAGACCTCCAAGACAACATAAAAGACACCCTGCACGGCCTTGCAACTAGGAGCATCTAAGGCTCACACTACACTTAATATTGATTTTTCATTTGTAGTAGGACATAATCCAATGTTTACCTTCCCTTCTCCTCAAAGGGAGATCCCATAACATGTAGGTATAACACCTCGTATCACAAACATAGGGAAGCACCTCTTGACTGATTGCCGCGGCTCCACTGCAGCTCTCCTACATCAAGGGGATTGGCCTAAAGATGTATTGCCTAACATATGAAACATAACACACAAACTCCACTATTTTCTTATTTTGTACGATCCAGGAATATATAGATCCTCACCAAACAGTTCCAAGGAAACCGTACAACTAACCTATAGCTTAGGACCTCCTCAAACTCTCAGCGTTGGTCAATGTTCATCATACAAGTGCTATGCATCTAGGAGATTATACCATGTCATGCGTCATGCATAGCGCATATGCTCCTAGTGCATAAACAATATTTATCAGATCAACATTTTGTGTTGTGCAAAACCAGCCCTTTCATTATCTTCACTAAATGTATGCTTCTATGTATGGAGACTAGCATCGAGTTCTCGTGCTAGTAGCCCCTTAAAACTTAAATTATTATCATCCTATATGATGTGCATAACCAAAAGATAAGCTTTTACTTCATTTTTCCTCACAAATACTTCTACAACCCTTCTTTTCTCCCTACCGTTTAGGTTTTGCCACATTGCATAGGTTCAAGGTTCATTTGTATGCCATTTTTTCATATGAAAAGCAATAAAAGCGCACTAAAACATACAAACAAGGGTGAGCTGAGGCTATACCTCATGCCTCAACCTTGACAAACATACATGGACATTATTCATATTTTCCCCTATTTTTCAGAGTAAAGACTATTTTTTCCCATTTTTCTCTATTTTTTCTTATAATTTATCAAGAAAATAGAGCATTTACTAGTTTTTCTAGTTTTTTTTATTATGACAACTGAGAATCACTCATTTTCCACATTTCATCCCTCATATATCATTTTTATCAAACTCGAAATGACAAAAATCCCATTTTCTTTATAAAATGCACATTTTTTGGATTTTAAAAAATTATTTTCAGCATTATCACATTATGTATTTTGATTTTTTTTCCACATAGCCTTCAAAAAAATAGCAAAAAACATGTCTACCAATTTTCATCCAATATGAACACCAGTTGACCAATAAAATATAAAAAAATAGCCATTTTTATTCATAAAAGAGAGTTATTGGTTTTTTTCCTTGTTGCGGGTTTTTTAAAGTCTAATTCATGACAACAAAATAGTCCACCATTGATGCTTAGTCCTTCTCCAATCATCCATCTTCAGCCCCACTCGATTTGGAAGCAATCCGATATTACACTAGACGATCATTCATCAATTGGGCTTCTTCCACATGAATTACCTCTTAGGGGAGAGAGAGGAGAGGAGAGAGAAAAATTGAAAATCAGAATTTTATTCCCTTCATTATATTACACATGGTTACCATTAAAATCTTGCCCTCTCTGCATAGATTAGTGATCTCCCCCTCTCTCTCTACACGATTGAGCATCCAAGAGGCACAAAAACCCCCAAAAAATGGGGCGTCAATAAAAAAATGCCCCTCCCTACATCTCCACATATTTTTACATGTTTTTTTATTTAGATTTTCATTTCATTTCATTTATAAAATGTCCACTTAAAAAAAAACCACTTTCACACTCCCGCAGAAGGGTTTTCGACTTGTTTGGGGGTGCAAACGGACTCCGATTCACAATCTGGACGGTTGGCTTCGTAATATCGAAATCTATAAACTTGCGTCCCATCACACACTTTTTGGCTCCCGAATCTAGTGGGCTGCTTTACAATGCCAAACCTTGTGGGGATTAAATGGGGGGTCAAACGATCTCCGATAGACGAATCGAGACTTCCGTTGGATTCTTGATGTCAAAATGCATCTAGGAAAACTCCAGCTTGGCCATCCACCACTATTTTATTTTTTCATGAAAATTGGCTCTTTAACGCCCCTCGGGCATTTTTAGCTCCAAAAACGGGCTCCAACGCTTCAAAAATGGGTCCAAATCGGGTCCTAAAATCCAGCTCTCATGCATGTATCTATATATTTATGCATGCCATACTTTACTCCAAGGACCCTAATCCTTCCCTCAAAATGCCTTGCCTCAAAACCTTAATCTTGAGTCCTACTAAACCACTTGGTTGAAAACACTAATTATCCTCCAAACCTAGCCTCCTATTTAAAATTCCAAGCCATACCTTGCAAGGCATACCTAAATCCACCTACCTTGCCTTGAAAATCTAATCCCCACAATGCTAAACAAAACCCCAATTAACATGTTATCCCAAATACCCTAATCTTACAACTCATTAAAAACATAGCCATACATACACACATGCACATGTGGACAAACACAAACACACACCCCTACCTTAATATTGACTCTTAACCCTTTGTTAAAAAAAAAAAACTAATTCATCTCTTCTCCAAAGTAAGCCGTTAGATCCAAAATAATACAATAGCATGTCACCTTAAATGATAATCCTAAAGTCCCATCCAAAATTGACCCCCCACTACTAAAGATTTTTTCCCTCAAATTTGTAGCTTCTACCCTTACAAAAACCTAATCCTATGCCTTATGTGTCACAAAAATGCAATTGTATAATGCATATGCATTTATTGGAAGCAAAACCCACTTAGCTTCCAACTACCATCAACCTCCCCATCTCTAAGTCTAATGCTCTCCCCCCATATTAGCATCTTGACTCCTAATACATTCACTTCCCATTTGAGAGAGAGAGAGGGGAGGGGAGGCATAAACCCCTTTCTTGCCACCATAAAAATGCCACTCTAATGTCTTCTCTTGAAATCTAACATCATGCCAATTGTAGGTAACAACTACACTATACAATGAATAGAATCTAACCAAAGAGTAGAGAATACATATCAAATATAAGAAGGATTTTTAAAAATTCATTCCCAACCAGCTGATACATAGATGGCTCTATCCACCCATGCACTTCCATCGTGAAGCTTAGATGGTGATCCAGACATATGACAAGAAAAGAGCTTACAACTAGTTGGAAAACTTTGATCGAATGAAAGATATATTGATAATGACTTTGGAGAGATCTTTCTATTATAACCTAGGAAGATAGTCAGGTTGGCTGCCATCCCCCCTGAGACACCCTAGCCAAGTGCTACTTCCGTGGCCCTTGGACCCCAAAATAGGGGTCCATGATAACTCCCAAAACCCATAACTTGATGCATTGTGCCGCCTCGAGCTACTACCAATATAACTACTCTATCTAACCCCCAAAGGCTAGATCCACAAAGTTAACCTTTTTGTCATCAAATCAAATGGACCTCATCTGACATACAAGTCAAGAGTTAACCAATATTTAGTCTCACACACATCTGATCCTCATAATTGAGGCCTTACAACTTAAAGCACCATGGATCATTGGTGGCACCTTACAAGGGTGGGGTATTGAGCATAAGTAACTCCCCTGCAGGCAAACTACATCACTGGTCCAATTCCAAGTCTCTGAAGATGAACTCAAAGTAGATTCTTCATAATAGCTTTGGTGAAGATATTTGCTCCATTCTTCTTTTTGGATAATACACAAGCTATACTATCCCATTCTCAATCAAATCACACACATAATGATACTAGATTTCAGTGTGTTGGTTTGCATATGAAATACTTAATTTTTGGCAATGGTGATGCAAGTTTGATTGTCATATCTTACTAGTATTGGATCTTCATCATGCACTCCCATATGGCATAGAAACTCCCTTAGCCATAGTGCTTCACATGCAAAAAATAAAGCTGCCAAATACTTTGCTTCACTAGAAGACAATACCACTATTGATTGTTACTTTTTACTGATCCAAGAGAAGATTCCTAAACCCAAAGAGAAGTAATTTATAGAAAATGATTTTGTGGATTTATTGACACCTACCCAATCGAAGTCATAGTTCCCCATAAGAGAACTCTCGAAATTGTATATGATGCCATAGTTAAGAGTTCTATTCAAGTATTTGAGCAACTGCATCCCAGCTTTCCAATGACTTTCTCATGGTTTGTTTGAGAACATGTTCAAAACACCAACATCAAAAGTGATATTTTTCCTAGTGTTGCACAAACATATGAGACTTCTGACCAACCTCTTATACCTCCCAATATCTACTATTGTTGATGTATCCTCAACGAGTAACTTCCCATTCACCTTCATATATACCTCCTCCTTAAGATCACCTCCTCCTTAAGATCACCATTCAAGAATGTTGATTTAACATCCATTTGGTAAACTTGCCACTTCTTATGAGGGGTCACTATAAGTACCATGCGAATAGTGGTTATTTTGGTAGTTGGAGTGAATGACTCTTGAAATCAAATCCTTTAACCTATAATAATCCATGTGAAACTAATTAGGCTTTGTACTTTTCTAAGTTGCCATCAGCCTTGTACTTTACCTTCTAGACCCACTTAGTGCTAATAGTCTTCCTCTTTTCTAGTCAATCCATTAGCTCCTACGTGTCATTCTTCATTACACTATCATACTCAACTTGCATAGCTACTCTCCATGCTAGATTGGTAAGTGCTTTTTCTAAGTTTGCAAGCTTATTTACTTCTCTCATTATCTCAGCCACCATCAAGGCCATTTTGAGTATGTGAGTAGAAACCTTTCTTTGCTTATCTATTCTCTGAGACCTCGTTGGTCTATCTACCTTTCCTTAACAATTGTAGGCATAGGATTATTGCAATCATAGAGTTGCTTCACCCATCACGGGAATGGATTTTATAATGGTGTGATTATAGATTGGTGAGCTTTCTCCTCATGATCTGAAGACAATTCTTCATCCTCCTTAATGATAGGGATAACTCTTGGGATAGGTTCATAGTGGACTAGGATTATAAAGTGGAGAACCTATATTCTTCTTCTCTACTATATATGGTTGCTTCTTGAAGACAACAACACAACTTGTTATGATCTTCTTTGGTTCTTGGTCGTACAATTTGCAAGATTTTTTCTCATTACTATAACCCAATAAAATATACATGATACTTTGTGATTTTAACTTGTTCCTCTTATCCTTTGGAACATCTACATAACATTCACATTCAAAATTTCTAAAGCGTAAGATAAATAGTTTATTACCAATATAGGCCTTGCAAGGAGTTTTTCCCTCAAGAGCCTTTGTACAAGTCTGATTGAGAATGTAAATTGTAATATTAATAGCTTCCACCCAAAACTGGTTATCTCTTGCCCTTAAGCACGTACCTTTCCATTTCCACAATGGTGCAATTTCAACATTCAACATTGCCATTCTACTGAGGTATATGAGGTGTCCTCAATTGACGCCTAGTCTCATTGTTGTTGTAAAAGTCTTTGTACTCCTTTGAGTTGAACTCACCACCACCATCTGTTTTAAACTTCTTCATACTTTACCCAGTTTCATTCTCAACAAGTTTTGGCCATTCTTCAAACTTACAAAAAGCTTAAGTCTTATCATCACAAAGGAAGTACACCTCCATCTTCCAACTATGGTAATTGACAATTAACATACAATAAGAAGATCCTCTCGAAGCTTGTGTAGGTATTTTACCACACAAGTCAGCATATGCACCAACTCTAGAGGAGCCTTTGCATTATTATTGCTTTCTTATGGAAATGACTTTCTCTATTACTTGCCCATCATGCAAGATTCATATGGTTCCTTCATTTCAATTACTATAGGTAGATAAGCAATCATACTTTTCTTATGCATATCCTTTAATGATACAAATCCAACATAACCAAATGTTTCATGCTAAAGTTTATTTGTGCCTATACTAGTGGTGGCTATAAGAGCACTTAGCTCATACAAGTTGTTCTTTCTTTCTACTTTGCTAATAATTTCCGTACCTATCTTAGTGAACCTCACTTCATGACCAAAATCAATCAATGGAAGTAGCTTATAATATATTTCTCTTAATCTCTAAAACATGTAACACATTTGAAAGGTTTCTCATGTCCAATATCAGTCGTGGAAGTAGTTAATAACAAAATTCTCTTAAATTTAGAAACATGCATCATATTTGAAAGGTTTTTGAGTTCAACATTTATAGCAACATAGGAAATAGTACATATATCCTCAATAAAGCATTTTGTATAATTTCCAACAACTATCACAAAGATGGATTCTTGTAGAGGTTGTATAGAATTGTATAAACCTTTCTTGTTGGCCATGTGACGAGAGACACCACTATCCAATACCCATCTCAATGATAGATACTTCTTGCACCCAAGGAACACACTTTCTCAATGGTCAACATGAATAACTACAAGTCTACTTTAGCCTATTGGTTGTCTCCTTTCCTTTAGTTTTTAAGGTGCCATTCTTTTCATCTACCTTTTTGACATGACAATCTACAATTGCATGTTATTTTTTCTTGCAGGAGAAGCACTCTCCTTGAAACTTTTTCTTACCATGCTTCTTCTTTTTATCACCACTGGTAAAAGAACCACCTTTGCCTTTTGTATTGCTACCTTCTCAGGCTTTAAGCTGCAACTCCTCCTCCATTAGTAGTGCACACAATTCCTCAAATATCAAAGCCTGGAGTCTAACTTGAGTATTTAGGATAGCCACCAATCCCTCAAATTTTGGCGGAAAAGTTTGAAGACACCTCTAAGCTATCTTCTCCCTAGTCTTTGTAGCCAAATGCTAGCCATTTTGTCATGCAAATTCTTGATCCAAGTGATGAATGCTTAAATTATGTCCCCTTCTGCAAACTTCTCCACTACTAGTCAATTCTCTAAGTTAAAAATCCTTGGTTGGTTTTACATTTCTTATTGACTCTTCAATACATTCCAAGCCTCTAATGCCTTGGTCGTATGATGAAGAGATGATGAATCAATGTCAAAACACTGTTAGAAAAACTTGTAAAACTAAGACACACAACTATGCATTTCTTTATTTCTAAGCCTACATAAGATTTACATTTGGAGGAATCATAACACTTGGATTTGATGGATCAAGGGTGGATTATGGTTATGGATCAGGCCCCAACACCATCTCTAGAAGCTCATAAGAATCAAGGATAGTTATAATTCTAAACTTCCACAAATTTTAGTCTGTACCATTTAACTTATCTTTGTTGAAAGTTGGTAGATGAATCCTCAGTGTTTGAATTGTCAATTTTGTAACATTGCTAGCTGATGTGTTGGAAAAAATTGCTCCTCTTTGCTATTAAAGCCCTTTCCTCTCACATACTCTTCAATCCTTATTATAGTCCCAACCAACTGATACAAAGATGTCTTTGTCCACTCGTGTAGTTCCATTGTGAGGCTTAGATGGCAATCCAGACAAATGATAGGTGAAGAGCTTAAGGATAGTTAGAAAAACTTTGACTCGGTGAAATATAGATTGATAATAGCTTTGGAGGGGTCTTCCTTTTATAGCTCAGGAAGGTAGTTTGGTCAACTTATTCGATCATATTAGGAACCTTCTTTAGTCAGCTAGAGAATATTCTCTTTATCTTCAAGCCATGGAAACTACCCCTGAATCCTTGTCAAGGGGGCTATTGGCACACCCATGAGACTCCTTAGCTAGGAACCACTTTTGCAGACCCCAATTCCCAAAATAGGGATCCTTGATAACTTCCACATCCTGAATCTTGATGTATTGTGCCTTGAGTTGATGTCCTAAAGTGGAAGCATGGAGCGGAGGTAATAGCTATGGTGAAAGGAGGAAGAGCAAGAGAGAGAGAGACACAAACACACAAGATGTGGGAGCTTCAATAGTCACAATGTGTGAGTGGCCTTCCCTTTATTCAAATGTTACTGAAAGAATAAAGAATAAAGTGACAATGTTGGGTACTTGCCACCTATAGTGTATAGATGTGTGGGTAACTAATATACGGTGCATGTACAATCAATGTAACTAATACACCGACTACTAGACACATGGGTCTTTACCCCCAAAAACCTCCCACTTAAAGGTCAATGTGTCCTAGTGAGGAGATAATAAGAAAAAGGTGACAAAGTACAAATGTATATAAGTACAACAAGATGAGCAAATATGTCATCTCACCTAATGCCCATCAAATTTCCTAAGGAAGGCAAAGTGCTTCAATGAGAAATTTTTAATGAGCAAATTTGCAAGATTTTGGTCAATTGAGATCTTGATAAGCTCAATGGACTTGTCCTCAATGACCTCTCGAGTGAATAAAGTGGAAGTGCATCCCAATGTAATTTGTCTTTGTATGGAAAACAAATTCTTGGCCAAATGAATAGGACTCATATAATCCAAATGCAATGTAGAGACCACATCAGTAATGCATGTTGAGATGTTTGCAATCACACCTGTTCTAGTCTCTTTAAAAGGAGCAATGAGGGCTCAAGACTAGAATCCCATAAGCACACTAGCAGAAGTGCTACCATCCAGTTTCCTATAAAGCATTGTACTTGCTTTCTTTTCCAAAAAAAAAAGACGTAGTACTTTTGTCCTTCAGTAAAGTCTCTGTGTCATTGTCAATCTATACACAAGATTGTGTTTATGAGTCCAAGCTTCCATCTTGGAACCTAATTCACTTATGTAACAGTCATAATGTCAGTGTCTCCATGAACTCACTCTTTCTCTTTCAAACTCCATAGCTTCTATCTCAAGCCATGTTCTAGATCCATATTTTTACATAGTATCAAAGCCCAGTCAGGCATGGCACTGCCTCTCTAGCCTCTTTTGGTTCCTCTCAACCTCAGTCTAGCTCTGTGTCATCCCATGACCTCATTTCTCAACCCAATCTTCACTTGCCTTGTTTGGCAGCCCTAGCCAAACGGGACCTGCAACACTTGGAGCTTTCAAATCTTTCATTACAGGTTGTATCTTTCCATGATTTCTTCTAGAGATATGTTCTACAAGTTAGGATGCAATGATTCATCATGTTACATCTCGACATTAACCTCTCTATAGGCTGACATTACATGAATTTGTCGTCATTGTCATAACTGCGCCATATCCTTGTTCATACAGCTAGTATCACTGCTACATTCCGCCATTCTTCCTGCACGTATGGGGTTTTGAAGACCTAGGTATAAGCTGATTCCCCACCAAGCATCACTCCAAATAGCTACACCTATCGTCTGCTGCAACTCGAAAATCAAGCTACTACAGAAACCCTAATTCCAGCCATAGCCATCTTTAACATCAAGCTCTTGAAATTCTTCATTTTCTCTCTCTTGCCACTCAAATCATATGCCTACCACTCAGATCCATTGAATCTAAAGTTTTCCAGCACTTTGTTTAGCATCAAATCAAGGAGGGGAGATTCTGAAAGTCTCAAGCTTCGAGCCACAAGCATCAACATCTCTTGATACTATTCATCTAGTGTCTTTTGGCACTTGTGCTTATCAAGTACATTCAAGATCAAGTCTTCTACTTCATGAAATCTGAGAATTTTGAAGTTGATTTGCTACTGATCCTCCAACTCTAGCATGGGTAAGGACTCTATGACAGTTCGCTTCAAAGGGGTCAGGTTTCACACCTGGCAGACCCGCATAAAGCTCATTCTAATGAAGAATGGTCTTTGGGCCATCACCAGTGGCAAAGAGAAGAAGCCTCTTGATGCAGACCTTGTAATCACTTGGCAAAAGAATGATGATAAAGCTCATGCCATTATCAAACTGGAGCTAGATGACATCTATATCCACCATGTGGATAATTGTGATACTTCACAGGATACATGGAAGAGACTTGACACTTTGTTTGATGCACAATCTAAGTCATCAAAGTATGGTCTCTTGATTGAAATTTTCAAGCTTGAAATGAAGTCCAGCACATCACTTGCCACACATCTAAATTACATGGAAGGACTTCTAACCCAACTTACAGGAATCAACATTAAAATGGAATAAGATGTTTGCATTGGTGTTCTACTTAAAAGTTTACCTCCTAAATATAATAATGTATCAAAAACTCTAATCAATATGCCAAATCCTAAGCTTGTTGATATCCAAGCATCACTGTTAGAGGAGGAAAAGAAGCTAAAAACTAAGGAAGAACCAAGCACCTCTAGAGATGAACAAGCATTATATGTTGGCAACATGTACAAAGGCAAGAATGACAAGCTTTTTTGTGATTTTTGCAAAAGGACTGGACACATCAAGAAGTTCTGCCACGCCAGAAAGAGGTCCCAAAAGTGTTAAGACTTCAAGCTCGATCTTCTATCTTTGGTATGACTATACCCGAAACTTGGGATGTCCAGCTGTACCACATGCTGACATTGAATAAGTCGGTGGTTAGGACTTAGCTGTCTTTGTTGTGAATGGTCCTTGAGACCTTAGGTTGTTAACAATCATTTGAGATATGTGTGAGTATGGATAATGGATGTGTGTGAGAGCACACAGCTCTACATTGTTGGCTTCAACCCTTGTCTCTGTCTCTGATTCTTAACATGGTATCAGAGCACCCATGACTGGGCTCTGTGGAGTGCATGCGGGAAGAAGACTTGATGAATGAATTGCCAAGGTTGAAGAGAACAAAGGACTGACTGTCATTTTCCTTCATTATCTATGCTACAAGGTAGGCATTACCATTGTGACTTGCCATTGCTTGAAGAGGGATCTGTGACTTGGTTGACACATTGGATAGGCTTCATTGAGCACATTTGAGTGCTTGATAATCATCATTATCTTCACCATGTGCTGCTAGAAGAGCCTGACAGGCTGCGTGAACTGCGCCTGTATGCATTGGTTGTACTTCATGCTAATGCTTGGTCACAAATTGATCTATGGCTTATAAAAAAGCCTTGGAAAGGTTGCTAAAGACTTGTGGCATGCTAATGCTTGACTGGGAATGAGATATGAGTTGTGAGAGTTGATTGCAGATTTGAAATTTTTCCCAAATTGCTGTAGACAGAGAGTATTCAGCAGGTACATGACTTTGGAAAGAGCCTTGAGCTCATAGACATGCCCAAAAAGGGTCTATTGAAGTACATACATGCTAATGCAGACGTATGTCTTGGATGTTTTGCTTGTAAGCTGAAGATTACTGATCAAGCATACTCAGATCTAAAGCATTTATCTTGGCTAGAAACTGTCAAGAATTTGTGGACAACAAGCACTACTTGGTCCACTACTTGGCCCTGAAGGGTTATGTACTTCATGACATGGTATATCTTTTACAAATGCTTTGAGCACTAAGAAGGGAGTTGAATGCAAATGGTTGCAGCTGGAATTAGATGTACTACAATTGTCTTGGCTGTTTATAAATAGTGAATACTTTGTATGCCACTTACTCCTAAAGACAGGATACTCTTGGGTATTGGCAAGGTTATGCATTGGCTTCCATTTGTTGTGGCATATGGATATGATACCTTGAGGGTATTCTGGAATAAAGCACATTGTCTTTGGCCTGTTCTTGGCTGACTGAAATTTGCAGGTAGAATATTCTACACTTGTACTTGCAGTACATGATGTATTTAGTGTTAGATTGACATGCTTGGAACCCCATATGTAGGGATAGATCTCTGAACTGCTGTAAGTGTTTTTGGGACATGTACCCTTTATGTTGAGCTCAAAAAGGAGTTGCTGTTTACTATCATTTTCAGCCTACAGACTGCTTGTCTGTACATGAACAGGTTGCTCAAATACATACTGGTTTTGCATTGAATGCAGTCCGTATATGCAAGTTGCAATACCTAAGTGATTGCCAACTGTCAGGAGGTGATTGTACTGCTGTTTTCAGGCTAAAGAATTGACTGTCTGAGCACACAGAGTGCTGGAAACTATCATAAAAAGTTGCAGGCTGAAACTGAACTATTTGGAATACTTTGGCTTGCAGGTAGTTAGGCAGAGTCTAGAACATGGAAAATGCAGAAAGAACAGACAACATAACCCAGATAGTGGGGGAAAAGCTTGACAGTAACAATTATGCCATATGGAAGTTCCGCATGGAGAACTTCTTAATAGGGGAAAGGCTATTGGGAGTTGGTGACTGGAGTGGAAGCTGAACCTGAGCTCCTAGATCGACCTACGGCTAATTAGAGACGATTACACCGAGCTTGGATAGAAAGAGCTCATAGAGTCTTGCACTAGCTCTCTTTATGTATCTCAGATGCCATGGTAATGCAGATAATGAATTGCAGCTCTCCTAAGAATGCATGGGACATTTTGGTCAAGTATTATGGCACAACCACAAGTGCCAAGAAGATACAGTTGAAGCAAAAGTTCAACAACATGGAGAGGAAGAGCAGATCTATACATGATTATGTCACGGAGGTTAAGACCATTGCAGATCAGTTGGCATTTGTTGGTTCATAGGTTGAAGATGAAGACACGGTTGCTGTGACTTTGAATGGCTTGGGGCCTGAGTATAAGTCTTTTGACACTTCTGTGTCTATGCGGGCTGAAATGCCTCATTTCAATGAGTTGGTTGCATTGCTTATCCATGAAGAGGTTAAGCTTGTCTTGGCTACATGATCTAGCAGTTCTAAAAACAAGGATGCAGTTTTCTATTCCAATCAATGTGGCCATGGAAACCATGGTAGAGGCTATGGATTTGGCAGAGGAGGCCAGCAAAATGCATCCTATGGAAATAACAACTAGCAGGTATCGAATGAAAGAGGTGGTGGAAACTTTAGAGGCAGGGGGAGATCTAGCCCTAGAGGTAGAGGCTCCTGGCAATAACAGCGTCCATCTGACAATCCAAACAAGGATAAGGATTGTCATTACTGCGGGAAGTATGGACATATTGCCAAGGATTGCTAGAAGAAGCAGGGCAATCAGAAAGGCAAACAACATGGACATTTTGCTACATCTAGTCAGGCAGATGATACTTCAGGAGATAGATTGTTTGCCATGCAATATGTAAAAGACAAAGTTTCTGAAAAATGCAATGATAGTGCAGTTTGGTACATTGATTCAGGGGCATCGAACCACATGACTCCTCACGGTGATTGATTCATTGATATGGTGGCTGAAAAACATGGCTATGACTGTACAGGTGATGACATGCAGCATAGCATTGAGCATAAAGGCAAAGTGCCTCTTGTGGTTCATGACACAGAAAGAAAAAATTGCATGATGTATTGCATGTTCCTTCAATTGCGAAGAACTTACTGTCTGTTGTGGTCAGATGACAGAGCAGAACTTGTAGGTTAGATTCAACAAGCATGGTTGCTTTATTGAAGAGTTTGGCAATGGATGCAAGTTGATAGCTCATGGCCACAGGAATGGCAGAATGTTTACTCTTAATGCTACCTTTCCAGAGCTGAATTTGGCTATGTTTGCCCATGGTTCTGGCACTATCAGAGATTTGGAAATTTGGCACAAGAGAGTGGGGCATATGAATTTGCAAAGGTTGCAAATTATGCAGAAAAAACATCTTGTTACAGGTTTACCCAAGTTCCAATATTCAGATATTGGTCATGTATGCGATGCTTGCTAGTTTGGTAAGCAGTCAAGGTTGCCATTTGTCAGGCATGTAAGGCAGAGTACACGTCCATTGCAGTTAGTGCACTTTGATGTTTGGGGGCTAGCCCATATTGCATCCATGGGAGGCTCGAAGTATTATGTGACATTCATTGATGATTATAGTCGCTATACTTGGGTTTACATTTTGAAGACAAAGGATGAGGTGTTTGCTATTTTTCAGCAATTTAAAAAGCAGGTTGAAAAGGAATTTGACTGCTATATCTCTTGCTTGAGATCAGATAGCGGTGGGGAGTATGTGTCAAATGAGTTTGACAACTTTTTGGCTGAAAATGGCATACATAGGCAGCTTACTGCAGCTACACTCCTCAGCAGAATGGGGTAGCTGAAAGAAAGAACACGGTCTTGATGGAAGCTGCTCATGCCATGATGAATGAGAAGAAGATGCCGCTCTATTATTGGGCTGAGGCTGTTATGACAACCATGTATATCTTGAATCGGACTCCCTCTGCACGTATTCATGAGATGACACCATTTGAGAAGCTGTATGGCTATAAGTTGGATGTAAGTCACATGAAAGTCTTTGGCTGTCTTGCTTATGTGCATATTATAGATGAAAAAAGGAAGAAGCTGGATCCAAAAGCGCATAAATGCGTTTTCATTGGATATTCACAGGAGAAGAAGGCATACAAATGCTATGATCCCTCTACCAGGGAGACCTTGGTGAGCAGGGATGTTATTTTTGATGAGATGGGTTCTTGGTTTGTATCATCGGCTACAGTGCCATCAGATATGCCTTCTACTCATGTATCTATAGTTGATATGCAGCAGAGCACTGCTATGATAGGACCTAGTAGTCAAACAATATCCCCATGGACAAGGAGATTAAGGAGCTCACTGTCCACTAACACCAATATGTCAGTGAGGGGGAGATATGATGTCGTGGACAGCAAAGGAAAAGAGAAAGTTACTGAGGATGTATCTAGGATGATGACACTTGGTAGAATGACTTCTGGATATGAGTCTTTTGACACTTTAGACAGTGAACTTGGTATTCCGACTATCTGTATGCCTGGCGCAAGGCAGAGCAGGTACATTCCGCCTCATGAGAGAGGGGAATCGAGTAGTGCACCATAGCCTAGATGCTCACAGAGGGTCATATACCCTGTTGACAGGTTGACATATAGTGGCTACACTGCAAAGCATTATGCTTACATGACAAAAGTGATGGAGATCAAAGAACCAGGTACATATGCTGAAGCAGTGGAAGATGAGAACTGGTGTGCAGCCATGGATGAAGAAATGAATGCCTTGGCTGAAAATAAGACATGGGATCTTGTGCCACTGCTTGAAGGAAAAAAGACCATTGGCTGCAAATGGGTCTACAAAATCAAATGCAAGTCGGATGGCAGTGTGGAAAGGTACAAAGCCAGTTTGGTTGCTTAGGGGTATGCCCAACAGTATGGACTTGATTATGAGGAAACATTCAGCCCTATTGCCAAGATGGCAACCATACACACTGCGATTGCTTTGGCTGCTGCTAGAGGCTGGAAATTATAGTAGATGGATGTGAAGAATGCCTTTCTTAATGGTGACTTAGCAGAGGATGTCTAAATGGTTCAGCCAGAAGGGTATGTTTACCCTGATTTTTAGCATTATGTATGCAAGCTGAAAAAGGCACTGTACGGGTTGAAGTAGGCTTCGAGAGCTTGGCATGCTAGGATCAGTAACTACTTGCAGAGGTTGGGATTTACTATTGGTAGGGTTGATCACAGCCTATTTACAAAGAAGACTGACAGTGGCTTAGTAGTGCTGGTCATATATGTTGATGATTTGATAATCTAGTAATGATGACTTGGGCATACAGCATGTAATGAAGATGCTGAAATCTGAATTTGACATGAAAGATCTAGGTGAATTGAAGTATTTTTTTGGTATTGAGGTAATTAAGGCTGAAAATGGTTTATGGCTGATGCAAAAACATTATACCATGGAAATGCTGAAAAAGTATGGCATGGCTAAATGCAAACCATTGGATACACCCCTTGATTAGAATGCCAAGTTGGACATTAGCACTGGAGTTGAAATTTAGGATGTGACTATGTATAGGCAGATGGTTGGAAGTCTGATCTACTTGACCATCACTAGGCCAGATTTGAGTTATGCAGTTGGGCTCATAAGTCAGTTTATGCAGAAGCCCAGGAAGCCACATTTGGATGCTGTTAGGTGGATTATGAGATACGTTAAGTCCACTGTAGATTATGGGCTATTCTATATGAGAGATAAGCCCTTGAAACTGGTTGGATACACATATGCGGATTGGGTAGGATACTCATATGATCACAGATCTACGAGTGGTTATGCTTTTGGCTTTGGAAGTGGCATGATCAGCTGGAGCAGCAAGAAGCAACCAATGGTTGCATTGTCTAGTACTGAGGCAGAGTACAGGGGTGTTGCATTGACAACATGTGAGATTTCATGGCTGCTCAAGCTTATGGCTGATTTGGATATTCAGGTGGATGCTCTAGTGACCTTATTATGTGACAATCTCAGTAGTGTACTCTTGGCAATGAATCCAGTATACCATGCCAGGACAAAACACATAGAGGTACGCTACCATTTTATCAGAGAGATGGTTCTTACAGGGAGAGTAGATCTTATGCATGTGAAGATTGATGAACAGGTTGCAGATATCTTTACCAAGTCTTTGGGTAAAGATAAGTTCAGTGCTTTCAAATAGATGCTTGGTGTACAGATACTGTCTTGAGCTGGAGGGGGAGTGTTAAGACTTCAAGCTTGATCTTTTATCTTTGGTATGACTGTACTCGACACTTAGGATGTCCAGCTGTACCACATGCTGACATTGAATAAGTCGGTGGTTAGGACTTAGCTATCTTTGTTGTGAATGGTCCTTGAGACCTTAGGTTGTTAACAATCATTTGAGTTATGTGTGAGTATGGATAATGGATGTGTGTGAGAGCACACAGCTCTACATTGTTGGCTTCAACCCTAGTCTCTGTCTTTGATTCTTAACAAAAAGTCCTATCTAGTTGTTGCTGTTAAAAAAGAAGAAGAATATGGAGCAAAAGAAGAAGAATAAGAAGAAGACCACCAGGAGAAGGACAAACCTCATCAATCTTTCTATTCGGATTGAATTTTTTAGCCTTATATTGCCTAGCCCTAATGCTTTGGACATAAACTTGTAAACTCCTCATGTAGCCTTGTACTATAGTCTCTGTACACTTTGTGAGGCCCCTATTACAGCCTTTGAATGTCCATCATATTTATGGTACCCACACTTAGCCTTTTCTGTGAGACAGCCTCTGGTGTTTTACCATGTTTATGGTGTGCCCACACTTTGCAGGTGTTGCTTTCACTAAAGCCTCTATACACTTTGTACTTCTAGTTGTGATTGAGAAGGGGTGTTGAGATGTTTGCAATCACACCTACTTCAATCTCTTTGGAAGGAGCAGTGAGGGCTCAGGACTATAATCCCATAAGCATAGTAGGAGAAGTGCTACCATCTAATTTCCTATAAAACATTGTACTTGCTCTCTTTTCCAAAAAAAAAAGTCATAGTACTTTTATCCTTCAGTAAAGTCTCTGTGTTATTGTTACCGTGTTTCTGCAACACAAAGGAGCGAAAAATGGAAAAAAGGGAAATAATAAAAAAGGTGCAGGATAAAAGCAGAAAAAGGCGCCTTGACCGGCAACCAATCCCTGAAAAATTCAAATGTTCGAGCACGACCCCCAGAAAGCTTTGGTATCGAACCAAGGCAATGAAAGAGAAAAAAGACGCACCATTAAAATGCGGAAGCGCCCCTGAATCTGTGTAAAAGAGTGCCAGGCTTGCTCCTGTGCAAAGTGTATGCATTAGTTGGGAATAGGATAAATTAGAATGGTGGGAAATGGGAAAAAGGGTCTAGGCTACGGGCAGCCATGTAAAAGAGGGAAAAGGGGATGACTGCCCAAAAAGGATTTAGGGCTTTGTATATAAAGTTGAAAAGTGAATGAGAAGCTCATTTTTTGGTGTGTGGCAAAAAGAGTCTTCTTCTTCCTCTCTTCTTGTCTTCTTCTTCTTGCTTGTGTGTGCTCTTGAGAGAGGGAGTATGAGAGTGTGAGGGAGTGAGTGTGTGTGAGAGTGAGGGATCAAGAGGGTGAATCTCTTCACCATCTCCTCTTCTCTTCTTCTCTTCTCTTCTATTCTCTTCTCTTGTGCGCGCGGCTATGGAGGATGGAGCTTGGAGATGGAGAAGGCTTGAGGATGCTTGAGCTAGCATCAAGAATCGTGGAGCTACTAGAGTGCAAGAGAGAGGAGGGTACATGATCGAGCATCAAAGTAAGCTCACTACACTTGTAGAATCGACAGCGCATCGGCTAGGTGAGAGATGGCCATTAGAGCTCACTTGGAACGCTTGAAACAATAAGCGGTCCGTGGGTCTTGGCGGTTGAGTGAAAGCTCCCACATTTTGGTTCCGTTGTCGGGACCAACGAATTCAAGCTTGAACACTTGCGCACCTCATATTGAGCATCGAAGTAGAGCTTGTTATCTCAACACAAGGGATGGCAGAGATGAGAATGGAGATTGCACGGTTGCAAGAGCTCATGAGGAAGCCTGTGAGATTGCATGTACAATGTATATACTTCGGCGGCAATCACCTCCCAGTCGAGTGCCAAGATCCTAGATCTCAGCCGTGCTCAAATTGTGGTAGATTCGGGCATGATGCAGTGCATTGCAGAATGCCAGGGAGATTCCCATATGCATGGCAGTATAACCCTCCATACTTAGGTAATAGGCCACCCAATTTCTTTGGGAGGGGAGCCCAGTTAGCTCTTCTAGCACCGACTGACACAAGACTTGTCGTGCCTAGACTGGAGATGAACCCAACTGGTATACCCAGGCCACCAGGCCCTTTTGTAACCCACCCATCTAGTGATGCTCCTGTTCACTTTGTGGAGGAGCCTAATGAGGAAGAGACATATGTCAACTCGTACATATCCTATGACGAGAAAGGCAACCTAGTCCTGATGGACTATCAGCCAGTGCTGGTGATGGCTTTAGGAAGAGGAAGAGGCAGAGGCTTTGGAGGGCCCAGCCAGGATCCAGTCACATGCTGGACTTGAGGCTACCCAGGTCACATTTCATCACACTGCCCAGAATGAGAACAAGCTAACAAGGACAAAGCGGATCTCCGATGCATAGAGTGTGGAATCACACATCTGTTCCCTGACTGTCCTAGGCGGAAGCCATCAACCAACTCTACCAACATGCCATCAGTGCCTTTGGGGCTCTTTGGAGTGGAAACCTTTGGTAGTGAGGATATACCCATCCCACTACATGCCATGATGCAAGCTCAAACAAAGCAGGCGGGCATCTCCTTGCTAGGGCCAAGTAACCTTGATGCAACCTCAATGGGGAAGAAAAGCCAGAGGAGACGGAAAAAGAGAACCGATGCAAAGATAACCCTTAAAGCCGAGGAAGTGACTACGTTAGTAATGGGAAATAACTTCACAGACGTAGAGGCAGAGACCTTGGCTTCTAAGACAGTTGAGCTAGGGAGTGCCAAGGTAGGGGAATATCCCCACCCCAAACAGCAAATTGAGGCTATAGCCAAGGTCAAGGAGTGGGTCAAGGACGCCCAAAAGCACCTCGAGGATGCTGAACCCATATTAGAAGATCCTATGGACGAATTCTCCAGTGTGAGCACACCAGTCTCACCTTCAAAACCACAAGCTGCGAGCATACCTGCACCACTGGGAGCGACTCAGTAGCAAGGCCAGGGGAAAACTTGCCAGGGCAGATAGAACGCATGGCCTAGAAATGCTAGCCTCAGGGGAAGACAAGAGTGTAGTAACCTCCTCACAACCTTGTTGTCTACTCCAATAACTCTAAGCTTGGAAGATCTGCTTAGGCAAAATCATTCTTTGTGGCAGGAGTTAAAAGACTTGATCGAGGGACACACAGGACTTGCAAGTGCTAATCCGCAAGATCATGATGCAGTTACACAGATCCCAAGTCTAACTCTACACTCAAATCCTAAGTCTTTGCACATCAATGCTTTTTGGGAAGGCACTGAAATGCACGCAGTTTTGCCCGTCCTAGCCTTAGGAGATATGACACGAAAGAAATTGTAGACACAGGCACATGTGCTAGCGTACTAAACCATGCAGTCTTAGAGGCATGGGGAAACCCTCCTATAGAGACTACCAGGTTTAATGTCACGTTAGCAAATGGAACGAAGGTAAGACCATTCGGGGTCTTAAAGAATTGGCCAGTAAAGATTGCCGGTGTGCAATTTTCGGTAAACTTCATTGTCATGAAGGGAATGGATTACGACATACTATTAGGACGAACTTGGATGAGGAATACACGTGTCATAGAGGACTGGGGCAATGGGTTGATTTTCCTAGGAAACAGAACTAGTGCAGTAAGGGTAGAGATGGACACTTGGAAGACGACCCTTGTTGATCTAGCTGCCATCTCGGCTATGCTGAAAGGCGATACTCAAACGACCAAACCCTATGGATTACTCGCTAAATATATTCCTTGCCCTGAGGATGAGAGGGATTGGATGCACGTTTTGGCAACCATTGACCTACCATTCTCGGATGAGGAAGAACCATATCGGCAGGCTGCTAAAGTCACAACCATGCCAAACTGAGGAGCCAGTTGTGCCACTTTGCATGATGGTAGGGAGCTCACTCAACCTGAGCAAACCAGCCTCGTTCCACATCCCCAACAACAAACTAGAGCTTCAAGAAATCATAGAGTATCTGACCAATAAATTGGAAGGCAATTTGGCTGCTAACTTAAAACCTCTACCTGATCTTTTAGCTAAGCCGGAATGGAAATGGACCAAGGTCCATGACCTCAATTTGTTATATAATTGGGCTTTAGTTACTTATGACACGGAGACTGGAGAGGAAAGCTTGGGTGATGATGAGCAGTTAGAAGGACAAGACTCAGATGATGAGGAGTATGAGGACTGCTGCTCTACGGGAGAAGAGAGTAAAGAAGAGATAGATACAATAGAGTATGACACGGAAGGAAAAGCTATAGAACAAATCAGGGCAGACTCGAGGCCTAGGAAAGGAAGGACCAGTCAGAACGAAAAAGGAGTCATGCGGATGGAGTGTGACAGATCCTGGCTAGAACTCATAGGAGCCATGGACTATGAGCAAGCCAAAGTGGCATGACCGTGGGTAATCCGAGTGCTCAAGACGGATGCACCTATTGAACTACAACCCCCTGGGGAAACACCTTCCTCAAGTGAGGGGTGCGAGTTTAACTCAGAGTCGGAAGTCAGCACTGAGAGTGATCCGAAGATACCGCAACCCTCTAAGGTCAAACGCACCAAGGGAGACTTGCCAGTCCACCTGAGGCGCAGGAGGCTAAAAGAGGAGGCCAGGAAGCAAGCAAGGGACTCAAAAGCAGAAAGGCAAAAGAAACCGCAGGATCTACCCAAACGGTTTACAAAATTTAAAAGGGTGATAGAGTGGTGATTCTGCTAGGTGCGAAAAGACAAGGCCAAACTAGTGAGCCGATTGAGGGACCCGCCAAAGTCAAGGAAGTTAACTTGGCTGGGGAAGGTGAAAAGCCAAGACCGGTGTTCATTGCAGATGGCTTGGCAGAGGATGAGGAGACTAAACTCGTTGTGCTCTTGCAAGAGTACATTGACGTATTTGCCTGGACATTGGACGAGCTTAAGGGAGTCGACCCTAGGGTCATGACTCATAATATCCTAATGGTCCCTGATGCAGTGCCAACAAAACAACGACCTTACCCCATGAATCCCAAACATGCCCATGCGGTAAAAGAGGAGATTGATAAACTCATGAGGGCGGGATTCATATATGAGATCGAGCACACGGACTGGGTATCACCTATCGTGATTGTCATGAAGAAAAATGGAAAAATCCGAGTGTGCGTGAACTACAAGAAAGTAATGCCGCTACAAAGAGGGATAACTATCCTTTACCCTACACCGAGCACATGCTTGAGAGGGCAGTAGGTAAATAAGCCTACATTTTTCTAGATGGTTTCTCGGCGGGCTATAATCAAGTGCAAGTGCACCCTGGCGACAGGCACAAGACTGCCTTTGCCACGGAATGGGGTGTGTTAGCCTACATTGTCATGCCTTTTGGGCTAATGAATGCACGTGCAACTTTTCAATGCCTAATGTGCACTATTTTTAAGGAAATGCTTAGGTGCGAACTGGAAATGTTTGTAGACGACTTATGCTTACACTCTAGTTGGGCCGAATACTTGGAGAAATTGAAAGCTGTCTTTGAAAGGTGTAGGTTGTACCACCTCTCGTTGAACCCCTTAAGGTGCCAGTTCTGGGTGAAACACGGATGCATCTTAGGGCACGTAGTGTCAAGGAACGGCATTGTCACTGACTTTTCCAAAGTCAGAGTCATTGTTGACTTACCGCCACCTGATAACTACAAGGGAGTTCAGTGCTTCTTAGAACACACTGGATATTA
Organism: Lygodium microphyllum; assembly: GCF_053477565.2. NCBI lineage: Eukaryota > Viridiplantae > Streptophyta > Polypodiopsida > Schizaeales > Lygodiaceae > Lygodium > Lygodium microphyllum. The sequence goes on from NC_141142.1 coordinate 52,210,824, forward strand.
TTGACGCTTTGTACTAAATTACACACTAATTGCTAGACCATTGTACAAGTTGCTGATAGTGTTCGAGTGGACGGAGGAATGCCAGTGCGCATATGAGGAGTTGAAAAAGGCTCTTACGACTGCACCAATATTACGAGCCCCAAACTAGAACATAACGTTCCATGTACACATAGACGCCTCTAAGTTCGCTATTGGGGCCGTGCTATGCTAGCCTGGTGAATATAACTTAGATTACCCAGTGAGTTTTGCGAGCAGGCAGCTCATAGAGACCGAGATGAACTATTCCATGACAGAAAGGGAGGGGTTGGCCATGGTATTTGTGGTAAAGAAATTTAGGCATTACCTGTTGGCCACTCCCTTTATCTTCTTTGTTGACCATCAAGCCTTGCTGTATCTTGTGAACAATCTTTGCACTATGGGATGCATAGCTAGATGGTTACTCCTTCTACTGGAGTTTGACTTCTCTGTGGTTGTACGCAAAGGAAATCAACATTACATGGCTAACCACATGTCCCGCATACCCACAGGAGAAGCCATTGGACAAGGCATACTTGACGATTTACTGCACGCTCATCTCTTTAACCTGTCTAGCAAGAGAGAATTATCTAAAGCTGATCTGACGCCGTATTGGGCCGATGACATAGTGCAAGTGCTAGAAAATAGACTACCTGAGCGACCCATTGAGAAGGCCAGGTTGAGAAGACTTATCCTGAAAATTCAGCCATACCAATTGATAGCCGGCCAGCTCTACAGGTTGGAACAAGACGGTTTATTGCGTAGATGCGTATGTGAGCACGAGATGCACGATGCATTGAACGAAGCACATGGCAGAATCGCTGGAGGACACTTTAGCAGAGACACAACAGCCCAAAAGGTGCTACAATCCCAATTATGGTGGCCCACCCTCTTCCGCGATGCAGCTAAATTCGTAAAGCACTGCGATGAGTGCCAAAGAACCAAAGTGCCTGTGCGGAAAGACAAGATGGAGTTGACCCCTGTCATAGCCCAACAACCCTTTGAAAAATGGGGCATCGATTTTATTGGACTGATCAATCATGCAGCACAATATTCCCAAGCTTGCTACATCATAGTGGCAACCGACTATCTAACGAAGTGGGCAGAGCCACGAGCCACGAGCCACGAGGAAGAATGATGCTAGGACCACTGCAAAGTTCTTGTGGGAGCAGGTCATTTCACAGTTTGGCTGTCCAATCAAACTTGTAAGCGACCAAGGCACGCAGTTCATTAATGAAGTGATTGCCCACCTGCTCTCTACCTTCCTAATAATTCATCGGAAGTCCTCTCCCTATTACCCTTAGGCTAATGGCCAAGCCGAATCCACAAATAAAATCTTAGTCAACGTGCTTACAAAGGTCGTGTCTACTTCAAGAAGTGACTGGGACAACAAGCTAATGGCGACCTTGTGGGCCTATCGCACAGCTTATAAAACGGCTGTAGGACAGATGCCTTTTAGGCTGACGTACGGAACTGAAGCCATTTTTCCCTTAGAATTCTTCATCCCTAGCTTAAGGCTAGCAGTCCAGGAGCGTTGGGAGGGAAGAGAGGCTTGTTCCAATTGCTTAGTGGAGCTAGAGCACCTAATGGAGACCCGACTCCTCACCACTCACTCTCTGATTTGTGAGAAGGCTCGACGAAAGACGTGGTTTGACAAGCATGTCAAATAGCGAGACTTTGAACAAGGGGACCTTGTTCTGCTATACTCTGTAAAATGACATAAACAGAAGATGAAGTTTCAGGGGCTAGGGCCTTTCAGAGTATGCATGATTGGTAGAACATGGAATGTTGAGTTGGAGACACTTGAAGGCAAAGGAATAGGCTTTTTTAATGGCAGTCGCATAAAGAAGTACTATCCTCCTTCCCATCCATTACATGAGCCACCCATGCTAGAACCCCCAATGAACGTCTGCATGGCTACTGTAACCGACCTTACAGATCAGGACGAAGAAGCAGTGGCACCGGCGTATCTATGAATCACAGTCACAGCAGGAGTGACGTATTCTTTCAATGCCTTGATTGATGAAGGTGCCGACTACAACATCTTGATGCATGACCATTGGACACACATTGGTCATCCGAAACTACAGCCCACTAATGCCAAACTCACCCTGTTTGGGGGTACTGCTTATTCACTCCTAGGGAAGTGTAAGGTAGTCGTTTCCATCGAGTCTGAAAGTTTACCAGCTTTCTTCCATGTGTTGTTTGACACTAAAGGAGCCGGTAATGTGTCACTATTGGGTTGCAATTTCAAGAAGCAAACGAACTGTAATGTGGATTACAACCTAAACCGCATTCATCTTGTTATCGGCAATGTGCGTATAGTGACGACTTTCAACAAGGGCCGTCATGATTCCTCCACCATTACGAAGCCACCGGTAGAAACCCCTACGACCACGCTCCAGCCCGAGTCTAAATAGAAGAAAACTACGACCTCGTGCCAGGCTCTCGACCCCAGGCGGCCCAAACCCACCAAGAGTGCTTACAAGGCCAAGGAGTATGGGTGCCAAAACAGCAAAAACCACATCCGGGTAGACCACCCAAACGTGATCCTAAATGCCAAAATCATGAGCCGTCACGGCCTAAGAGGCAGTCTAGACGCTATCGACGTAGACACACAACCACGCCGCGATGGATCCCCAAAGATCTCTTGCGAGCACAAGGATACTACGAGGGCAACCCCTAGATTTGGGTGCCTAAAAATGGCCAGCTAAAAAGCTCATCTACAAGTTATCTCACCCCAGGGAGGGAGGCTTGCACACGTGGTGCCCAGAATGTAGTTAGCACACCATCGCTAGCTGTGGCTAGTAAGCCCCAGCTTACCTATTGACCAAAGCAAATGCCACAAGCCTTAAACTTACCTAATCCAGAGAACTTAAAAACCCCTATGACTGCTCACTCAGAACCCATCACAACTCCCCTACCCCCAGACATTTCTACAGCACCTCAAAGTGCTTCGGAGTGCAAAGCCCAACCTGTGACATCGATGATGGAGTCACCACTATCTAGTCCAGTCACACCATCCCCACCGGCAGGTCTTAAACCTTCCTACGCAATCCGACCTTTCCTCTGCTTGGCTAAGGACCTTGCCGCGACTTCTGGGGATGACTTAATAACCTGCATCAAGATGTTGGACGAAACTTTCACTACATTCGCTAGAAGTTATGAGAGGCTAGACCTAGGCCTTCTTGACAAAACACTTGCTTCGCATGTTCGTGCATTACCATGCACTTGGGAAGAATATGAACTTATGACCACTAAATTCCCCAAAATTGCTACCGAACTGATAGAAAACGACGAAATCTCAAAGAAGCAAGTTGCCCTCAGATGACTAATCACTTCATATTGTAAGGCTCCTCATTCTGTTCTTGAACACGAGTTGCAAGAGCTCATTCAGATGGAAAGCTCGCCTTCCATGTTCTTGCAACAGTGGTTTGCTCTGAGAATCCAATGGGAGAAAAAAGGTTGCCAGATAATGACCAATGTTGAGCAACGCAGGGCAATTAAAACCATCGAATATGACCCTACTTATGTGGCGCCTATCTCGTTTAGAGTTTTGGCCATCACCCGCAATCAGCATTTGGACGACCATGTGCTCACTCACCCCTACATTGACCAATTCCTCACGGAAGAGGAATTACATGGTGCCAGCCACCTTAATACTGGAGATCTCTTTCATGATGTCTTGACCTACATCTCCCAAGTCTCCATCCAACCATTTGCTCTTGATTGTCATGCTCAAGTGGAATACAATCCAAAATTCTACACGTGGCTTCTTCACACGTAAACTCCTACCCCAATAGCCTAGGAAGGATTCTTTTCTAAGCCGGAAGAGGAGGGGATATGTGGGTATGTGTATGTGGGTATGTGGTGAAGGTGAAAAGAATCAGATAGGAAATGAATAAAAAGGGGGTACAATAAAGTAAAGGTAGTGAAAAACATAAGCATATAGTATGAGAAAAATGGTTTCCTAAAAAATTCATTCAAGAGTTTTTATTTTCGCATAAACAGCAAAGTGCTATGTGGAAAATGCTAACGAAAGTTACGAATTATGGCAGGAGCAGAAAATGTCACAGCAAGACCGCGCCCATCGACTCCCGTTCACAGACGAGGAAAGGGAGTAGTATCACATCCATTTAAAGAACCGCGCCTTCGGCCAGCTCAAGTTCCGAACCATCCACAACATCGAAGTCGTGGTGGCGAAGGAGGAGGCAGCCAGGAGGGTAGTGGAACAGTGCAACCTTACAAAGTATATTGAAAAATTCTCACATGAGCCGAATCACTTAAAATGTGTAGAATTCCTCAGAACATACAATCTGGACCAGGAAGGTGGCATTGTAACAGTGGGCTGAGAAGAGGGTGCAAAGCAGGTGCAAGTCGGGTTGGATTCGGCCTTGGTGGAAAAGGCTCTAGGATTGGTACCAAGGACAGAAAGGAGACAAAAAAGGGATGTTTATGCCTTGTTGAAAATGAAGAAGGAAGAGGTGCTCATGAACGACAGCATAAGCATCTAGGACATCCCTGACACAGAAGCCATATTGCAGGCCAAGTTGGTGCACGTGCTCTTCTCCAGCCAATGTTACAATTCCTTAATGCATCGAATTAGCGTGCCAATGTTGGGGAATGTAGTAGCCCACACCCTAGACGAGGTGGATTGGAATGGCTACGTGTGGAAGACGATTGATCAAGTGGCCAAGGTGCTAGCCCTGGGAAGTGCACCAACAAGAGGAGAATCTCCAGCTTCTAAGGTAATGAAGGAAGAAAGCCTCCTCCAAGGCCTCTTTCATCGGATACGGAGGAGTCTTGATTGCACTCATTCAGGAGGCAGTAAAGGCAGCACATGAGCCGGAGGAGGGAGAAGGAGAAACGCCGGAGAGGTCGCCCCCTCGTCAGGACAAAGATAGGTCCACCGACAGAATGAAAACAGAAGGAGAAGGGGAGGGACAAACTAGTAAGAAGACAATCAGGACAACGAAGAAGAAGGCGGCACAGAGGAAGAAGAAGAATGACGAAGGCAGGAAGAAGGAAAGGGAAGACTTGGAAAGGGCGAAGAAGGAATCCTTGAAAGAAGCAAAGGAGAGAGAGAGAACAAAGAGACAAGAGGAGGAGAGAGAAAAAGAGGAGTTACAGAAAGCAAAAGAGGCGTCAAAACAAGAAGCTGAAGAGGAGAAAAGGAGGGAAAGAGAACAAAAAGGGAAAAAGAAGGAGGAGCAGAAGAAAAGACAGGAGGAAAGGAAGAAAAAAGCGGATGAGGAGGAGAAGGAGCTACGAAGAAAGGAGGAAGAGGACTTGGCGGAGGCCACCTGTCGGTCCATCGAACAACAGTGCCAAGTAGACGAACTAAGGAACCTGAGCCCGTGCAGAGAAGAGGGGCCAGGGTCCAGCACACAAGTGCCAAAGTTCGTGCCACCTCCAGTTCTCGAAGGCAAAGGCAAGGCCCCACTCTATCCGATCCCTACCCTCTTGGTGCCTTCCACGGAACTCACCACCATCACCCCCAGCATCCCCACTAGCGCAGATGTGTCAAACTTCGTGGCATGGATGTAGTATTTTATCAACAAGGAAATGGGCCAGGGGCAGAGCATGGAGACTACGGCCACAGGACAGAAGAGGCTTGCCACAAATGCAGAGTCCAGGCAAGAGCCCAAAAAGCAAAAAGTCAAAGCCTCAACCTCGCCCATTCACACAATGATGACGCCACCGGCTAATTACGACAAATACATCACCGAGATGCTCTCCCAATTGGAGAGAGCGAAGGAGGAACGCAAGATAGCCGTGGCTGAGTTGGCAGCCAAGAAGGAAACCGTGGCCGCCTTCCAACTGGACAAGACAAGAATGATAGCCTTGCAGCAGCACGAGATTGCAGATTTGAAACAAGAACTACAGGGTAGGGATGAGAGGGAGGAACATTGGAGGCAGTTGCTCGAAAAAGAGACTCAAGAATTAGTAAACATGCAAAGAGAGCACAAGCTCTTAGTAGTGCAGTACCAGGAGCTTGCTGCGCAATCTGCTCAGATTGATGCACTCGTGATGGAGTTGAATGCCAGGGACGAAGAAAGAAAACGAGGCATGGAGGAGCAATAGGAGGAACTCAAGCGCCTAACAGATCAGTTGACCTCTGAAAGAGGAGAACAAGAGAGGCTAGTCAGGGAACTAGAGGATTATGAGCAGAAAATCATGATGTTGACCTTAAGATAGGGAGAGGGCTTGGAAGTAATGAATAAAAGGGCAGAGGAGTGGGTTGCGCACAATGAGAAGAGGGTGAAGACACTAGCGCGCCGCCTTGCTCTGACAGAAAAGGAAAAAATCATCGCGGAGAGCAAGGCAGAGGCAACCCAAGTGGCCTTTCAACACTCAACAGAAGGCCTTCCTCGACACTATCCTGGACGCCACGCACGTAGCGCAAGGAGAGCCACTGAAGGCAATGCAAAGAAAGCTCGGCATGGCAAGAAGAGCCCTACACGCTTGACTATAGATACCACCATTACCGGCGGAGGTTAGGCTGAGTTTGGATGAACAACGAAAATACCTAATGCTGGCCGGCCTAACCCCCCAGGAGATAGACACCCTCGGATTCTAGGAAGAAGCAGCACATGTAGAACGGCAGGGGGAAGAAGCAGAGCTGGAAATCGATGTGAATCGATTAAGGGAAGATGTAGTCCCACAACCCCCCTTGCCGCAGGTCCAAGACCCGCCACAAGAAGACCCAGCTGCTACAGAAAGAAAAGCCATCTCTAAAGAAAGACGCAAAAAGCTGGTGGAGAAGGCCAGACAAAAACTGAGAGCCAAGCTAGCCGTGCTACCGTTCGCGCCTCTCCCTCCATGCCTAGATGATCTTCCCGCAGGATTCCACATAGAACTGGTGGTGTGGGAGGTACAAGAACTAGGAAAGGATCCATTCTCCTTCAGTTTCCTCCTACCCAATAGTCTACGAAGGGTCCTGCCTCTCAAAGTGATGGACGAGGTGATCACGGTCGGTGGCCGGTAAGGGAAAAAATGGCTGGAGGATCGGGAAAAGACCCCAACCTCTTGGGGCACCGAAGCAGCCGACTACTGGCAAGATAAAATTTTTGAAATCCCCCACATTGTACAAAACTACAAGAGCCAACCCCTGTGGAGGAGGCGAGTATGCGACATAAGCATGCTCGCCTGGATGGCTTTTTGTAATACCCTGCCGTTCAAGTGGAATGACCCTACTAACATGGCGTACCCTCGAAGGGTAGGGGTGGATTTTGATGCCACCCTCCATGGACGGTATGGCTTTCCCGTTATTTATAACTCCACTGTAGCATCCTTTGAGAATGCCCTTCTTTTTACTGCAGAAAGCCTAGACGAGTCTATGATGCGCTTCCTTGCGGACTTTTTCTCATGTCGTGACCCTGCTTTTATAACCACTTGTAATTATCTTAGGCTACTTAGGCTACTTCTTAAGCAGGACCCGACTCTAGAAGAGCGCGGCCTGCCTTCCCTATTCTTTGACCCTAATGCTATAGATAATTGTGCCATGGCTCGTCTCATGATGAGGGCTAGTCTCCTTCCCTCTTTTTGCCTAGCCCTCCTAGAGGACATGAATGATAGCCAGCTCACTAGATGCAACCACCCCTTTCTCTCCACCACCTCCCTTCATATCCGCATGAATCTAAAAGATTACATGCAAAGTCGCCAATTTTTGAGCAAGTCTCTCCAACCCCCTTCTCCTCCTCATTCCGACCAAGACAATTAGGCCTATGTATCATTTCAAAAGAAGAAGAAGAAGAAGAAGAAGCACCACAGTCACTGCACCTACGGTTCCCTAGCCCCCTCCCCCACTTCACGCTTAGGGCACATCACGGGCAGGGCTTTCATACCTGTCACCCTAAGGCTCACACCGCACCCCCAACGAAGCACAAGCTGGGTCCTCAAGTGTGGGATGTTACCAAGGGCTTGCCCAAGGTTAGACCCATCTCCCAGTTCCACTGCCACGAGCACCACACACTACACGGCAAGTAGACACGCCCCTTAGGGAGTGCACAGCTTTTCTTGCAGGTTATGTTAGACTCTCAAGAAATGGCTACCCGCGGAAGACGATCACCCATGATACCCTTTAATGACCCAAATGTGCCGGCATCCAGCTATCCGCCTATTGATGGCCACGATGATCGAACCAGGTCAAGGTAGAATTTCCATTGGCATAGATCTTGGAACTGCATCGTCCAATGATCCATGCCCAACGCCTCAAGATCCATGGATCGCTTATTGATCCCACAAGCCTGAAGACCTTCAACTCAAAGACAAGGATCTTCAATCGAAGCCACGGGTTTTCAAGACAAATAGTGTTCGAGGGGTTTCTCCAGAATAAATCCCTCCAATACCATCATCCTAAGGGATTGCTTATTTCTTCAAGCATTTCTCATACTCAAAAGACGACCGGCTACATAACCAACGGCACAACCATGTGACAGATGTCGAGTATCTTCATGGAGCCTAAAGCACGCCCGAATCTCTCCTGGTCATCATCCCCAACCTCCATCACCTATCATTCCCCCCAACCACCCACCTACCTGTTTCGCCTAACAGCCGACCTAACTAGCCACTATGTCCCACCGCAGTGCCACGGGACTGGCACTTGGCTAGGAGGGGGGTAATGTTACCGTGTGTCCGCAGTACAAAGGAGCCGAAAATGGAAAAAAGGGAAATAGCAAAAAAGGCGTAGGATAAAAGCACAAAAAGGCGCCTTGATCGGCACCCAATCCCTGAAAAATTCAAATGTTCGGGCACGACCCTCAGAAAGCTTGGTGTCGGGCCAAGGCAACGAAAGAGAAAAAAGGTGCACCATTAAAATGGGGAAGCGCCCCCGAATCTGTGTAAAAGAGTGCCAGGCTCGCTCCTGTGCAAAGTGTATGCATTAGTTGGGAATAGGATAAATTAGAATGGTGGGAAATGGGAAAAAGGGCCTAGGCTGCAACCGGCCATGTAAAAGAGGAAAAAGGGGATGACGGCCCAAAAAGGATTTAGGGCTTTGTATATAAAGTTGAAAAGTGAATGAGAAGCTCATTCTTTGGTGTGTGGCAAAAAGAGTCTTCTTCTTCCTCTCTTCTTGTCTTCTTCTTCTTGCTTGTGTGTGCTCTTGAGAGAGGGAGTGTGAGAGTGTGAGGGAGTGAGTGTGTGTGAGAGTGAGGGATCAAGAGGGTGAATCTCTTCACCATCTCCTCTTCTCTTCTTCTCTTCTCTTCTCTTCTCTTGTACGCGTGGCTATGGAGGATGGATCTTGGAGATGGAGAAGGCTTGAGGATGCTTGAGCTAGCATCAAGAATCGTGGAGCTATCGGAGTGCAAGAGAGAGGAGGGTACACGATTGAGCATCAAGGTAAGCTCACTACACTTGTAGGATTGACAGCGCGTCGGCTAGGTGAGAGATAGCCATTAGAGCTCTCTTGGAACGCTTGAAACAATAAGCGGTCTGTGGGTCTTGGCGGTTGAGCGAAAGCTCCCACAGTCATTGCCAATCTATACACAAGATTGTGTTTATGAGTCCAAGCTTCCATCTTGGAACCTAATACACTTGTGTAACAATCAGTAATGTGAGTGTCCCCATGAACTCACTCTTTCTCTTCCAACCTCCATAGCTTCTGCCTCAAGCCATGTTCTAGATCCATGATTTTACAATGCCAAAGTCTACCATGGCTAACTAGAGAGCCTCCTTGCAAGCCTCAATGGTTGCAACATACTCTGCCTTTGTAGTAGAGAGATCCATGCATTTTTGCACCCTAGATATCCAAGAAACAACACCTCTAACAAAGATAAAGACATAGCCAGAGGTGGACTTCCTACTGTTTACATGTCTTGCATAATCAGTGTTAGTTTATTCCATGAATCATATATACTGGCCATCATAACAAATACACATAGCTATTTTTCCCTTTAGGCACCTCATGATACCCTTGACGGCATCCCAATGCCGTTAACTAGGTGTAGCCATATAGCGTATCACAGCTCCCACTGCAAATGATATGTCAAGGTGAGGTTATCATGGCATACATCAAACTATCCACTACGGATGCATAAGGGATCTTGGCCATCTTAGCTTTCTGCTCATCAAACTGTGGACAATTGACCATTAGTACTAAAATGCTTCAAAGACTGTACTAGATAAACAAGCAAGAAAGCAAACAATGGGAGCTTGTAGTATGCTCACACTTTTACCATTGTACTCCCTTAAAGGCTTGATGATGACCTAATGAGGGAGGTAGCACTCTATCAATATGCTCCCATTGCTCATTTGCCATTGATATACTCTTTGAGTGCTACATGATCCCCAAGCTAATTGGAATGATCCCCTCAAAGTGAGTAGAAGATTGGTGCCTATAACCATTCATTGCTACACGTCTTCCTATATATCTCACATTATTTTACAATTTACATGGAAGAAATCTCAAATTTTAGATTTATACTACAAAAATAAGAGTACACTTGTAAATAATTCATGTACATTTACACTGCACTTGCAAATGATAGTGCCTAGACTAATATGATGCAATCCAAAAACATAACCCTTCCCACCTTGGTTTCACTTCATTGCACTTGCACTTAACTCACATCCCTCTTCACCATTATGGTTAACATTACCTCCCTCCTAGATGAGCGTGATAGTCCCATGGCACTCATCATCATAGGTAGTATGCTTTTGCTTGCATAAAAGATGTGGAATGTATAGGATGCTAGGATGTTGATCTTGTATTTTATTAAGAAGGGATGATGCTTGGAAGATGGTGGTTGGTGGTTAAAAGTGTTAGTGGTTATGAAGCTAGTGAAGAGCTTATAGTCATTGCTAGTGCTCTCAAGTCTCATAATCCCTTTTGGTTGTTACATTAACTTGCATGTTCATGGGGTGTGTGGATTGTGGTGGGTGTGGGAGGTGTTTTTGATAATTACATGATAGGACAAGAGTCATCACAATATTCTATACCTATAATAAAAAACCCTCTCATTCACTCTCTCCCCAAGGGAAATACTAGTCATTTTCCTCATGCACATGACATACTTTGATAGTCTAGGAGATGAGTCAAAGTCCAACAAACTGGAGTGTTGTCCCACACTGAGGACCCAAACCATGTATATGTTTTTTTGTGATACTTATGTGAGAATGTGTGCATACTTTGGCAAATAATTAGCTAGAAGATGACTCCACTCATTCTTTATAATGACTAGGTCGATGAAGTGAGGAGCTTAGAGTTGAAAGAGTTACCATTGTCGAGGAGAGAGTACTTGAAGAGAATATCATGAAAACACCATTGGCTAATTGGTTGCTAGTGTAGGTCAAGGTCTCTTGTTGCCACAAAACTATGAGGGTAGTCATGATGCTTGGTCCTTTTCAAGTGCCCTTCTTGCCTTGCTTCTATTCGTTGGGTTTAATGGTATTGAATTGAGCAACAAGTAGAGAGGATTATAGAGAGTGTGCAAGTGAATTAGGGAGATAGATCTAACCATATGTAATAGTCCATTCATAGTGCATCCATCATTCTTGAATATGCATGAATGAATAATCCAAAACTTATCCTAGTAGGAAATCCTTACAATAATATATGTGTTCACTCTTCCCTTTGGGATTATCCTAGGGCTTCCATGTCATGAGTGTCATAACTCTCTTAAGAAATTAAGGTTCTCTTTCATCATGTTTAGTTAGGTTTGAGCTCATTTAGTTTAAAGAGCATTCTCTATTCTTGATTTCACTAAAGATAGGGAATCCTCTAATTCTTCCCAAGATCATTGAAGATCTTTCCTGGAAGCGAAATCATTAAGAATTTTCCTTGGATGGCTTCTAACTTATTCTAGGTTTTCTTTAGTCATGGACCTTTTCCGAAATATCCTATCTAAGGACCTTTTGGAATTTGAAGGAAGAAACCTAATAGTTCTCCTCTGCAATCATTTTCAACAATTATTTTTTATTGTTGTCTCTTACACTACTCCATCTAGATTAGGTTTTCTATCAACCTTTAGGTCTAGCAGGATATTATGACCTAAGTATTTAGATCTTTGCAATCAAGGCCTAAGTATCTATATCCATTTCAAGTAGATTTACTAATTGTTTCCAAAACTTATGGGTAAGTTCTAAGACTTACTATTTTTAAAGGCCTTTTATTTATGTAATTTAGATCTCATATGGATCATTAGAAAAAAATCCCTCTACGATCGCAAAAACTATTTCTTGAAATCTTCTTATGCATTATCAATGAAAGCACTAGGATATTATACCATATGTTTAAGTTATAGATCATGTTTTTCTTCCTAACCAACTAAGAACTAAAAGAGCCTAATTTCTCTTATTGATTTTCAAAAAACTTCTATCATTCCTTGTTAGAATCACCTTTTCCAAAACATTGAGCTACCTTGAATCAATTAAACCTTCCTATTATTAATCTAAAATAGATTTTTCCTACTACCAACTTATCTAAAGGAAAGAACCTAGGATTGATTTTGTGTAGTTTGAGCATTATCAACACTTGCCACTCCATTCTTAGCTCCAAAACTTATGCTTCTAGAGCTTCTTCTCTTTGAGGCCATTGTAAAGTGGTAGATCCTTCATGCAACTCTCCTTGTCTTTGGTGATCTTGAGAATCTACTGTGACAAGGCAAGAATGATAGAGTAGTTTGCAAGATGGCAAAGCTTTGTAGGGTAGGGTAGATCTTTGAATAGGTAGAGATAGATCTCCTTGTGGGATCGAGCTTGTGATGAATGGGAGGAGGACCTTGAATGAGGAGTTTATCTTCTTGTCATTTACCTTCCTTCTTCACCTTCTCTCTCTCTACTTCCTCAGCCTCACCTCTCACTCTCCCCCATCTCATTATCCTCTCTCGATGTGTGTGTGTGTGTGCGCGCGCGCACGACGCATGCATGTGTGCGTGTGCATGTGTGTCTGCATGTGCATGTGTGTGTGCATGTGCATGTGGATGTGTGTGTGTGCGTGGGTCCACAACGTTTCAACGATAAGAAAAGAAAAATATCATTGGTATTAAGATTAAGGCTTTATGTTAGTCTTTTTGGGGGTAACCCGTCCTCTCTCTCTCTCTCTCTCTCTCTCACTATTATTGATGCACATAAAATGTATGGTCACATGGCAAGGGAGTGTGTCAGCTAGCTAGGTGACATAAGAGTGAGTTGTATGGCGGCAACAAGTGGTAGCAACAAATGGCACGATTGGTAAGTTTAAAAGGCAAGTTTTTAAATCAAAGTTTTGAATTTTTATTTTTAAATTAATCCCCACTTCACACGTGGGGAGGGATGGGGGAACCTAAAATATTACAAAGGAATAACTTGTTTGAATTATGTCCTATAAGCATGCTGTCAACCTACACTCATCTGGTCATTGCATTGATCATCATAGGTTTCACACCACCTTGAGTTGTAGCCATAACAAGTCTTCTCATTACTAGAGTTCATCAAAAACATTTTTGATAGTAGATAGAAAAACTTTTAACTCAAATTTTTCATGGGACTTTTAATCAAATTAAATGTATTTGTCATTTTCATAACTAAAATTTTTGTTAATTCCATGGTTTTAAACTTTATTCTTTAAATTTTGAAGGTGTTTTTGAAGCTTTTGCAATTCATTTTACAATAAACCTCCAATTTTTTGTCAACATTGTCTATCACCCTAAGTTCACAATTTCATACCACCACCCTAAGCTCATGATTTCACTTCAAGTTCACAGTTTCACACCATTATCCTAAGCTTATGCCACATATCCACTCTGAGTGAGCCAAACTAAAGGCAACGCTAGGAACCATAGGGGCTGTTACTCATGGATTCACATTGATACGAATGGACATGCAATCTTTCCTTAAGGCATCAAGGATGCTGCCAAGCATGAGGGCTTAAGTGCACTAGGGTTATTTCAAAGGAGGAAGAGACAAAAGCATTTGTGGTATTATAATGTGATGCATAGGCATTATGATATGACATCTCGATTGTGTTTTGACATGTTGGGTAGGTTGGGCATGTGCCAATTGAGTGACAAAGTGTGTGCAATATGAGGTATGTTGCACATCAATCCAAACAATTGCAAAAGAGAGGGTTGTCCAATGAAAGGCATAACTGACCATGGAGATAGAATTCTCCCGATATAAATCCCTTGCCCAAGCCACCATTAATCCAATTTTTACATTATGCAAAATTCAAACCAATGACATTTTGTTGCATAGGTAAGCTCAATATTGATATACCTACTTTTCATGTTTTAATGAAATCCCTCAATTGCCAAGACCCACGGGCCACTTATTGTTCAAACGTTTCAAGCGAGCACTAATGGCTACCTCTCACATAGCTGACCCACCATCCCTCTCTACGAGTGTAGTGAGCTTACCTTGATGCCTAATTGAGTTGCTTCCTCTCTCAAGTACTCCAATAACTCCAGGATTCTTGATGCAAGATCAAGCATCCTCAAACCTCCACCTCCAAGCTCCATCCTCCATAGCCATACGCAAGATGAGAGAAGAGAAGAGAAGAAGAAGAGAGGAGATGGAGGAGGGCTTCATCTCCAATATCTCTAACCCTCACACACTCACACTCCCTCCCTTAAGCACTCACAAGCAAGCAAGATAAGAGAAGAGAAGATGAGAAGAAGAAGAGTCCACTTTGCCACACACCAAAGAATGAGCTCTCATTCACTTTTTGAACTTTATATATACAAAACCCTCCTTCCCTTGGGTGGTCATCCCCTTTTTACATGGCTGGCCATAGCCTAAGCCCTTTTTTCCATTGTTCTCCTATCTTCCTAGCTTCTTTCCTACCGCCCATCTACCTTTACAATTTGCACGACGTCGCTCATAAAATAAATCATGGTGTGCCTTGCGCTCTTTTACAAAAGTATTGAATTGCGCTTTTTCTTGATGCACCTTTGTCTTCCATTCCACTTTTTCCTTGGCCTTGTCTTCTGCTTTAGATTTTCTAGATTTTCCACTTTTCCACCTTGTTTGTCTGAGGGTTAACGTTACTTCCCTCCTAGTTGAATGCTAGTCCCATGGCACTTGTTGGGTGGTGAGTTGGAAGGTGTTGCGGGGGTAGCCAGGTGGCTTTTTGAGTACATACAAGCTATATTGGGAGGTGTGTTGGAGGGATTTATGGAACTAGAAGGCCCTTGCATTGGATATAATCCCTAGTGTTAAGAGAGGTTGATGGGTGTATTTGTCTTTGAAATTGAATAGTGTGTTGGATGGATCTTGTAATATTTCTACAACAAAATATTAAAGACCCTAGATCCCATGCAAAAGAAATTTGAAGTAATTTCCCACAACAAAAAAAAAACTTTGGCCTAAGTGCTCCATCCTCATGTACTAAAAAACACCAGCCCCACGTTGTGCATATAAAACCGTGGCTCGAAACCGCAAACCGCCGTAGGAACTCCCCTTCAAGGGGAAAAGGATTAACCAATAAATTGTAATTTTTTTAATATTAACTCTCTCTCCTTCACCCATTGCATAGTAGGGAGAGCGAGTGCGTGTAGGAGCTTGTGGAGGAGCATGGGGAGGAGAACATGCAATTGGCCATCTGTATGGCCACCCCCACACCCCCCCACCTTCACCTCATATAAACCTCCCCTCCCAAGCTTGAGAGGGGGATTGTTTGTGCTGCCTGCCATCAAGGAGTTGCCCACTGTCGACATGCTGCCGCCGCCATACTGTCCACGCCGCTAGGCTGCCGCCGCCACTGCCGTCATCATCATCATCATCATCCTCATCGTCATCCTCACCATCATCACTCCATTCATCCTCACCATCATCTCTCCAATCATCTTCACCATCACGTCTTCACGTCATCTTTGTTCATCCAGAAGCTTGAGAAGCTTCTATTGAAGCTTCTCTAGGCCAAGTTCACCCGCGTCTCCTGAGGTTTTTAAACCGTGTTCCCCAAGGCCTATTTCCCATGCCGCGAGGGAGACCTCGGGTAGTAGGAAATTTCAAAAATCGAAAAAGGGGACCAAGGGAGAGTTTGCTGAGTCAAAGTTTACTTCGTCAATGGCTCCTAAGCAAAAGTCGAGAGGAGCGCACGTGGGAGCTTCCACCCAAAGTATGAGAGTGGACAACGCCCCGATATTGAATGCCTAGGTTCTGAAAAATATTCCCGCATGGAAAGGATGCATAAAGCATGTTTTAATTCACGTAGGGAAACTTAAACGCATTGGAAAATTTATATACTTGTTCGATTTACAAAGTTCAGTTGCATGATGAGTACTTGCATTTGCTTCCACTTCCATGGTCAAGGGTAGTCGCATTTTTTGAGTGTATGATGCATAAGTTGAAAGATGAAATTGTACAAAGGTGTCCTTGTTGCATCACGCAAAGGATAGGGCATATAACACATAATGCACTTATGTAATAAATTTTTGGTTGTGACTCGAGTATAAGATAATCATAGACGGTCATTAAATGATGTCTAAATAGTTGCAATGAAAGGAAAAGATTTATGAACTTTGGCAATAAAACATATATTATGCAATTCGCATGCAATGATAGTTACATTTTAGGTTGAGATAAGTGATAAAAGAATGATTAAATCAATGATGTATTCATTGGCATCTGGTCATGAAGGAATGTTGCATCCATTATCAAAATTCACAATTGGGAAAGGATGCACCTTCATTAAAATACAAAATCTTTGAAATTGATGCATAAACATAGGATTTATAGGAAATAGTTTTGAATGTCAACCAATACCGTATAGGGCAAGATAAAGAAAGATCATTGTAGATCCTATAGTTGCATAAAGGCAAAAAGGTCTATGGTCTTGAAATTGCATGGAATGGTACATCTCACACATCTTGCAGTTACTTATAGCTTTTAGGGAAAGTACTTGCAAGTTCAGAGGAAAGTATTTGCATCTTTAAAGGGAAGATCATCTTTAATCGTGGGTTGGTTAGATCAACTAAGTAATTTGTGTGTAATTGAGTAACTTACATGAAATTCATAAAGATATGATTAGTTAGCATATGACAGTCACCTCAATGTGCTAGGTAGGGTCAAGCTATGATAAAATTCTGCTTAGTATTGCACTTAAGATGCCGATTTAATATTCCCAATCTTAAAGGTCCTTCCCATATTCACGAAATGTTAGGGTTATCTAAACGCCCATGTAAGAATGATCTAGGGTTCTCACCCTAGGGATCAGATGACCAAATGATGGACTTTCGCAAGAATTTAGGGACCCTAGGGCCAAAACGTTTATCAACCTAGTAGGGTTAGGGTCTTGGACTGGGTCAATAGGGAAAACCTAATGGTGGATGCCTTGGAGGACTTCTTTCGAGCTAATCTTGCTATGGAGGTCGGGGATTCCCCTCTTGCTACTATTCTACTGGTGGTCAAAGCTTTCGCTGGGCTTTCAATAGTTTTTTGCAGGAAGGCGTTCCAATCTATTTCATCTAGGGATCCCGCTGTGATGCTCTCAAACAATGTACCCTAATTTTTTTCATAAGGGCATTGTACCTTTGACTAGAAAAGAGAGCATGGACCATCTTTGGATGCAGCTTGATCTCATGATTTGGGATATCTGCTAAGCTTATCCCATACATTGTGCGTATGATAGCCTTGTTCACCCCTAGCATGCTATACATGTCCCTCTTTGGGCATCATTCTATTTTGCTAGTCAAGCCTAGGGCTTTATCCACTACCACAGGGCTCAATTCCACCTCCACTTGGTGGGCTTCTTCCCCTTTCTTCCTGATTGTCACCATGCCACAGTTCCTTTTGGCATTGAAGCTTCTCAGAAATTCTGTGCACTTTTTGTAGTTGACAGCCTGTCCCAACCTTCTCTACATACTTCTGTAGGAGACTGCACTGATCCACGAGTTGTTTTATGGGCGACTCTTCCATGATGGCATCTTCTAGGCTTATGGCATGCTTGAACATGAACTAGCTGTAGCCCCTCATTTCTACCGTTAAGCCATACTTAGCTTGCTCTTCCTTTATGAATGGAATCTTGCTACCTTTATCTTGCTGTGCCATTTTAGGTTCCTATCATATATCATGGTTCACCATTAGTATTCTTAAGACATTTTCTTGCTGGAAGATAAACAGGAATTGATCATGCTTTTATGGAAAGAAGAACATGCTTTAAGCATACAAAGAGAAATTTTCTTTGAGCAGTTCTATTCATTTCTAGGATTTTATGACAATTTCACCTTACTTCATCGATAAACAGGAATTGATCATGCTTTTATGGAAATAAGAACATGCTTTAATCATAAAAATATAATTTTCCTTCAAGCAGTTCTATTCATTTCTAGGATTTTATGACACTTTTCCTTGATTTCACCTAAAAAAGAAATTTCCTTTGAGAAATTCTATTAATTTCCAAGATTTTATGATGATTTCACGTACTTTACTTTACCCCATTTCCCCTTGGGAATGAGAAGAATCCTTCCTAGGATTAGACATGGGAGAGGCAAGACATTTGAGCACAATAGGGTGCTATTTACTTGGGCATAAGCCAATTGTAGAAATCAGGGTTGTATTCCAAGTGGACATGACGATCGAGATTACGAGGAATAACGCATAAGTAATGTAAGTTAGGACATTGGTTAGAAAATCACCCAAGTTGATGTGGCTAGCCACATGTAGCTCGTCTTCCATAAGGATGCAATGAATGTAAGGATGGGCCAAGACCTGGTCATCTAGGTGTTTGAATTGAGTGATGTGGCCAAGATCCTAAAAGAGGTTGGTGCTATGTAAGTCGGCGGGTCATACTCGATTGTTTTGATGGCACGTCGCTGCTCACCATTAGTCATTATTTGGCAACTTTATTTCTCCTATTTGAGACGTAGGTTACACCATTTTTGTAGGAATGAGGAGTCAGAGTCAGTGAGGTGAGTGAGTTCCTCAAGCTCAATGGTTGACGCAATCCTTTGGGGCTTGTAGTATGATGTTATTAGTCTCTAATGAATGCATGTTCTTTTTTGAGATTTCACCAAAATCAATCAACTCCTTTGAGACTATGGGGGATGTTATGGTCATAAACTCATATTCTTCCCAAGTGCAGGATAATGTACAAACCTCAATGGCAAGGGGTTCATCAAGTAAGTTGAGGTAAAGTCTTTCATAACTCCTAGCGAATGTGATAAAGGTGTTATCCAAGAGCATTATGCAAGATACCAAGTCATCTCCCGTATTCTCAGCAAGGTCCTTGGCGATCGATAGAAATGAACGTCACTTGTAGAAAGGCCTAAGACGTGTTGGTGGTTAGGGTGGAATTGAGCTAGACACTAATGGTTCGTGAGGGGCGGTGGACTTGACAGTGGTGTGTCTAATGGTAGCTGATCAATGTGTCCAGTACTACTTTGGGGTACTGAGGGTGGCTCCAGTGGCACACATGGTGTGTTGCCCTCTTGTGCAGCCCCACTGGAGTACCAAGATCTCTGGACTTAGATGATTTCATGGTATCGCATGGCTGTTTGGGTTGATAGATTGGTTGGGGTTTTCTAACCACAACCGTTGCGGGTTTTGTAGTCTTGGCCGCTTGGGTTTTTTGGGTGTTCAGTGCCTTAGCAAGAGTGTGGCTTCTCGGAGATGGGGTGGCAAGTGATGGTCATGGTTGGACCATCATTCTAGGATATTTATTCTTGGGCACTTATATCCAGGTGTTGCCTTTGTAGTATCCTTGGGCTGGCAATAGATCTTTGGGGATCCATTGCGGTTTGATTGTGCGCCAATGTTGATAGTGTCGGATCGATCGCTTAGGTTTTGAATGAATGTTGTTAGCCTTGCGAGGTTGTGTTTGTTGACTACGAGTAGGTTGTTTTTGGTGCTTTGGCACCCATTTAAGCATGGGCTCTATGGCTTTTGGGATGGCCTTAGTTGGTAGTGGTTTTGTAGTCTGGGTGGGTTGTGATGACTCATGACGCCCCTCCCTAGGCTTGATCCTAGGTAGCTCTATTGATGGCATTGCAGGCTTGGGTGGAGCCTCCTTGCCCTTGCTGAAAGCTGTCACGATTTGAACATTGCCAATGGTAAGGTGAATATGTTGCAAATCATAATCTACATTGCATGGTGCTTGCTTCTTAAAATTGCTTCCTAATAGCGATTCTTGACATGCATCCTTTGTATTTGGCAATACATAGAAGATCTCTCAAACTTGATAGGGATTGCGATCGTGCACTTCCCTAGGAGTACATATGACTTGCTCCGGAATGGGCTACATTTAGCGTTAGTGGGATGTAACTGTGGCTGACCAATGAGGGTCCAATGAACGTGAGTCAAGACATTGCATTCAGCTCCTTCGTCAATCAAGACATCAAAAGCGTGTGTGCGCCAAGCAGTGGCCGTGATGCATAAGTATGCTGGTGCTACTGCCTCTTCATCCTTATCCTCTAGTTTGGTGATGGTGGTTACGCTGACATTGATAGGGGCTTCCAGCATTGGGGGCTCATGTAGTGGGTGTGTGGGAGGGTATTACTTCTTTATGCGACTACCATTAAAGAAGCCTATGCCCTCACTTCAAGGGTTTCGAGTTCTACGTTGCCCGTCCTACTAATGGTGCACACTCGAAAAGGTCCCAACCATCAGAATTTCTTTTTTTTCTCGTCCCCCTTTATTGAGTAGAGCAAAACAAGGTCTCCTTGCTCAAAGTTGCATTGTTTGACATGCTTGCCAAACCACATCTTCCGTCGTGCTTTCTCACAAATTAGGGCATGTGTGGATAGGATCCAAGTCTCAGTGAGTCGTTTCAATTCCATAAGGTGATTGGTCCAAGCTTCCTTCCCTTCTTCCCATCTCTCCTACACTGCTATCCTCAGGCTAGGGACAAAGAATTCTAATGGAAAAATTGCCTCAGTCCTATAGGTCATCCTAAAGGGCGTTTTTCCCACAGCCGTTTTATAGGCCATCTAATAAGCCCATAATGCTGCCATAAGTTTGTTGTCCCAATCACTTCACGAGGTAGAAACTACCTTCATAAGGACGTTGACTAAGATCTTATTTGTGGATCTTGTTTGTGGATTTTGCTTGGCCATTAGCTTGAGGGTAGTAGGGTGAGGATTTCCTATGGATGACTAAGAAGGTTGAGAGTAGGTGGGCAATCACCTCATTGATGAAGTGCATGCCTTGGTTGCTTACTAGTTCAATAGGGCAACCAAATCATGAAATAACTTGCTCCCACACAAGAACTTCATTGTGGTCCTAGCATCCTTCTTCTTGGTGGCTCGTGCTACCTCGACCCATTTTGTAAGATAGCCAGTTGCTACGATGATATATCTAGCCTGTGAGTATTGTGTTGTGGGACTGACGGGTCCAATAATGAAGTCGACTCCCCATTTCTCAAAGGGTTTCCATGCAATGATAGGGGTCAAGTCCATCTTATCCTTTTGGGGAGGAACTTTAGTCCTTTGGCACTTGTTGCAATGCTTTACAAACTTCGTAGCATCATAGAATAGGGTCGGCCACCACAACTGAGATTGCAGCACCTATGGGCTATCATATCCCCGTTGAAGTCCCCTCTAGCGATCCCTCCATGCACTTCACTCAACACGTCATGCATTTTTTTCTTGCACACACATCACCATAGCAACCTATCTTGCTCTAGCCTATAGAGTTGACCGACCATCAACTGGTAAGGTTAGATTCTCAGAATAAGTCACCTAACCTTGGCCTTCCCATTAGGTCTATTGGGCAACCCGTGCTTTAGCACTTGGACTATATCATTCACCCAGTACGGCATTAGATCGGCTTTGAACAAATATTTCTCACTAGACAAGTTGAAAAGATGAGCGTCTGGCAAATTGTCAGCTATGCCCTGCCCAACAACTTCTCCTGTAGGTATTCGAGACATGTGATCAGCCATGTAGTGTTGCCTGCCCTTGCATACCACCAAAAAGAAATCAAATTCTAGAAGAAGAACCAACCATCTAGCAATGCGTCTAGTAGCGCATGGCTTATTTACAAGATAGAGCAATGCTTGATGGTCTACAAAGAAGGTGAAAGGCATGGCCAAGAGGTAGTGTTGAAACTTCTTCACAATGAACACCATGGCCAGCCCTTCCCTTTTTGTGGTGGAGTAGTTCATCTCTAGTGTCAATGAGTTGTCTGCTGACAAAACTCACAAGGTAATCCAAATTATGCTGGCACATTTAGATGCATCTATATGCACATGAAAGGTGATGTTCCAGTTTGGGGCTTGTTAGATTGGTGTAGTTGTAAGAGCCTTCTTCAACTCCTCATATGCTCGTTGGCACTCATTAGTCCACTCAAATACAGTCATTAGCTTACGATGGTCTTGCAATCAATGCGTAATTCAACATGAAGCACCGATAGTATCCAGTGTGACCCAAGAAACACTGAACTCCCTTATAGTCCTTTGGTGGCAGCAAGTCGACAATGACCTTGACCTTCAAAGGGTCAGTGACTATGCCGTTCTTGGACACCATGTGCCCTAGGATGCATCCATGCTTGACCTAGAATTGGCATTTCAAGGGGTTCAATGACATGTTCTAAAGCCTACATTGTTCAAAGACTACTCGCAGCTTCTTCAAGTATTCTGCCCAACTAGAGCACGCATAGGTCATCTACAAACACCTTTAGCTCTCGCCTAAGCATATCTTTGAAGATGGTGCACATTAGCCATTGAAAGGTTGCAGGTACATTCATCAACCCAAAGGGCATTACAATGTAAAAGAAAACACCCCACACTCAATAGCAAATGTGGTCTTGTGCCTATCACCGAGATGTACTTGCACTTGGTTGTATCCTAATAAGCCATCCAAAAAGCTATAGGCCTCTTTGCCTACTACCCTTTTGAGCATGTACTCTGTGTATGGTAATGGATAATTATCCCTTTTTTTCATAGTGTTAACTTGGTCTCTTCCTCCTCAGTCAGGGCATCAGCTATAAACACAGGTCGAGGATTCTTGCCTTCCCTAGCCAAGTTGACTTCCTTGACCTTGGTGGGTCCCTCGATTGGCTCACTTGTATGTCCTTGTCTTTTTGCCCCCAATAGGACCACTACTCTGTCATCTTTCTTAAACTTCATAAAGTGTTTCAGCAGGTCTTGTGGTTTCTTCTACTGCTATGCCTCCACCTTCTTTGTTTGTCCTCTCTTTTTTCTTTCAATCGTCTATGCCTTAGGTAGACTGGCAGGCCCCCCTTGGTGTGTTTGGTCCTAGGAGGTCGGGGTTGGGTCACTCTCTGTACTGACCTCTAATTCAGAATTAGACTTGCAATCCTTACTAGAGGAAGGAGTTTCCCCTCGTAGTTGGATCTCGACAGGTACGCCTGTCCTAAGCAAGGGTGTTGTCGGTGGTTGGGCTATCCTTGCTTGTTCGTAATCTATTGCCTCCACATGCTCCAGCTAGAAGCGATCGCACTCCATCTGCACATGACTCCTCTCTCAATCTTGTAAAAGTACTCTCTTTTTGGGGCTTGGAGTCTGATTTGAGCTATTCTATCATTTTAGAATTTAGGCATGGGAATCTACCCTAAGCAAGGATCTATAAGGGTAGATGTATGTGAATGGCCTTAAGGGGCAGGGAAAACCCTAACCCTAGCTTGGCAGAGGCTATATAAACAGCCTATGGGTCACTATTAGTGTGAGAGAGTGTACCCAAGTTGTACTCTAAGAAACTTAGTAAACAAGATTTTGTTCTTGTACTTTGAGCTCTCATCTCCCTTGTGCACATCCTTCTTGCTGCAAACTCTGAGTATTCACATGGTATCAGAGCCTCCTCGGATCCTTTCAGCTTCCTCTATCCTCAACTTCACTAAGTGCACATGATTTTCCATCATATTCATATTTTCCCTCTTACCTCCATACCCAAACCTTGACCCCCTAACCTTGGAGGACCTAGGAAAGCCAAAGGAGAGCATTTCAATTCTTGACTTCTAGTGAGGACTTCTTCCACAACACAAGGTGACCTGGCGTGGCACATCAGAGGCAACATTATGCATCATGAAGGGCAGCATTGAAGAAATCACAAATTGGGCATAGAATTCGTAGCCTTGTGTTCATCACCATGGCACGACCTATGGAAGATGCAATAATGGCGAGCATCTTGGGGCAATGATAGCCCCCCAAGTTGGCTTCCCAACCCTAAAAGGGTTTGGCAAAATTCCATCTTTGCTGGCCACACAGAGGCGAACCCTAACTGCTTGTCTCCTAGTAGCCATAGCCAAACCTCAAGCTTGCTTCAAATTTCTAAATTTTCACTATTGCAATCACTAACAGTGATTCTAATCACTGATTGATATTCTCTAGAGTCAGTTGAAGCTTTGAAAGCTCTATTTCAAAGTTTCTTACCCTCGATGGACCTCCTTAGTTCATAAAACAACCCACATCTCACATCTCAAGTGGCATAAACTTTGAGATGAATGCTTATAAGCACTAATGTTGCATTTTACAATCATGCTGCTAGCTTGATATTGACTCAATGTGGTTTTTTATCAGAAAATTAAATCCATCAAGTGCTTTATGTCAATTATCTATTCTTGCTTGGTTGTAAGGCTATGTGTACAACTATAAACACATAGATAGTATCCCAGTATTAATCTATTGGTACATCAGAGATATGAGTGTTATTGTACTCTCCTCTGATTCATCCAAGAGCATAGATTTGATCGATAAGCCATGCTCCACCAAGAAATCCTTAAATAGGCCACATTATCAGGAAGAGCCTGAAGTCCAGTCAAAGCTCACCTTGTTGAAACCCAAAAAATAGTAAAGCTTAAATCAAGAGTTGTTCGAAGAACAATAGCTCCTATATCCTATCTTGAGATATTGCATACGTATGATTTCCAACTGTTTTCAACTCTACAACTTTAAAGTTGGCTATTAGTTCTACTATTTGGTTGTACTTGGCCACCTGTAAAGGTCTAGACACTGCCATTGCTTTAAGGCAATAGGTAAGACCTTCCTAAAATGGCCATGGCCTATGTAGATGTAAGGCCTCAAATTCGCAAGTTCAATGGAAAAGATTTCCATCCTTGGCAAGTGGTAAAATACAAAATGATGGAAAGAGGCTACTTGCTCTTCATAAAAGGAACCAAAGTTATTGACTCGTCCAATCCCCTTGATGTAGAAAATGATGAAAGAGCTCAGGCCATCATCATGCTTCATTTAGATGAATCTTTAATTCATCATATTGACCAACTTTCCATTGCCAAAGAGAAGTGGGGTGAACTTGAAAGGCTCTACGGTGATATAGGAAAGAACTCCAAGATATTTTTAAAGATTGAGTTTTTCAGCTTGGAATACAAACAAGGAGAAGACCTAAGCAAGTTTATTTCACATATGAAGGGGCTTATGGCACAACTTGCCTTTGTTCAAGCACCCATTCATGATGAAGATGCCATTGCCATCCTTCTGAAATCTGTGAAGAAGTTTTTCCAACCCTTGTGACTACCCTAACTAACATTCCAAACCCAACCTTGGCAAGTACCATCCAGTCTTGCTTGGATGAGGAGAAGAGAAACAGTACTGAAGGAACATTAGCATTCACTTCCTGTTAGCAAGTGTTAGTCCATACCACTTCTACTAAGTGCTCCTTCTATCGCAAAAAAGGGCATATTGTAAGCAATTGCTGGAAGAAATACCCTGACAAAATGAAGTGCAATAAATGCAAAAAAACTAGGCATATCACTAGTAGGTGACCAAATGTTCTAGAAGTAACTAAGGAATTGGAGGCCAACTTTGCCTCCCAATCCACAGATGACCGGCTCTTTTGAGTCTTGTAACATCCTCTACCTATGAATATCCTTATATCCTAATTTATAAAGGCATCCCATTTAATTGAGGGAGGGGACTTTAACATGTCTGGTGATGCAATGCCACCCTGGCATTTGGGGGGGTGTTAGAATGTGGGCATGGGAATCCACCCTAAGCAAGGGTCTACAAGGGTAGATGTATGTGAATGTCCTTAAGGGGCAAGGGAAACCCTAACCCTAGCTTGGTAGAGGCTATATAAACACCCTATGGGTCACTATCAGTGTGAGAGAGTGTACCCAAGTTGTACTCTAAGCAACTTAGTAAACAAGATTTTGTTCTTATACTTTGAGCTCTCATCTCCCTTGTGCACATCCTTCTTGCTGCAAACTCTGAGTATTCACATATCACCCTTCCTTTAGTGTCATATTCTATGGTGTCTACTTCTTCCCCGGTTTCCTCACTACAAGAGTGGCAGTCCTCGTACTCATCATCAAAATTGGCTCCTTCTATCTACTTGTCATACCTTAGAGTCTCGTCTCTAGCCTGTCCTTTGTCGGTGACTAAGGCCCAATTGTACATTAAGTTCAGGTCATGCATCTTAGTCAATTTTCACTTAGGATAATCCTGGAGGTCTCTGAGGGGCTTGAGATTAGCAGTGGGATTGCCAGTCAATTTTCTTCTCTGATACTCAAGGATCTTGTGCAATTCTAGCCTATTTCTAGGAACATGGAAAGAGACAGGTCTAGGTCGATTGCTTGAGCTCATGAACATCATACAGGTTGACATTGTGGGCTCCTTCTTTGACATGCTCGTAGTTTTTGCAGCCTGTTTGTACGTCTCCTCCTTGTCTGAGAATGGGAGATCAATGGTAACTAGGATGTGCATCCAATCTCGCTCATCCGTAGGACAAGGGATGCATTTGGTTAAAGGTCCATGAGACTTCCTTATTGATGCATCACCCCTGAGTATGGCAGAGATGGCATCCATGTCAATAGGGGCCATCTTCCAAGTATCCATCTC
Source organism: Lygodium microphyllum (assembly GCF_053477565.2). NCBI lineage: Eukaryota > Viridiplantae > Streptophyta > Polypodiopsida > Schizaeales > Lygodiaceae > Lygodium > Lygodium microphyllum. Next base: position 52,237,513 of record NC_141142.1, read on the forward strand.
GACCTTTACTGCTTCCATTTGATTCCTTAGGAACATTAGACCATTGCCCCAGTCTTCAATGACTTGAGCGTTCCTCATCCACAATCGTCCTAGCAAAATGTCGTAGTCTACTCCCTTCATGAAAATTAAGTTCATAGAGAACTGAACACCCGTGATCTTCACTTGCCAATTCTTGAAGACTCCAAATGGCCTTACTTTCATTCTGTTAGCCAGAGTGATGTTGAACCTAACGGTTAATGGTTTCAACATGCGAGTTTCCCCAGGCCTAGAGCATAGTATGGCTCAACACACTCACTCCCACCCCGATATCTACAATTCCCTTCTGTGTTACGTCTCTTAGGGCTAGGATAGGCAAGACTGCGCGCATCTTAGTGCCTTCCCAAAAGGCATTGATGTGTAATGACCTTGGCACGGAGTACAACGTCAAGCTAGGTATCTCTGTGTTTGCATCATGATCCTGCAAGTTAGTGGCAGCATGCTCCATCGATTCTTCCATCTAGTGTTTCAACTCCTGCCATAGAGTGGGGTACTGCTTGAGCAGGTCTCGCAAACTCAGAGTCACTGGGGTGGTCACTAACGTTGCAAGGAGGTTACTGGTTGCTTGTCTCTCTCCCAAGTTTGTTCTTCTTGGCCATTGGTCTTGACTGACTGACTGGCTTGTGGCATCTAAACTTGGTCTAGGTGACACCGTTTGTGGCATGGGTGCGTCTCTTGAACTTGGTCATGTAGGTGAGATTGGAGTGCTCACACTAGAGAGATCCTCGATCTCATCCTCTAAGATAGGCTCAACATCTTTGAGGTGCTCTTGGGCTTCCTTTACCCACTCCTTGACTTTGACTATTGCCTTGAGTTGGCGCCTAGGGTGGGGATACTCCCCTACCTTTGCGCTCCCTTTCTCTGCCATCCTGGGAGTAGTGGTCTCTACTTTTGCATCCGTGACCTTCTTGCCAATCACAAGCATTGTCACGTCCTCAATCTCAAGCATGACCTTTGCATCAATATTTTTCTTCCTTCTCCTTTGACTCTTCTTTCATATTGAGGATGCATTTAAATTGCTAGGCCCTAGCAGTGATATGCCTACCTACTTCATCTGTGCTTTGGTCATGACATGCAACGGGATGGGTGTGTCCTCGCTGTCGAATGTCTCAACTCCAAACAGCCCCAAGAGCACTGAGGGCATGATTGCTAGGCTAGGGGATGGCTTCCATCTGGGGAAATCAGTAAAGAGGTGAGTGATGCCACACTTGACACATCTGAGGCCGACTTTTTCCCTATTTTCTTGTTCTCTCTCTAGACAGCGTGATGAGATGTGGCCCAGGTGATCGCAAGTCCAGTGCAAGTCCAGCACGAGATTGGGTTGGCCCTGCGAATCCTCTTCCCCTACCTTTGCATAATGCCATCATCGATACTGGTCTATAGTCCATCAGGACTGGATTGCCCTCTTTGTTGTATGAGACATAAGGGTTTACATAGGCTTCTTCTTTGCTAGGCTCCTCCACGTAATGGACTAGAGCATCACTCAGTGGATGGGTCACATAGGGTCATGGTGACCTGGGTATACCCGTTGGGTTGATCTCCATCCTAGGGACGACAGGCTTGGCATCATTTGGTGCTAGAAGTGCTAGATGGACTCCTCTTCTAAGAAAATTTGGTGGTTTGTTCCCCATGTATGGCAGGTTGTACTATTGGACATAGGGAAATCTCCTAGGCAACCTATAGTGCATGGCATCATGGCCGAATCTACCACAGTTTATGCAAGGCCTAGATCTAGGATCCTGGCACTCAGCTGGGAGGTGGTTTGCCGCCACAATGCATGCATTGGATGTGCAGTCGTGTTGGTTTCCTCACCAATTTCTATAGTCGTGCTAACTCCATTCTCACCTTGGTTAGCTCCTAGCCTTGATCTACACTCTTCCCCCTATACTACGTGCTAGGGGTTGATCCCTCGCTAGAGGTTGTGGTCCTTTGACATTGGAGTTGTCGCAGTTTGAACTTTGAGAGCTTCTCTCTCTCACTTGGTCATCCACCCTAATTGCTTCGTCAAAGACCTAAGTTAACACGTCTTGTTGCAAGCTAGAGTTACCTGCCAAAGCCTTGTACAACTCCTCACTGCAAATTCGGTTCATGAACACAGTGGAAACCTCTCTTTCACTTAGTCGCTCATTCGTGGGGATTCCCTTGAAGAGGCTACGCACATGAGTGACGTAGTCTCTTATGTCCTCCTTGTCCTTTTGACTAACGGTCATTAGTCGAACTATGAGGTTATCAGAGTATCTTGCTTTTGAGAATCTCTTAATGAAGAGATCTTTTAGTCAGGCAAAGTTTGCCCGCTCTGCCACGTCTAAGATGGTGTACCATGTCCTACCCTGATTGCCTAAGCAAAGTCCAAAATCTTGGGAGCATTGTGCAAGGTCCATGAGATCGCTGGCCTCGCAAACTTGCTTGAACTACTCTACAAAACTGTACAGCGGGTCGCTACTAGGCTGGTACTTGTCCAATTGCTTAGCTACTGCATGAATTTTTGATTGGCTCTTCGCCCCCTAACTAATTCCTAGGCTTGAGAGTAGCGAGGTCGCTAGTGCTGTCGCACTCTATTCAGCAGTCATGTTGTCGATGAGACACTTGGTCATAAGCTCGCTCAGTGTGAGGTCTATCTCTACCACTTTCTCTCTCTCTGCGGTTGGTCCTGCCTTGCTTTTGCCAGCTAAGGCTAGCATGCGTCAAGCCTCATGCATATCTATGTCTTGTTGCAGCTTCCTAGTTCTCTGCTCGTGGTTGTAGGTAGATATGCCCTACAGTGCTCTCCTAATTGCTTTCCTCTCTTCCTCTAGGCTTGCCACTACCTCCTCTACTAGCCTACCTTGGAGGACCACCGTCCTGGTTAGCATGTAGTACTCATTGACCATATCTTGGACCGCAATTGGGAATTCACCCAAGTTCAGCTAGTCCTCTCCTTGGTTTGTGTTTGCTCTTGACATCATTCCTACTTCCCACTTCACGAGGTTGTCAATCAATCCTAGCAGCTGTGGTAGCACTTTTCCCTCAATCTTGTTGTCCTTTCAACCCCACTTCTGTCTCGAAAGGTCCTATCAACGGGGCTCCAAGGTACCCAACTATGTTATGGGGTATCCTCCTATTGGTGGGTTCCTTCAGGTTATTAAGTCTGATTGTATTCCTTGTTGTCAAAGATAGTCCTCAACTTATGTACACTCGGTGGTAGGTGCTCTATTGTGCATGGTGCAAAATCAGGCTTTCTATCCTTTTCCAATGCACTTATGCGGAAGAAATCACTATGTGGGGTGCACATGCAAAATGATTATGCAATTCTAGCTATCCCCCCTTCTTGTCTCTATGACCTAATATGGCTCTAAGTGTGGTTTGTGGTCGCTCCTAAGGATTGTGTCCAGGGTCTATACTTCTCCCTCTATGCTCTATCAAGGCTGGGTTACAATCTAGAGGCCAATCTTTGGGCTAAACATCTAGTCGGCTATGTAACTGAGCTCCTAGAGTTCATCTCTAGGCCGTACAGTCATAGTTTTGTCTATTTACTAGCTTTGGCGAGCTAGGGAGACTTTCCAAGGGTGTTTTAGTTTCAATCCTGGTTGGCTCTGAGTTGTGGAACGGGTCTTGGGTTTGTGTTTTCTTATTCTGGTTTATTGGTCTGATTTCCAAATTTGGACTGTCCAGTTTGCCGATTGTGGGAGTTAGATGGTCCGATTGTGCATCTGATTGGGTGTTCCAGTCGGACCAAGCTAGTCTGACTCAGAGTTTGGTCCAATTGTCAACTGGATGTCCAATTGAGTGGTGGTCCGATTGGACTAGTCGGATGGTCCAATTGTGGGAGGTCGTCCGATCGGATGAAGGGCTTGGTTTGACTGTCAAGACTAGATGGTTGGTTTAATTGAACCCAGGGTGACGGTTTGACTCATGGTGTTAGATGGTCCAATTTCCCGATTCTAGGAGTCAGACTAGGACACAGTGGTCTGACTATGAAGGGACAGGATGCACATGACAATTTTGGTTGATTTCTTCAAGCTTGGTCCACAGCTGCCTGCAAGGCTCCATAGATCACATCTATGCCAAGCAAGGAATGGTTTTGCATACCTGGATCCAAGGGAAAGCTCCAAAATTGAATGCCACGATCTCCTTTGGTCAACATGTCTCTCTCTCTCTCTCTCTCTCTCTCTCTCTCTCTCTCTCTCTCAAGCTCTCCTGAATCTCTTAAATGCAAAATAAGGTCTCCCTTCCACTTGTGGCCTCTTATCGCCCCGACCATGTCTGCATTTACCTTAATCTTGCTTCTCTTACTAGTATTTAACCCAAGATTTCATTTTTTGCCCTTCTTTTCCCTCTTTTAGCCTCTTATACAACAGTAAAAATCCTACTATGTGCTCACACTGTTTTGATCCTATCCTACCTAATGCAAGCAAAAATCACAAGATACTAGTTCATGCTTCTTTAGCCTACTCATCTACACATCCAAAACCAAAAATAATTACTTGTTTTCAACGATTAACACACCTAAATCTCCTATCTACCTCAAGCTCTGGTTTGGGGATGAAACCCTTACTTCAATGCTCAATTTGAAGTGTGCAAGTGCTCAAGCTTGAATCTGTTGGTCCTGGCAATGGAACCAAAATATAGAGGTGAGCTCAAGCTCAACTGCCAAGACCCACGGACCGGTTATTGTTCAAGCATTTCAAGCAAGCACTAATGGCTATCTCTCACATGGATGACGTGCCATCCCTCTCTACCAGTGTAATGAGCTTACACTGATGCCGATTGAGTTGCTTCCTCTCTCAAGCACTCTGATAGCTCCACGATTCTTGATGCAAGCTAAGCATCCTCAAAGCTCCACCTCCAAGCTCCATCCTCCATAGCCACGCACGAGACGAGAGAAGAGAAGAGAAGAAGAAGAGAGGAGATGGAGGAGGGCTTTACCTCCAAGATCCCTCACCCTCACACACTCACTCCCTCACTCACTCACACCCCCTCCCTCAAGCTCTCTCAAGCAAGCAAGAGAAGAGAAGAGAAGAAGAGAAGAAGAGAAGAAGAGAAGAATAGTCCACTTTGCCACACACCAAAGAATGAGCTCTCATTCACTTTTTGAACTTTATATACAAAGCCCTCCTTCCCTTGGGTGGTCATCCCCTTTTTACATGGCCGGCCATAGCCTAGGCCCTTTTTTTCATTGTTCTCCTATCTTCCTAGCTTCTTTCCTACCACCCATCTACGTTTACAATTTGTATGGTGTGAGCCCGACGCTCTTAAAATCAATTGCGATGCACCTTGCGATCTTTTACAAAAGTATTGACTTGTGCTTTTTCTTGATGCGCCTTCCTCTTCCATTCCACTTTTGTGTTGGCCTTGTCTTTTGCTTTAGATTTTCTCGATTTTCCACTTTTTCACCGTGTTCATCTGAGGGTTAATAATTGGACACCCACTACATATAGTAGCAGCCAACAACAACCTTAAAATTTGTGAAATCTATAATCTACAATTTATGTCAAACTATCTACAACCTCACACTACTTTCTTATAATAGTTTATCATTGGTTACTAATGTCTGGTAACAAATGTAGACTATCTCTATAGTGGACACTATAACCACCTATTTTGCAATTTTTGAAGAACTTGCACATAATCGCTGAAAGATATGAGACTACTTGTATAGCACTTATAGCCTAAAATGGAGCAAAAAATAGTCTTAGATTGAAAAATAGAGTAGACTAAGCCCTTAGATATTCCCCCTTGAGAATTTATATACCTCTTTGTGCACGTCAAATCTCATCCAAAATGAAGACCATGAAGACTTATGTTTGCAACACTAGTTGGAGACTCGGTCTCACTTCAAGGAGAATGAACATTGCACACAGAGAGAGAGAGAGAGAGAGAGAGAGAGAGAGAGAGAGAGAGAGAGAGAGAGAGAGAGAGAGAGAGAGAGAGAGAGAGAGAGAGAGAGAGAGAGAGAGAGAGAGAGAGAGAGAGAGAGAGAGAGAGAGAGAGAGAGAGAGAGAGAGAGAGAGAGAGAGTGTGTGTGTGTGTGTGTGTGTGTGTGTGAAGATGCTATGAAGATTGCATAGAGAGAGAAAGAGAGAGACAGAGAGAGCGTGTGTGTGTGTGTGAAGATGCTATGGTTTTGATGCCTCTAATAGCTCTCTTTTTAGTAGCATCTTATTATTGTATCACTCAAAGAATAAAAAATGAGTGTGTATATTTATAGTTAGGGTTAGTGAGTAAAATGAGCGACTGGCCACCTTGGCCTTCACCCCAATAGGTGGGTAATGCTTTCTAATGGTATTCTATACCTCTACAATGGTACAATACCATATCTTGACATAAAGAACCACTTTATGCACTTTTATTAGTGAGATTTAGAACAGTATTAAAAAACTATATTTTGGACAACCTTTGCAAGGTCCTATTAGATTCTAGTATCATACATACATGTTATTTCAAATATAGTAAAATGGGACTTGAGCCACTAATGTGACTTGCAACCACTTTTGTAGCAAATTACAAGACTAGTGGTAATAGTTACAATATCATTAGTCCTTTATATTTTTTAATAGGAAGTAATATACTAGCTTCAATTCTTTCACCCATTAGATTCTCTTGAAACCTACCCAAAAATCTCTAACTTAGGCAGGATGAACTATGAGGAAGAAGTTATGAGATATCCTCCATAGCATTCCTTGAGACCATCCTTGCTGGATTCAAATATATTGCAAGTTTGAAAGATTCTTAAGAATCATCATTATATTTTCATGAAACTCATTATCTAAATATTAACAAGAAATTTGGTACACTACTTTGTTCATCCTGAAAACAATCACAAAATACAATATGTGCATGATAAATGATGATTCCTATAAAGAATCATGAAAAAATAATATCCTCAAAATAACCATTTCGTAGCTTGAATGAATATTCTTATAAGTGTAATATTTCCTCACGAAATATTAATGATCCTAGACCTTGCACATCCCGCACAAGAGAAACCTAAAGCAATCTCCCGCAACAATAAAATTTTGGGCCAAATACTCCCACTGTGTGCACTAGCAAACTCCGCCCCGCATTGTGTGTAAAAAGCCGTGGCATGAAAACCGTGAGCCACCGTAGGCCTATGCAAGAACACCCCTTCAAGGGAGGGAAAAAGGGATAATGGATAAAATTTTGGCAATTTTTTTTTATAATAACCCCCTCCCCTTTAGCTGTTGCATGGCGAGGGAGAGGGAGTGTGAGAGGAGTGGGTGTGGAGTAGGAGAGCAAGGGGAGGAGGAGGCATGCAACTAGCCACATGTGTGGCTATCCCCCTCCCCCCCCCCCTCCTTCATTCTATAAGAACACCCCCTCCCCAAGCTTGAGGAAGGGGGGAGAGGAAAAGGATTGCTAGGCTGCCATGCTATCGGCCATCGCCGCCAGGCTGCCGCCTTCATCGTCCTCACCACCATCATCATCATAATCATCGTCGTCATCGTCTTCACCAACATCCTTATCATTTTCCAATCATCCTTTTTCTCTCTCCACATCATTCTGGTAATAGAAGCTTAGAAGCTCCTAATTGGAAGCTTCCAATAAGGCTTCCATAAGCCTTATTCACCCATAACCTCTTGGGTTTTTGAAAACCTATGGCTGCAAAGCCCGTGTCCTACGCAGAAGAGGAGATCTCGGACTGAGAGACTTTAAAACACGTGAGTAAACCAAGTGGGAGTTGCTGCGATGAAACTCACTGCATAAATGGCTCCGAAGCTAAAGGAGAGAGGAGCACACGCGGGAGTTTCCACCCCGAGTGCGCGTGTGGAGAACGCTCCGATTCATAATGCCCAAGTTTTGATAAATTTCCTGCATGAAAAGGATGCATTTAAAGCATGTCTTTAATTCACGTAGGCAAGTTGATTACATTGGAAAATTTATATACTCGCATCGAATTACCAAGTAAGTTGCACGACGAGTACTTGCATGGTCATGGTAGTTGCATTCTTGAATGCATATTGCATAAGTTTAAAGGTGGATTTGTCTAAAGGCACCCCTATTGCCTTGCGAAAAGAACATCGCATATAACACATAATATACTTAGGTATTAATTTCTTAGTTGTGACTCGTGTATGGGATAATCTTAGACGCCCATTGAATGATGTCCAGATAGTTGCAATGCATGGAAAGGAAATTATGAACTTTGCAAATTTCATGCATAGATGGTTACATTTTTAGGTCGGGTTTTGTGATAAAAGGAAGGATTAAATCAAGGATGGACTCATGGCATTCGCTCATGCATAGAGTTCCTTATCAAAGTTTGAATGCATCTTCATTAAAAATATTAAAGCTTTGATTTCATTGCATCATTATAGTTTAGGGCAAGGAAAAGAAAAGAAAATTGTAAATCTTATAGCTGCATAGAAGGAAAAGGTTTATAGTCTTGAAATCGCAAATTTGCATGGAATGATGCATCTCACCTATCTTCCAGTTATTTACATCTTTTAGGGGAAAGTACTTGCAAATTTAGAAGAATGTATTTGCATCTTGATAGAAAGATCATCTTAAATCATGGGTTGGTTAGAGCAACTAAGTAATCCGCATGAAAATCATAAAGGTACGATTAGATTGCGATTAACGATCACCTCAAGGTGGTAGGTGGGGTTAAGCTACGTTAAAATTCTGCCTAGTATCGCACTTAGGTTGCCGACCTAATATTTCCGATCTCAAAGGTCCTACCCACATTCACGGAATGTTAGGGTTAACTAAACGCCCATGCAAGAATGATTTAGGATTCTCACCCTAGTGATCGGATGACCAAATGCTAGACTTCTGCAAGGAAACTAGGAGCCCTAGGGCCAAAGCGTTATTGGCTTAATAGGGTTAAGGTTGGGTTGGGTCAAGAGGACTTCCAAACCCATTATCTTGATCAAAGGTATTCTTGATAAAGAAATACTACATGAAGAAAGATGTAAACCCCATAAGTTGGTATTGACATCTATCTCGTGCAACAAGTTTCAACGTTGCATGGTTTTGTGTCTAGATCACAAAATGGTATTGCCTTTCCTTAGAACAAGGTTGGCAAGTTCTAAGTACAAGTCTAATTTTCTAGAGGATGAATAGTCATCGTGCTACATCACCCTTCCTTGGGGCTGATCTGCCAAGTTAGGAAAATTATGAATTGCCTAGTAAGCAATTGACCAATCAAGTGAGGACAACGGGGTTGTCCAGAATGTATTGACCTTAATATAAAGAAACCTAAGGTATTGACAAATAGGGTTAATAGGGTATAAACCCTAACCCAGGAATAAGGGGTAAATAAGCAACTCAGCTTATGAAACCCTTGGGATCTTGCCAGGTCACAATTGATCCCGGATTGAATGCTGGATGTATTCGGAGAGAAGGATTCACACTTTAGCAGTTGGCCATATAAACGATCACTGGAGTGCTTGTGTTTGTACACTTAGGAGCACTGTTTGTTCTAAGTTTCTCAAGGAACTAATGCTAGAAAATAACTAATGCTTGAGGTTGAAAGCCTGGAGGGAGAGACAACATGAGTTACCCCCGACTCTCTACCTGACTCTATCGAAGGGGGTTATTAGCCGCGTCAAGTACGTGGACCGAACCCACCGTGAGAGGTCTCTACGTGGGTGTTTCTTGGAGCAAGAGGATGCTTGGGTGCTAGGGGGCTGTGCCCGTAAGTCCCTTGCCTCCGGATCCTGCACAAGAGGCCAACGTGACTCGAGATGGGATCTCGAGGCCCGCATACTAGTGAACAGGCAGAAACTTGGAATAGGGATCCCTAAGGATTGCTGGAATTTCCTTCGGGCGGATGATGGATTACCCTTCGGGCTGGATTATATGATGTATTCCAAAGACTGATAAATAAATATCAAATGTTAAAAGGGAACTTGTTTGACATTGTCTTTCTATGTCAGTGCCTAAGTTACGTGAAGGAACTAGTGATTAATTGGTTAATTAAGGAAGCTATTTTTGCTTGTCAAACTAAATGTTGTAGGTAATTAGATAACTAAATAAACCCGAGGAAAGTGCGGTGGATGTGACCCTAGGTCCGTCCTACGGAAGGATGGTCTCGGTTGGCCAGGAACTTTTCTCAAAGGAATTGGCAGCAAGGTAACAATGACCTAGAATCTAGAAAGCTAGAGTCCCAATTTATACTATTTTAGGGGAGTGGAATGGGACTATGCCTTACGGGTAGAGAGGTCGAGCTTCGCATCCCTCTTGTTTTCCATTCTCCTTGAATCAAGTGCAGTATAAATCCGCTTCGATCCAGATGTTTCTGCGTAAAGTAGTTCATCTCGGGTTTGATATTTACTTTCTAGGAACTTGACCATTAGGAAAACCCTAATTCAGGTCCGGTCCTAAGTGGGAACGGCTAGAATGCTTCCGCTTTGTGGCAGACTCAAGAAGACCTAGATCGCAAACCCCGTGACATTCCATGGGAGTGCCGGGTGGTGCTTTCTAGACTCTCTTCCCGATGGACTGGTAAGACATGTCCTACAAGTGGACAGGGGGACACATTATAGTTGGTATCAGAGCGAACCAACGAGGATCTAATATTCACAAGGAAACTTAATGAGGAGAAGTAGAGCAAATGTTGATGTTAAGAACATTTCCTTACTTACTTATCGATGCTGGCCTGCAGAGTCGTGAATCATGGAACAAATTCTTGGTGTTCCAAGTTATGTTTATGACTGCGATGCGTGCTTTGGATTATCGATGAAGGCTAGGTATGATGAATATCCTAGACTGCATCTACAATCCTTCACCCTTGTACATGGAACAGAGATGGAGGGGTGATTCAAGAATTTATTACATAACTGCCCACCGACTTGCGTACCTTCGAACCAACTGGAAGAGAATCAAGTGGATGGAGGACTTAAAGATCGTGAATCTGTTCATCTTTGTCGAGGCTCACGCAAACGCAACCCTACATGTCAGCGGTTGAAAGGTCAAGCAGAACAAGTACGTGTATGAGGAAGTGACTCGAATAATCCCTGCCGATAGAATCAAGGTGTTGGGATGTTGTGAGAAGAACAGGTATCAAAGGAAGGGATACCCTAAGCTTCCTATGACCTATTGATTCCTGAAAATCCATGACCCCAATCCATATTATTACTCAGTTTCCATAGCTGAATGTAACACAATCTTATTCTCCCCAAATTAATGTATCAGCTTGCTCTACCTTCCCAAATAAATCTACTCGAAAGGGCTATGCCCACATGAATGAATAAGATTTTTTATCACTATCTGTCTTGGCTGTAAGTATTGGTAAAGGAGTTAAGTGATTAGGTCACTTGGCTAAAAGCTGAACTAGGCATGTTAATGTAATGTGAGAAACGCTTAGCAAGTTTTTAATGTAAAGAATCCTAATGCCCAGGCACAACCTCAAGTGCAGCTTACTAGTCTGACCCTACACCAAGTATAGCTGTAATTCAGGAGAAGAAGTTCCTTCTCAAATAGATCAAGCCACTTGAATTTGATGGTAAGGGAAGGACCGCCGTCCAAACTAATGCCAAGATCTTGATTGAATCCATGGAGGATTATTTTGAAGCAACAGGTACTGCACCCGCTAACCAAGCTATGCTCACCAAACTGAAACTTACCGGCGAAGCAAGAATTTCGTGGAAGCAATGGTGTAGAGACCAAGGGATCTCGGAAGGGTCAGTTACTTGGAAAAAGCTTAAAAGAGCTATGCGAGGGAGATATCTACCACCTGCCTATCGCACGCAAAAGATGAACAAGTTCTATGAACTAAAGTAGCTTGGTCTATCCCTAGATGCATACTATTCAAAGTTCGTCTCTCTTTTGAAGTACGCGCCACAAATGGATATGACACAATAGGTGTCAAAGTTTTGTGTTGGATTAAATCCGCCTATAAACATACGCCTGGAATCAATGCGTCCAATAGATCTGCAAGATGCGCTCATTCAAGTTGCACCGATAATACATGAAGTGCAGACCAAGCCAAGGAATAACAGGACTTGATCTTACAGGGATCAGAACAAGGGAATGTTTAGATCTCAGACCAAGAGAGCGCAGGGCCAAAACCAGGGACAAAGGAAGAAAGATAGGGCGAACGCTGCTAACAACTTCGTTCCTGCACAAGGTAATGACCGAAATCTCCGTTGTTTCCATTGCAACGGGCCTGGTCACTTTAAAAGGAAATGTTCCAAGCTTAGCAGAGGACAACATCAAGGGCCATTCCAAGGAGCTGCCCATGGACAAGAAGCCACCGTCAGGGCCAGAGGGAGAACCTCCAATATTGCCAACAAGGAGCTCGGTGATGAAGAAGACCCAACCATGGAAGCTAACATTGAGAGGGCAACAGTTCACGCCGTTCTTTACAAGAATGCCAATTCTCGGTGATCCAGACTCCATCAAATTATCAAGGTAAAAGATTCAAAACCTTGATTGATTGTGGCAGTATATATTCCTTCATTTCACTAGTCTGTGCAAGAAGATTAGGAATAGCCACAATAGATGCATCTACCTTGTGGAATTAGCAAATGGTTGTGAGGTCACTTGTACCAGGCAAACTGCTAAGGTGAAATTCCTATTGGGTGGAAAGTCGACTTCGGTTAAATTCAGGATAATGAACCTAGGTGTCCACAAATGTTTGCTCGGTATGGATTCGCTAATACCTAATGATGCCTACATTCACTATGGAAAGGGCCAAGTTTCCTTTCTAAATTTTGAAGGGGAACTAGTCACAACTCAAGGAGAGACTGGGAAGCCAAAAATTCAACTGGCCAAACCAACAAGGATAATAAAAGGAGATAGAAAGGGGCTACCTGTCTATTTGATTAAGCTAAATAAGCTGGATCAGAATCAAGAATCTAGGGAAGAACCTTCATGGTTAAAGGAATACGCGGACGTATTTCCTGAGGAGCTGATGGAACTTCCTCCTCAAAGGGAAGTCAATCATGAAATCAAGCTAGCACCAAGAGCTGCACCAATCGCAAAGAGACCATATAGGATGTCCATCCCGGAAGCAATTGAGCTGAAGGAGCAACTCAAGTAACTATTAGACCAAGGCTACATTCGTCCTAGCAGTTCGCCATGGGGAGCTCCAGTGCTATTCCAGAAGAAGAAAGATGGAATGCTTTGACTATGCATTGACTACAGAGCGTTGAATCAATCAACCATTAAGAACAAATACCCCATTCCAAGAATAGATGAACTTCTTGACCGTCTTCAAGGTGCGAAGATCTTCTCTAAGATAGATCTCAAATCTGGATACTATCAAATAAGGATCAAGGAAGAAGATATCCCAAAGACGGCATTCAGCACAAGGTATGGACACTTTGAATTCCTAGTCATGTCATTCGAGCTGACAAATGCTCCTGCTACCTTCAACAGGCTAATGCAGGATATCTTTAGGCCCTATCTTGATAACTTCGTACTCGTCTTCTTTGACGATACCTTAGTCTACTCCAAATAGGAAGAAGATCACAAACCCCAGCTTCACATTGTTCTTGAAACAATGAGAGCACAAAAGCTTTATGCCAAGAAGAAGAAGTGTGCATTTTTCAAGCGACAGATTGAATATCTGGGATTTGCTGTATCAGCGGAAGGAATTTCAGTAGATTCGGCCAAGGTCAAAGATATTCTGGAGTGTCCAAGACCAAAAATTGTCAAAGAAATACATAGTTTTCTTGGATTGACAGGATGATACATGATATTTATCAAAAACTATGCTTTGATTGCAGCGTTGCTGTGACTGATCTACTAAAGAAGCAAGTATCAATTGTATGGTCACCTGCTGAACAGTCCAGCTTTGATAAACTAAAGCAAAGCTTGGTATCAGCACCCATCCTGAAACTTCCTAATCTTAGTAAGAAGTTTGAAGTGATAACTGATGCTAGCACACTTGCCTTAGGATGTGTGCTTATGCAAGAAGGTCATCCCGTAGCATACTCTTCAAGGAAACTGAAGATCCATGAGAGGAACTATGCTACTCATGATCTGGAACTGTTGGCTGTCATCATGCTCTTAAACTTTGGAGACACTACTTGCTAGGTAGCAAATTTACCCTAGTGACGGACCACAAGAGTCTTAAGTGGATTTTCACCCAGAATGAGCTCAATATGAGGCAACGATGATGGATTGAAGTGCCGGAAGAATATGATTTTGAAATCAAATACCGGCCTGGAAAGGAGAATGTAGTTGCTGATGCACTCAATAGCAAGGCATTTCTAAAATCTCTAATTTTGCAAGATCCATCAACAGCAATATCTCTAGCCACAAAGATATCCATGCCAAACAACCCAATTCTTGAGCTAGCTAGAGAAGAGGCATGCCATGACCCAACCTATCAGAAATTGCTAAGGGAGATCCCCATCAAAGATCAAGACCCGAAGCTACAAACAAAGTATAAAGAATTCTCTATCAATAGTGGACTCGTCTACTATAGGACGAGATTATGTATATCGACGAGCCAATCACTCAAGTGGAAGATACTTTGGGAAGCCCATGACTCCCCTTTCTCAGGACATCTTGGCTATGCCAAGACCCTCAATGCAATCAGAAAGAGCTATTATTGGGATAGGCTCAAAGGTGACGTTCTCAAATATGTCATGGAATGTTTGTCTTGTCAACGTATTAAGGCAGAACATGTCAAAGTGCCAAGGAAATTGCAACCACTTAACATTCCCCAAATGAAATGGGAATTCATTAGTATGGACTTTCTTGTTGGCCTGTCCCAAGTTCAGGGAGGATACAACTCCATTATGGTTGTGGTGGATATGCTCACCAAGGTTGCACATCTTATTCCTATTAAGACAAACTAAAAAGCTTCAGACATCGCAAGGTTATTCATCAAGGAAATATTCAAACTGCACGGATTACCTAGAAGAATCATTAGTGATCGTGATTCTCTCTTCACATCACACTTCTGGAGAGCTATCTTTGAGGCCATTGGGACCCAACTCTGTTTCAGTACAGCTTTTTATCCCCAAACCGATGGTCAAATGGAACGAGTCAACCAAGTCATTAAAGATATGCTTAGGGTACATTACTGTCCTGAACCCAAAAAGTGGATTCAATATTTGCCACTGGTTGAGTTTGCCTACAATGCTTCTTACCAACAAAGCATTCAGATGACCCCTTTTCAAGCATTGTATGGGCACGATTGCCATAGTCCTTTAAGCTTTTCGGATCCAACCTTGAGGGTTGAAGCTTCAAGGTAGATGCTAGAAGACATGGATGGCCAAATCAAATAAATAAGAAAGGATATCCAAGCCGCCAAGGACAGACAGAAGGCTTACGCGGACTTGAAGCGTCAGGACAGATCCTTCATCGAAGGTGATATGGTCTTCATTCGCGTATGTCCAAAGAAGAGTTCCCTATCCTTGGGTAAATGCAAAAAGCTAAGTCCAAGATATTGTGGACCCTACAATATTCTCAAGTGCCTAGGGCCTAATGCTTACAGACTTCAACTCCCCGAAAACCTAAAAGTTCATAATGTATTCCATATCAGTCTATTGAAAAAGTATGTACCTAACCCTAGTCATGTGCTTGATGATCAACAAGTTGTAATGCCTAGCCAAGGAGTCCTTGAGCTACGGCCTGACAGGATCTTAGATGTTAGGGAGAGGCATTTGAGATCTAGGACCTTGAGAGAATACCTTATCTAGTGGAAAGATTATCTCAAAGAGGATGCCACCTAGATGGATGAAAGTACTCTCAACCAACAACACCCCAAGTTCTTCTTGAGATAAGGACATCTCGATTCCTCTAAGGGGGAGAGAATGTAATATTTCCGCATGAAATATTAATGATCCTAGACCCCGCACATCCCGCGCAAGAGTAACCTAAAGAAATCTCCCGCAATAATAAAAATTTGGGCTAAGTACTCCCATCACGTGCACTAGCAAACTCCACTCCGCATCGTGTGTAAAAAGCTGTGGCTTGAAAACCGCAAGCCACCGTAGGCCTTCGCGGGAGCACCCCTTCAAGGGGGGGAAAAGGGACAATGGAAAAAATTTTGGCAATTTTTTTTTTATAATAACCCCCTCCCCTTCAGCCGATGCATGGTGGGGGAGAGGGAGTGTGAGAGAAGTGGGTGTGGAGTAGGAGAGCACGGGGAGGAGGAGTCATGCAACTAGCCACATGTGTGGCTATTCCCCCCCCCCCCCCCCCCCCCCTCCCCCCCCTTCATTCTATAAGAACACCCCCTTCCCAAGCTTGAGGAAGGGAGGAGAGAGGAAGGATCGCCAGGCTGCCATGTTGCCCGCCATCGCCGCCACTCTGCCCTCACGCCGCCAGGGCTGTCGCTAGGCTACCGCCTTCATCGTCCTCACCACCATCATCATCATAATCATTGTCGTCGTCGTCTTCACCTCCATCCTTATCATTTTCCAATCATCCTTTTTCTCTCTCCACATCATTCTAGTAACAAAAGCTTAGAAGCTTGTAATTGGAAGCTTCCAATAAGGCTTCCATAAGCCTTATTCACCCATAACCTCTCGGGTTTTTGAAAACCCGTGACTGCAAAGCCCGTGTCCTGCGGCGCAGAAGAGGAGATTTCGGACTAAGAGACTTCGAAACATGTGAGTAAACCAAGGGGGAGTTGCTGCGACGAAATTCACTGCATAAATGGCTCCGAAGCTAAAGGCGAGAGGAGCACACGTGGGAGTTTCCACCCCGAGTACACGTGTGGACAATGCTCCGATTCATAATGCCCAGGTTTTGATAGATTTCCTGGATGAAAAGGATGCATTTAAAGCATGCCTTTAATTCACGTAGGCAAGTTGATTACATTGGAAAATTTATATACTCGCATCGAATTACCAAGTAAGTTGCATGACGAGTACTTGCATGGTCATGGTAGTTGCATTCTTGAACGCATATTGCATAAGTTAAAAGGTGGATTTGTCTAAAGGCACCTCTCTTGCCTCACGAAAAGGACAATGCATATAACACATAATACATTTAGGTATTAATTTCCTAGTTGTGACTCGTGTATGGGATAATCTTAGATGCCCATTGAATGATGTCCAAATAGTCGCAATGCATGGAAAGGAAATTATGAACTTTGCAAATTTCATGCATAGATGGCTACATTTTTAGGTCGGGTTAAGTGATAAAAGGAAGGATGAAATCAAGGATAGACTCATGGCATTCGCTCATGCATAGAGTTCCTTATCAAAGTTTGAATGCATCTTCATTAAAAATATTAAAGCTTTGATTTCGTTGCATCATTATAGTTTAGGGCAAGGAAAAGAAAAGATCATTGTAAATCTTATAGCTGCATAGAAGGAAAAGGTTTATAGTCTTGAAATTGCAAATTTGCATGGAATGATGCATCTCACCTATCTTCCAGTTATTTACATCTTTTAGGGGAAAGTACTTGCAAATTTAGAATAATGTATTTGCATCTTAATAGAAAGATCACCTTAAATCGTGGGTTGGTTAGAGCAACTAAGCAATCCGCATGAAAATCATAAAGGTACGATTAGATTGCAATTAACGATCACCTCAAGGTGCTAGGTGGGGTTAAGTTATGTTAAAATTCTGCCTAGTATCGCACTTAGGTTGCTAACCTAATATTTCCGATCTCAAAGGTCCTACCCACATTCACGGAATGTTAGGGTTAACTAAACGCCCATGCAAGAATAATCTAGGATTGTCACCCTAGTGATCGGATGACCAAATGCTAGACTTCCGCAAGGAAACTAGGAGCCCTAGGGCCAAAGCGTTATTGGCTTAATAGGGTTAAGGTTGGGTTGGGTCAAGAGGACTTCCAAACCCATTATCTTGATCAAAGGTATTCTTGATAAAGAAATACTACACGAAGAAAGATGTAAACCCCACAAGTTGGTATTGACACCTATCTCGTGCAACAAATTGCAACGTTGCATGGTTTTGTGTCTAGATCACAAAATGGTATTGCCACTCCTTAGAACAAGGTTGGCAAGTTCTAAGTACAAGTCTAATTTTCTAGAGGATGAATAGTCATCATGCTACATCACCCTTCCTTGGGGCTGATCTGCCAAGTTAGGAAAATTATGAATTGCCTAGTAAGAAATTGACCAATCAAGTGAGGACACCGGGGTTGTCCAGAATGTATTGACCTTAATATAAAGAAACCTAAGGTATTGAAAATTTGGGTTAATAGGGTATAAACCCTAACCCATGAATAAAGGGTAAATAAGCAACTCAGCTTATGAAACCCTTGGGAACTTGCCAAGTCACAATTGATCCCGGATCAAATGCTAGATGTATTCGGAGAGAAGGATTCACACCTTAGCAGTTGGCTGTATAAACGACCAATGGAGTGCTTGTGTTTGTACTCTTAGGAGCACTTTTTGTTCTTCTTTGCTCAAGGAACTAATGCTAGAAAATAATTAATGCTTTAGGTTAAAAACCTGGAGGGAGAGGCAGCATCACTTACCCGGACTGTCTGCCTGACCTTATCCAAGGGAGTTGTTAGCCGCGTCGGGTATGTGGATTGAAATCACTGTGAGAGGGCTCTCCGTGGGTGCTACTTGGAGCAAGAGGATGCTTGGGTGTTGGGGGGGACTCTGGCCGTGAATCCCTTGCCTCCGGATCCTACACAAGAGGCCGACGTGACTAGAGATGGAATCTCTAGGCCCGCATACTAGTCAACGGGCGGAAACTTGTAATAGCGATCCTTGAGGATTGCTAGAATTGCCTTCGGGTGGATTATGGATTAGCCTTCGGGCTGGATTAAATGATGTATTCCGAATACTGATAAATAAATATCAAATGTTAAAAAGGAACTTGTTTGACATTGTCTTTCTATGTGAATGCCTAAGTTACATGAAGAAATCAGTGATTAATTGGTTAATTAAGGAAGCTATTTTTACTTGGCAAACTAAATGTGGTAGGTAATTAGATAATTAAAGCAACCTAAGGAAAGTGCGGTGGATGTGACTCTGGGTCCATCCTACGGAAGGGTGGTCCCGGTTGGTCGGGAACTTTTCTCAAAGGAATTGACAGCAAGGTAACAATGACCTAGAATCTAGAAAGCTAGAGTCCCGATTTATACTGTTTTAGGGGAACGGAATGGGACTATGCCTTAACAGCAAAGAGGTCGAGCTTTGTATCCCTCTCGTTTCCCATTCTCCTTGAACCAAGTGCAATATAAATCTGCTTCGACCCTGATGTTTCTTTGTAAAGTAGTTCTGCTAGTTATCTAGGAACTTGACCATTAGCAAACCTCATGACATTCTGTGGGAGTTCTGGGCGGCGCTTTCTAGACTCTCTTCTTGATGGGCTACTAAGACGTGTCCTACAAGTGGACAGGGGGACACGTTACAATAAGTATGCATGCAAGAGGCATGCAGACCATAATATTTGGATGATGATCAAGGATTCAAGATTCTTTTTTGACATTGATACTTGCTACCTACACATTGATAAAGATAGTATTCATGTGACAATGATCTACATCAAAGTCAAGAGGTGCTTGGGAAATTGAGGCTTAAATTTGGCAATTGAGTCAAGAGGTGCTTGGGCAATTGAGGCTTGAATTGGGATGATAATATCCCCCTTTAGCATTGATTTGGGTAGCCATTAGTGGCTAGGATTAGATCACTAGCACATTTTGGCATTAATTTAGATGGTAATTAGTGGCTAGGATTGAAGCAAAGTAGCTTGGCTTTGTATACTCATCATCAAGAACAAATCTTTGTACACACTATTTTAATGTATGCAAGCATAGGACTTGCTTAATCAAGGGGACATCTCGTCTCTTAGAAGCAGGGGGCCTACTTATTGCAAGAAAAGGGATTAATCAAGGGGCTCAAGATGGGGCTTTAAGCACAAGCTATGCTTGTGTCTATTAGAAACAAATAATTGAAGAGTTTAAACCTTAATTGGGTGCAGTCCATCCACACTTGGTGACTCCTAAATTACTCTCATCTTTGGATCGCACATAGATTTCAATGGATTTATCATCTTAAAGGATTTTTCACATTAGTCTATGCTCATTTGTAGTGCTTATGTAGGTTGAGATTGATTTGTAAAGGGAATTTGTATGCACTTGGTTTTTGATGTCCATTTCATGCTTAGATTATAGTTGGAATGCTTGGAAATTTGTGCAAAAATTTTCATATGTATTTGGGAGTGCAAATATCATTTTTGCATCACTACCATTTCAATTTGATATTTGGATAGCCATTACTTTTCTTTGCATGGCACTCCATTTGCATTCCCTTGGTTTATTTTAAGCTTGTCATTAGGTATGCTATGATGTTTTTGGTATGGAGATACACTTTTGTCATTATGAAAGTTCAAAGAATACATTGTTCAATATTGAAAATCTCAACAGAACACTATAGATAGTCAACAGAAGGCATAAAAACACCTTTGTCATTATGGAAGTTCAAAGAACACATTGTTCAATATTGAAAAACTCAACAAAACACTATAGACAGTCAACAAAAGGCATAAAAACACTTTTTTCATTATGGAAGTTCAAATAACACATTGTTCAATATTGAAAAGCTCAACAGAACACTATAGACAGTCAACAGAAGGCATAAAAACTATACAACTCCAACCAAAGCCTTCAAACCATCCAAAAAATTTCACCATACTCTTAATCATTCCTCAAAAGACTTTTCCAAAATCCTAACCTCATAAATAGAAAGAAAATAGATTAAGACAAAGGCAAAATAGACCCTATCAAAACCAAACAGACACAGTGCAAAACCTATCAGAACATCATATATCAACCAAAACCCATCATGAGATTCTCAAACATACTCAACATATCCCAACACATTCCAAAACACTTCCAACACAACCAAAATCAAAGAATAAATTATAAAACCAATCATTCAGCTCACAAAAACAACACACATTAGGACAAAAAATAAGTCAATTTAGCCCCCCTCAACATATCCCCACACTTAATAAGGGAGCATCCTCGTGACCTTAGAAAAAGAGAGCAAAAGCTCAAAATACTAGCTCATCATTGTATCTTTAACATTGATCAATCAGCATTCACACAAACCAACCTTGACTCCATCAATCTCCAAAATAACCTGGATCTATCAAATGGATGGATGAAAGGAAAACACATTTTAAAAGTATAGATCAATCCTTAATGGCCAAACTAGAACCAAATAAAAAAGTAAAGAATATAAGAGTTTCTGCATTGCAACACATACTCATCTAGACAATTGTTAACTTCACTAGAAGAACTCCAACCAGCTTTGATAAGCTTCAACTTTAATCTTCTTCAACAACAACTTCATCATCTCCCCATTGACAAGGATAACACAAATACACCACACACATCACATAACATACAACATAGAACTCACGAATACACAAAAAAATGTAGTCTCTGAATGGCACCGCTCCCCAAAAATGGAGAGAAAAAAGAAGGAGAATTTTCATTAAAAAGATGATATATCCAAAAACTACACCACTACTATGTAGGATGGAGATATTTCTTCTTAAACTTCATGCTAAGCTTGAGATGTTCTAGGGTTTTACTCTCATCTACAAAGCGTATGGGCATGTTCTAGAGGGACTATAAATAACACATCCTTTTCAACAAGATAATGAATCTAGTAGGAAAAGCATGGGCAAAGTAGTACAACATATCTATCTGAGCAATAGCCACATCCTCATTAGGATTTATGGTCAAATTTGGAATTTTCTTAGGAGTGTTCAGATTGGACTGTTGACACATAAAGGCAAGATACCAACAAAAATGTGCAAAAAGACGTATAGAAGTATCCATAGATTGAGCATGCACAAAAAAAAAATTTAAAGATAAGAATTCGAACAGACTAAAGAAGTCTCCCAAGACCCTCGAATGAGAGGCCAATTAAATACAGGTCCTATCACAAAATCATGTAAAGTCCACTAACGTCAATGGAGAATGTCATGATCAAATTCAAGAGTGTCCAATACATATTGAGGTAGAAGATTGATATATTGTGTAGGAGGTGGGATAGAAATGAGAGTAGAACATTGAAGAGGTGGATATGATGTTGAGATGCCAAGCTCAACACATGCGGACATTAATGATGGACCGCCTAGTTAGATGGGTCCACACGTCTACACTTAGCACGTCAGTGGTCATTATGACTCTCACATGGCCACTGACTCATTACTTATTATATTCAGGTTATTACACCTATTTACAGTTGGCATAGTTATAGTTCCAGTCGACTAGTGTAGTCGGTTATGCATTGTTTGACTTAGTAGGCCACTTTCCTTTATGTTGTATCTTATTTATACTTTGTGTACATTGTAAAGTGTGTGGAAGAAGAACAAGAAACCAACAAGAAAACGTTTTGGCCTCCATCTCTCTTCTTGTCTCTTGAGTGAGCTTCTCCTTGTGCATTCTGTGTGTGTTTGGCGCAACATCTTGAGCAAGTCCCCCCAACACGCGATTCTTGACATGGTATTAGAGCCCGCCACTGAGAGAGGTTGATTTTGAAGGCTGAAGTGAAGGAGAAGAAGCAAGGTTTGAGCAAGCAAGCCACGGGTAAGAAGCTCTCCCATTCTTCCACTCTTTCTCTTAGACAGTGCCTGTGGGGGCACCAGAAGCAGGACAGAGCAAAAATCTCAGATTGCAATGAGATTTGGTGTGCGTGAAGAGCGCTCTATTCTGTAAATTTTCCATTTAGGGCTTTCTCGTTGCTATTTTGGCCATCCGAGGTTATTTCAGGCCTCGTTTTAGGGCCGCAAGGTTGTGGACAACATTCGAGATACCCTGCAATTTTAGTTGTGTTTGCCGTATACAGGTGCATAGGTTACAGATTTTAGGTCTGTAAGTTCAAAGGTGTTTACCAGCGAATAAACACAAGGTTTATCTGCAAACTAATTGCAAATTTCATGTATTGTTGAGCAGACAGTGAAAAGGCTGTCTGGTGTGTTGCTGTGCACTATAGGTCGAGGGTTGGAGAAGATTTGCTTGCTGTTTGGTATTAGCTTTGTGATAATGGTAGAGAACAGTGGAAACCCCATCATTGAGAAGCTTGATAAGAACAACTGCCCTTCATGGAAGTTACGTGTCACGAACTTCCTTATTGGAAAAGGCCTCTACGAGTTTGTGTCAGGTGAAGAAAAGGAGCTAGAGGTGAGTGATCCTCCAACTGCAGAAGAGACAAAGGCACGGAAGAAATGGAATGTAAAAGACAAAAAGGTCATGTATTGGCTGTCTGTAGTAATTGACAATAATATGCTGGGACATATCAGAAATGCAGAGAATTCATATGCAGCTTGGACCATACTTGAAAGTATGTTTTCTGTAAATACAAAGGCACGAAAGATTCAACTCAAGTAAGAGTTGAATACATTGAAGAAAGGGAAGATGTCTATCAATGAGTATGCACCGAAGGTAAGGAGCATTGCAGATGCCTTGGCAGTGATTGATGCAATGCTCGATGATGATGATTTGGTGTCGTCTACCTTGGGTGGACTTAACAATGAAAAGGCTTGGAAGTCTTTTGTAACTTCCATATATGTCAGAAAGCCATTTCCAGATTTCGATGAGTTGGTTTCTCTTATGATCACTGAAGAGATCAACATGCAGAGTGAGACATCTGAAAGAAGTGGAGAACATGTCCAAGCTTTCTACTCCACTTCAATAAAGGGGACGTAGCAGGTTCTCTTCAAGAGGCCGTGGTACAGGACGTGGTAGTGACAACCAGCAAAACAGATTGAATCAGCAATTTGGCAATATGCAGGTTTCAGGAGATTGTGGTAACTTTAGAGGTAGGGGGAGCTTTAGAGGAAGAGATGGATGGCAAAACAGAGGTTCTAACAACTCTGGTGTTGTGTGTCACTACTGTGGCAAAATAGGTCATATTATAGCCCAATGTTATGCTAAGAAAAATGATATTCTCAGTGATAAGTTGCAGCAAGGAAACTATGCATCGTCTCCATGATAGAATGAAGACAAAAATGAACGTCTATTTGTTATGCAGCATATGCTGAATGCTGTTATAGGAAAGGGAACACATGATGATGTTTGATATGTTGATTCAGGTGCATCCAATCATATGACCAGCCATGTAGAATGGTTTGGAGAGATGCAGGATTTGCAAAATGCAGGTTATGTGTAGACGGGTGGTGATTTATGCCACCCAATTTTACACATTGAAAAAGTTCCCTTGTCCTTGCATGATGGTAAGACAAAGATCATTTCAGATGTATTACATGTGCCATCTATTACAAAGAACTTGGTGTTAGTCGGTCAGATGGTAGAACAAGGGTTGCAAGTCAGATTTAATGCAAAGGGCTGCTTTGTAGAAGACTTCAATGACAAGTGCAGGTTAGTTGCAAAGGGAAGTAGAGTTGGACGTATGTTTACTCTGGATGCTGGAATTTCTACTATGAATGCTACTATGTATGCTGAAGGAAAATGTGTTGTTGCAGATATTGAAATTTGGCACAAATGCATTGGACAAAATGTACAAAGACTGAAATTAATGCAGTCCAAAGGGTTGGTTATATGTTTACCTACATTTAGAGTTGCGAAATTTCATAAGGTATGCGAAGCATGTCAGTTTGGTAAGCAAGCAAGACAACCCTTTTCACATGACAGAGATGTAAGTAGAAATATCCTTGATGTTGTGCATACAGACATTTGGGGGCCTACACAAAATGTATTCTTGGAGGCCGTTCATACTTTGTCACATTCATTGATTATTGTTCTAGAAAGTTGTGGATATATTTTATGAAGGAAAAGAGTGAAGTGTTTGAGCACTTTAGAACTTTCAAGGCTGCAGTTGAAAGAGAAACATGCGTTTGAGCACTTTAGAAGGCTGCAATTGAAAGAGAAACATGCTTGAAAGTAAAGTGCTTGAGGTCAGATGGAGGGGGAGAGTACCTCTCGAATGAGTTCAGTGATTTTTTGAGGTCTCATGGGATAAAGAGATAGTTCACATGCAGGTATACCCCACAACAAAATGGGGATGTAGAAAGGAAAAACAGGCATATTGCAGAAGTTGCACGCACCTTGATTGGCTGAAAAGAATATGCCTAAGCATTTTTGGTCTGAGGCTATTCATACTGCTGTTTATATTATGAACAGAACTCCCACAGCTGTAGTTCATGGGATGACTCCTGAAGAATGCTCTACTGGCAAGAAGCCTAATGTATCGCACTTGAAGGTATTTGGTTGTGTTGCATATGTTCATGTGCTAGATGAGCTATGGAAGAAGATTGATCCAAAGGCAGAAAAATATGTCTTTATTGGATACTCTTTAGAGCAGAAAGGGTATCGTTGTTATAACCCTGTCACATGTAAGTTCAGAGTGAGCAGGGATGTCATCTTTGATGAAATGAGAAGTTGGTATGCATTTAGTGGTGATGCATTGGATGATGATGATGATGATCATGACACTTATGTGTAGGCTGAAAAGCAAGAATCATGGACTCTTAGTGGACCAGAGACATCATCCGGTAGTCCTTGGTCTGGGAGACTAAGGAGTAGCTCTACATCTTCAGGTGCATCTAGTAGCACTACAGGTAAAGACAAAGGAAAGAATAAAGTTTCAGATGGTATTGATGCAGTTCTTGATGGAGACTCCAGTGGATCAGAGAGCTTGGACGATGAGCTTGGCATTCCTTCTGTCAGGACACCAGGTGTACAGAGAGCTCATAGTAATGTAAAGGCTCCATTGAGTGATCCGGTGGTACCCAAATCTAGCAGGGTCAGATACCCTATTAAAGATTTGGTTTTGAAGGTTATGCAACTCACCATTATGCTTATATGGTGAAACTAGTTGAGGATGTTGAGCCCACTTGTTTGAGGATGCTGTTGGTCATACTCATTGGGATGTAGCAATGGATGAGGATATGGCTACATTAGAGGCCAATAAGACTTGGGATCTAGTATCATTGTCGAAGGGCAAGAAAGCTATTGGATGTAAGTGGGTTTATAAGATTAAGCACAATGCAGATGGTTCTATTAGTAGGTACAAAGCTAGGTTGGTTTGCAAAAGGCTATGCCCAGACATATGGCTTAGATTATGGTGAAACCTTTAGTCCAGTTGCTAGGATGGCAACTGTCAAATGTGTGATTGCTTTGGCAATAGCCAAAGGTTGGAGGTTGCAGCAAATGAATGTGAAGAATGCCTTCTTGCATGGTGATTTGTAGGAAGAAGTGTATATGGATCAGCCAGCAAGTTATGAAGATTTAGAGCATCCCATGTATGTGTGCAAGTTGAAGAAGGTGCTCTATGGGCTCAAGAAAGCACCTAGAGCATGGTCTGACAAGATCAAAGAGTATCTTGTCAATATTGGCTTTTACATTTCTGATGCTGATCACTCACTTTATGTGAGAAAGGGAGATGCAGGTTTGGTCATCATAGTCATCTATGTGGATGACTTGATTATTACAGGTGATAGTGATAGTGGGATTGCTGAAGTCAAGGAATTTTTGAAGAAGAAGTTTGAGATGAAGGATTTAGGTGAGCTAAGGTACTTCCTTGGCATTGAGATGATTAGATGTGATGATGGTATATGGCTGTCCCAAAGACAGTATGTGTCCAAGTATGGTATGACAGCATGCAAACCACTTTCAGTCCCGTTGGAGCAGAATGTAAAGTTGAGTGCTGATGTTGGGGATGAGATAGAAGAGCCTACTATGTTCAGGAGGATAGTGAGGAGTTTGATCTACATGACCATTACAAGGCCAGACTTGAGCTACGTTGTTGGTCTTGTGAGTCAGTTTATGCAAATACCTAGAAAGCCACATTTGGACGCAGTCAGACGCATATTGAGATATGTGAAGTCCACATTACATTATGAACTTTTCTATGAGGAAGGTACAGATGTATAGGTGTTTGGATACACAGATGCAGATTGGGCTAGTAGTATGTCTAATAGAAGATCTACTAGTGGATACATATTCTCTCTTGGTAGTGTAGCAGTTGCTTGGAGCAGCAAAAAGCAATCTACAATTGCTTTGACGAGTATAGAGGCTGAGTATAGAGGTGCTGCTATTGCAGCATGTGAGGTAGTATGGCTACGAAAGTTATTGGCTGATTTAGATGTGCAGGTGGAAGGTCCAGTTGTCATTTATTGTGACAACATGAGCAGTATACAATTGGCTAGGAACCCTCTGTTCCATGCCATGACAAAACATATTGAGGTACACTACCACTTTGTGAGAGAGAAGGTACTAGCAGGTGTGGGAGCTTTCACTCAACCGCCGAGACCCTCGGACTACTTGTTATTTCAAGCGTTCCAAGCCGAGCACTAATGGCTACCTCTCACATAGCCGATGTGCAATGCCTACCTTACGGGTGTAGTGAGCTTACCTTGATGCCGTTCGAGTTACCTCCTCTCCCGCGCACTCTGGTAGCTCCACGACCCAGCAAGCTTCAAGCAAGCTCCATCCTCAAGCTCCACACTCCAAGCTCCATGTCCGCGAGCAAGACAAGAGAAGAGAAGAGAAGATAAGAAGAGAGGAGAAGATGGAGAGCTTCTCCTCCTCGGTCCCTCACCCTCACACACTCACTCCCTCACACTCTCAAAATCCCTCTCTCAAGCACAAGCTCAAGCAAGCAAGAAGAAGAAGAAGAAAAAGAAGAAGAAGAGAGCTACTTTTGGCCACACACAAGAATGAGCTTCTCATTCACTTTTCAACTTTATATACAAAACCCTAAATCCCTTTTTGGGCGGTCATCCCCTTTTCCCCTTTTTTACATGGCCGGCCATAGCCTAGGCCCTTTTTCCCATTGTCCTTCTATCTTCCTAGCTTCCTTTCCACCGCCCATCTACATTTACAAATTGCACGGGTGAGAGCCCGGCGCTCCTTGAATTAAACCATGATGCGCTTGTGCTCTTTTACAAAAGTTTTAACTTGCGCTTTTCCTTGTGTGCCTTTCTCCCTCATTTAGGACTCTTCTCCTTGTGCGTCTTTGTCTTCCGTTTCTCTTTGACTTGGCCTTTGTCTTTGTCTTCTGCTTTAGCTTTTCTGGATTTTCCACCTTCATTCGTTTGAGGGTTAACATTACCCCCCTCCTAGACGAGTGCCAGTCCCATGGCACTCACCGTCATAGGTAGCAGGCTGTAGCATGCACCGAAGACATGGGTGACAAGGACGCCTGTGGTTTCCGTGGAGAAGTGTTAGTGGTGGTGTGGAAGAGGGTCCTGGGGGCCTGTTGGTGGCCAAGGTGGCTGGGGGAAGGTTGTTGGAGTTGGTGGTATGGCTATTCTGTGTTGGGGACTGCATTGATGGCCAGCACAAGTGTTGGGTTGTTGGGGATTCTGTATATGACAATTATTTGTGGGCTTGTCGGATGGTAAGGGATAAGCATTCGGAGTTGGGTGTTGATGGAGAGTGAACGACACCTTCATTGGAGTCTTCAACACCTGCAATTGAAAACCTCGCATGTGGTCTCTCCCTAAGGGGTAGTACTAGTCTTCTTATTTTGATTAGTTTGGGAGACAGGTTGAACTCTAAGCAAGCTGAGAGTATTGTCCTGCACTTGAGGACCGAAACTGTGGATATACTTTGGTGCAGGTATTATGTGAGTGCACGTGCATACTTAGATATTACATAGTTAGAAGACCACGGGCTAGTTTCTCGTAACAATGTGTGGATGTAGCAAAGTTGTCCATGTTGAGAAGAAGTACACGTGAAGGTATATGAGACATCCTTTGCATTGTGACTGCACGACGTAGCATAATTGAATACAGGGACACCGCACTTTCGGTAGCTAGAAGCTATTGGGCTTGCGTGATGAGGACGATATACATGTCATGGCCAATCGTGCAGTGCTTACCACCATTGATTGCAATGGTATTAAGGCAGAGTGCAAGAGAGAATTATGCAAGTGGGTCAGGGTGACAGGTCTAACCATAGGCGAGACAAGCTCCCTAGGTATGTCCTGCCCTTGATGTGCCCTGAACAATTGTGAGTGATGCTAAAGGGCTAGGGGGCTAGGGACGGAGCCAGTCGATCAAGGTCATTGGACGTACCTAATTTGAGGACCCCTAGGTGTTGTGCTGTGATCGTGGGTGCTTGTTATCGTTTCATTCATTTCTTTTCTGTCTTTCTTTCTTTCTTTCTTTTCTTTTCTTTTTTTAAATTTTTTTTTACCTGCCTGAGTACAACCATTACAATATGTTGAGGCTATCAGCCTTTCAATGGGTTGGAAAATGTTAAGCTTCAAAGGCTCAGAAAATGGATAGTACAATGATGATTGTGCCCTAGCCTCATTGTTAGAGAAGTAGTTGGCGAAAGGGGGAGATACACTTAAGGTATTGCAAATCTCCTTGCAGCGCATGCGATGTTGGTACACTTGAGGTAACAACTGCAGTGAGCCAACTATAGAGCTTGACCCAGAAAGGGGGCATGACCCAGGAATGCATTTTGGGCCATGAAATGTGGGTGGTTGGTAAGGGTGATTCGTGATTTCGGCAGCGTGGCTTTGCCGCGGCTCCTTGGAGGGTCGATGGTCTTGTGGTGATCGGGCATTGAACACTTTTGCCCAAAGATCTGTCTCATCCTGTATCCACGTGTCGCATCATGAGAGTACATGCATGGCATATGCCGCAACTATAATAAACCGGTGCAATGCAAGGAGACATCACTGATCTGAATTCTATGGTATTGACTTAGACAGTTATCACCTACACTTGATTATCTTTTTCTTTTGCTAAAGGCATGAAATATATTAAATGCAGATATGAAAAGTTCATACAAGTCGGGAACATGTCAACACTTAACAAGTCGGGAACACTTAACCATTTAAAAACAAAAAGTTATGGCCAGTTATCATTTGATAAGCCCTTTATGCATCATGGGCTACTCGATTTGTACGAGGCGGGGCGAGTTTGGGTGGCCGGGTGATTGGGGCTCTACTGGTGTGGCGCTCCCGTGGGGTTGAGCAGGGAACATGTCGGCCAGGACATGAATGGTGTAGTCCCGAGCCGCTACCATTTCCAGAATGTCTTTAAACAATTCATTGAATTCTTCCCTTTCCCGAGCTGCCCTTTCTGCCCTTTCTGCCCTTGAGCATCTAGGGCCCGGGCGTGAGTTGGGGGTTCGTGCCACTAGTGCTGCCACCTATTGCGTGTTTTGAGTCTTGGCCTTCTTGACTCGAGGATTCTTCGGCCTTCGCCCTGGACAGTGGCGCTTAGGGCCTCGCTTCTTGACGTATCTCTTGATGGTGGGCACATAGCACTCCGGTGGAGGGGCGCGTGCCACGTGCTCCCATCGTCTGTGAAGAGCGTCTTTGCATGCCAGATGTCCATGGTTCTCCATGTGTTCCGTCAGGAAGCCTACAAGATGCAATTCAGGGGTTAGACCTTGATACAGGATACAATTGTTTGCATGGAAGGGATTTTAGTGTGGTTTATCAAGCGCATATGACAAGAAGGGGAAGGGTGAGGCATGCAGTGTTTGTTGTAAAAGGATGGCCCCCATGATGATGTTCGTTTTGCCTCCAGCCATTAGCCAATATCGGCTTATGCTAAGTTGTGTGGATTGGTTGTCATGGGGTGGGATAGGGCACATCCTCGGAAGGATAGACCAAAAAGGGAAGAAGGTGTATAGAAAGGGGCTGCACCCTATCTACACCATCAGTGTTGTTGATCAAGGCTTCCTATGGCGGTAACGTGGGTTGCATGCCCTTCACTTGGAGGTGGGGATGGTCACACGACTTTTAAATGGGTGATGAGAGGAGGACTTGAGGAGCTTAGCCTGTCAGACCCAACTCTTCTCCCTGCGCTTGACTATCATTACTTGTGTATGTTGATATTGTTTATACAAGGTGACACAAGAATCAGTGTTTATTTATACACATAATGTCACTTCACGAGGATAAGAACCAATTGTAGAACTCATGGTTGTACTGGAGCATGGCACACGCATCCAGCACTCATGGCAGCTTACTTAGTACCAATAGATATTTTGCCACATCGAGTAGCATGGAACCTTGTCCGAGTCTACTAGCAATGTGTAACTCCTCCTCAGTGAGAACCTTATCAAATAGAGCGTTCTCTTGGCTAGTTCCAGCTAAGTCCGTACCCCGAATGGCAGTCAGCACTCGAAGGGAAGTTGGTGCCACATATGTTGGGTCCCTTTGGGATCGCCATTTAGCCAATAGCTCCTCAGAGACTGTCATGATCTGAGCCCCTAGTTCGGCCATTGCAAACGCGGCATTCACACAACGCTGTTCAAATTGACTTCGGCCCTCTGTTAGTCACTTTAATTGCTCTATGTCTATGAGATTTGGTCGGTAGAGCACTTCATTGAACATGACAGTTAAGCACAGTTTGTTAGCCTCCTCGTTAGAGATGAGTTGCATGCGTTCATGTAAGAGCTTGTTATAGTGCTCATCAAGATGTTCTTGCTCTTCCCAAGATAAGGGGAATGGCAAGTATTCTTCAAGCTACTCCTTAGGGCATGCGCCCATGTCCGCAAGGACATAGATACGTGCGAACACTTTGAGCTTAGCATCCAACTCAGTTAAGCATTCTACGACACTTCTATGTTCAGCAAGGGCTTGCTCAGTTGCCATCTCATGCAAGGTTCTAGGAATTTGCCTAGGCTTTAGCATATCTGGGGGTTCAGGCCTGTATGAGCAAGATTGGTCAACACCAGGATTGCTCATGCTCTTGGGGTTTCCTTGTTTCTCTAGAGGCTTTGTTGTTGCATTATGGTTCTTCTTGGATGTGACTAGTGTGAGTTCGTTAACTTGTTGTGACCGTGTTGTATCCACTCTTGATTGGTCGATGTGGATTCTATTGTCAGTGGATTGAGTGTTGAAAGAAGCCGTTGATGGCAACGACTGCTTTGGTTTTTCAGAGCACACGGATGTGTCTGAGGTTTCACCGCTATTAGGAGAGGCATTAGTGGGCTCATTGGTGGATGGACTCAATGCTTTATTCATCGGCTCTCCGGTTCTCTTGGTCTCAATGTTCTTGGGGTCCACAACCACCTGCAACTGTTGTTATTTTTGTTGTTTCCTCCTCTTTTTCTTGGTCAGCGCAGGTGCATCTAACTTCTCAGGACCTTGGGCTAAATCGGCCGTTGATGTGCTTGGCCGGGCCTCAGCATTCTCTTTCTCTAGTGTGTCCTTATGGGTCATGGCCGTGGCCTGCTGAATAGCCTCTCTAAGTTGTGAGAGCACAACTACCTCCCTTTTCGGAGAGCCTCTAGATCTTTAGCCAACTCCCTTGCGTGTAACTCCTCCAACCTAAGCTTTAGGCACTTTGGAAGTGCTGGAGTTGTCAATGAAGTTGGTTGTGACACCTCCTCCACATGTAAACTATAAGGACATGTTCCACAAGGGGCATTGTCACGGCCAAGGGCTGTGACTGCTGTGATCCCTGATTGGAAGTAGTAGCAGCTGGTTTAGTGGGCTGGCTACCCTTGGTGGATTGCGGTGTCAAGTCCTTAGGCAGATCAGAAGTGGTCGTGTCTTTTATTGCCCTTTGAGCACTCATTTGTGTAGATTGAACATGAGTTGATCTCGTCGCATTAAGTGGCTTAGGCATATCCTTGGGTCGAGAGCTACAGATAGCGTCATGTCCCACCTCTTGGACATTTGGAAACTTAGATGGAGATAGAGATTGGAATTGAGCCATTTCCCTTGACAACTGCTGTTGTGCTTCCTGTGTCCCTTTGGAAAAAGAGGATGTAGGAGATCTAGGACTCTTAGGTGGACTTGGCACTAGTTGAATGATTTGCTCGAGGCTATTAGACGATTGTGCCATTTGCTTTGTTGAGCGACCAACCTTGCCTTGAGCAATGTTGTGCCTATGATGCTTGCTCTCTCCTTGGGAAATCAAAGGCTCCTTGGGCACTAATGATTTTTGTGCATGCTCAATGGCTACATCTGATGTCCGCTTGTCAAGCACATTAGGCTGAGGATCTACTTTTTGATAGGCCATGTTTGGTTTCTTGATTTCAGTAGTGAGGGGCTCGATCACTCCAATATTTTTGGTTTGAAACTTGGTCTTTCATTTAGTTTTCCTCCTACGCCTCTTTGCTTTGGACATAATTTGGGCTTCTGATAGGGGTGGCTTAGCAGGGAATTTGGGTACCCAAATCCAATGATTGCCTGCATAATACCCTTGAGCACGAAGTAACGCCTTGGATATTCATCGCGGTGTTGTATTGGCCTTCCATCGATGCCTGCCTCTATAAGGCTTGGGCTTCTTTTGGGGTCTTCTACGATATTTGTAAGTCCAGAGCCCGTTGTTGGCATTGTCTCTTGACCTCTTTTCAGGTTTGGCCTCACTCACTGGTTCTTGTTGTTTGACCTGTGCTTGTATCAGTTTTTCCAACAAGTCCTTGCTCTCGTTAGTAGGCTTGACTATTACGTCAGCACCTTGCTTGCCTTTCCCTCGAGGTTTGATGACGTCACCCTTGCTAAAGGTTGTGACTATCCTCACACCCGGTAGTGTCAGGTGTATCCTCTGTGCTACATAGTCAGCCTCACACTTGGTCGCCTTTTTGAAGGGCCTTCCTAGGAGGGTTTCTTTCCCGCAGCTAGCACTATTTGGAGGAACATGAAATAGGATAGGCAAGCTTTCCGTTTCAATTGTCGCAAGGATTTTGCACTTCCCTATGAGTGCTTGTGGGTGTCCCCCATAAGGGCTAAGAGTTGCACTAGTCGGTGTGAGCTCTGGTTGGCCTAGTAGGGTCCATGACTCATAGGTCAAGATGTTAAAATCTGCTCCTTCATCAATCAGAGCATCAATAATATGCTCTCTTTTCACGGTGAGTTTGACCCTAAGATAAGCAGGTGGTACTATGTCTTCATCTTGTGGGTCTTGGCTTGTAAATTTAAGCCTTCTAATAGATGCCCTTGAGTTCTCGACTGCACGACCAGATGTGGACTCTCCATTGCTGTCTTGGATCGTCAGTGCAGTGTTGCTCAAGGTACATCTCTCGTCAGGACTGTCATATCTAGTCATTCTCGCTATTGCAACTTGATGTTGTTGCTTTCTGCTTTGACTAGATGCAGTCCGAATACAACACGTATGTGTTTTTGCAGTGTGGCCTTTTTGCCCTTGTTGGCTAGATGGGCCCATTGAAGTTCTAGGGTCTCTGTTTGTCTCTATTCGGGTATGGGCTTTTGGCTGCTCTCTTGCAAGTGAGAATCCATGCTCGTGTAGAGCCATTACTTCACTAGGGTCCAATTTGGAAGACCTGTCACGGCGCGCGTTTTCTCTCCAACCTACTTGGGGGAGGTGCGGAGGGGGCAGAGCCCCCTCTGCGGGGGTCCGGGGGGGGGGCACTCCCCCCCCGACCCGCAGGGCCGTTACGGTAAACACCATGTGCAATTTGGAGGACCGTTTATAGCCAAATTTTGAACTACTTGCTCTAGGTTTCAGCCCAGTTATGGATCTGTGATGTGCCTTTAGCTCTATGTAGCCTTTGGGGTCAGTCTCGGGGTTTAGATGTATCAAAATTTGCGTTCTAGACACGTGTCCGATTTTGACATTTTTTTGTCCGATTCTCAGATGCCCAATTTTCAGGAGTCCGATTATTAGAATCGGACATCCGATTTTGGGTTGGTCCGATCGGACCAGTGGTCCGATTTTGGTCACGTCTGATTCTGGGAGTTGGATCAAAAAGTGGTCCGATTTTCAAAGTGGTCCAATTCTGGAAATCAGATCAGATAGGGTGGTCCGATTCTGGCTGGTCCGATTTCGGACTGGTCCAAGTGTCCGAGTGTCCGAGTCGGCCGGGTTGGTCCGAATCTAAGTGGTCAGAGTGCCACGTGGCATGTCCGATCAGACTATCCGATTTTGGAAATCGGACAGGGCTGGTCCGACTCCCTCAGTTGAACGGTCCGATTCTGAGAGTCGGACGGTCCGACCCCAAGACTTGGGTGGTGTGATTCTGGGAATCGGACCACTGCGAGTTGGTCCAATTGCTCGGCGGCGGGAGCGATTCCCGCGTATTTGAGCCGTGATTCTAGCGCGCTTGACCCCTCCTTACTGTCTGCTGCACGCAATCACCATAGACTTCCTAGATCTGATTAGAGCACTATTGGAAGACACCAGACTCACCTGGAGCAGCACGAATCACTGGCGCCTAGAAATCGAGGTAGCGCTTCCTCATCCTGTGAACCAGAAGCTCTCTCTCCCTCTCTCTCTCACACAAGGCCAACCGAGGAAATGTGGTCTTTCTTGGCCTCCCAAGCCCCTTAAGGTCCTTTCCCAGCGCTACAAAACCTTACAGCTAGTTCCATGTCCCTGTCTCACCCAGAAACTTGAATCTGGTCCCCTGTTTCCCTGTTTTAGCCTGTTATACAGCAACAAAAAACCCTACTGTTTGCTTGTTTTTTCTTTGTTTTTTCCTATCCTAAATTCATCCAGATCACAAAATAAATACCTACACTACTCCATTCCACAACATAAATCTCAAGAAAGCAAAAAATCTACTTGCCAAAGGAGATCGAATACCCTCTTCAACCCCCTCGCTTCCTACCTATCTACCTCAAGCACCGGTTCGAGGAAAACCCTACTCCAATGCTTGATTCGAAGCGTGCAAGTGCTCAAGGCTTGAATCTATTGGTCCTGGCAATGGAACCAAAATGTGGGAGCTTTCACTCAACTGCCGAGACCCTCGGACTGCTTATTATTTCAAGTATTCCAAGCCGAGCACTAATGGCTACCTCTCACATAGCCGACGCGCAATGCCTACCTTACGGGTGTAGTGAGCTTACCTTGATGCCGTTTGAGTTACCTCCTCTCCCGCGCACTCCGGTAGCTCCACGATCCAAGTGCAAGCTTCAAGCAAGCTCCATCCTCAAGCTCCACACTCCAAGCTCCATGCCCGCGAGCAAGACATGACAAGAGAAGAGAAGAGAAGAGAAGAAGAGAGGAGAAGATGGAGAGCTTCTCCTCCTCGGTTCCTCACCCTCACACACTCACTCCCTCACACTCTCAAACTCCCTCTCTCAAGCACAAGCTCAAGCAAGCAAGAAGAAGAAGAAGAAGAAGAAGAAGAGAGCTACTTTTGGCCACACACAAGAATGAGCTTCTCATTCACTTTTCAACTTTATATACAAAACCCTAAATCCCTTTTTGGGCGGTCATCCCCTTTTCCCCTTTTTTACATGGCCGGCCATAGCCTAGGCCCTTTTTCCCATTGTCCTTCTATCTTCCTAGCTTCCTTTCCACCGCCCATCTACATTTACAAATTGCACGGGTGAGAGCCCGGTGCTCGTTGAATTAAACCATGATGCGCTTGCGCTCTTTTACAAAAGTTTTAACTTGCGCTTTTCCTTGTGCGCCTTTCTCCCTCATTTAGGACTCTTCTCCTTGTGCGTATTTGTCTTCCGTTTCTCTTTGCCTTGGCCTTTGTCTTTGTCTTCTGCTTTAGCTTTTCCGGATTTTCTACCTTCGTTTGTTTGAGGGTTAACAGCAGGTGAGATTGACTTGGTGTATGTCAGCACACAGGATCAGATACTGACATCTTCACGAAGGCATTGGGTACAAAGAAGCTTCAAAAGTTTTGAAGCTTACTTGGAGTTGCAGAGATGTAGTTGAGCTTGAGGGGGAGTGTTGAGATGACAAGCTCAACATATGCGGACATTAATGATGGACCGCCTGGTTAGATGGTTCCACACGTCTACACTTAGCATGTCAGTGGTCATTATGACTCTCACATGGTCACTACCTCATTACTTATTATATTCAGGTTGTTACACCTATTTACAACTGGCATAGTTATAGCACCAGTCGACTAGTATAGTCGGTTATGCATTGTTTGACTTAGTAGGACACTTTCCTTTATGTTGTATCTGATCTATACTTTGTGTACATTGTAAAGTGTGCGGAAGAAGAAGAAGAAACTAGCAAGAAAACCTTTTGCCCTCCATCTCTCTTCTTGTCTCTTGAGTGAGCTTCTCCTTGTGCATTCTATGTGTGTTCGGCACAGTATCTTGAACAAGTCCCCCCACCACGCGATTCTTGACATATGATAGATCATAGAAAGAGAGAAAGTACAAGGAATGATGTAGGAAATGTAGGAAATAATACTAAAAAGTCTTTAAGTGATTCTGAACAAAAATTGAAAGGAATATGAGGAACAACAAGAGAAGGATCTATAAGAGGAGAAGAGGTATTAGGATTAGTAATAAAAGGGCATGAAGTAAAAACTAGAATATGAGGGAATAAAGCAAGGGTAAAGGATAAATAGGAATGGAATCAGGGAGGATTAGTAGTAAGAAGATGAATATAAGAAGGAAGGAAAAAGGCAATGAGGGAATAGGAAATAAGATCATGAGGATAAATAAAACAACAGAATTTAAAATTTTGAAAGAACTCCTCAGTAAATAAGAGATTATCAACAATGTGTCACAACACTTCAGCACACAACTACTAGATATCAGACTTATAAAAAGTACTCTATCAATAGTGTGGACCCATGATAGCATCATCTAAAGGAGGATGCCAATCATCTCCTCTACACCATGATGTGCACTAATGAAAATTTTGTAGACCATTCATAAGATCTAACTCCACAGAATGTACAAACAATATAGCTTGCAAAACCGCATCCCCCACTCAAATCTTCCTCATTAGGAATTTGCAAATCTCCATTAATATACACAAAAGAGAGCAATCTGACTTGAGGATCAAGCATGTCATCCAAGGCTTTGTCAAACATTGATTTGAGAAAATCACTTGACCAAAGATCTTGCAAACCATCCTCTAGAGACCACAAGTCCACATTGCTCAAAGAGATATATAAGACCAACCTCTTCTGATGATATTTAAGCCAAAAAGAGGGTAGAGGAGAGACAAGTTCATTATAATGAGTAAAAGATCCCTACACACAATCCATACGATATTCCACCTTGGCAGCAAAGGCATCACACAACCTAGCCTATTCCTGTAAATTCTCGAGCTCCTCCTTAGAACACACAACAAAAGTAATAACAAGAGCAGAAGGGGGAGTAGAGAGGGTAATTATTTTGGAATGCAACTCATCAATATGCTTCTATTGAGATTCCACAGTCACTTGGGCATGTTGTAATTCACCCTCACAAACACTAAGCTTCATGGCTAAAGTAAGCATATCTACCAAAGCATTATCTTTCTCTTTAGTAATGAACACCTTATCTACCTCTAAGCTTGCAACTTTAACTTCCAACTCTTTAATAGTATCTTTCTAAGAATCCATTAAAATAGTAGCTCCTTGCATTTGCTTATGTATGTCATTTACAGAAGACCTTTCTAAAGCCAAATCTTCAAGTGCCTTGCTCCTATATAGACAACAAACTAGAGATAGGACGTCAGAGTTGTCCATTGTAGCTTGGACATTTGGCATAAGTTGGGAAAACATAGTACTAATAATCAATGTCTAGAGGGATGAAGGAATTTGTGAATCTAGAGTACCTTTCTATTGTACTGCAAACAAATGAGGACATGCAAGGAATAGGGGAAGGGAGCTACCAGACACCTTATGTATCAAAGTTGGTACCATAGGTGACGGAATAGGGGTAGGATCAAGAGAGGACCTTGCGTGCGATGCTTCTTATGAATGAAACTAACAGGGGGCACATCTACTAAATCTGAATTGGGTTGCATAGGAGGAGGAGAAGGAATAGAAGGAGGAGAGTATTGAGGAACTGGGCAAGATCAGGCACTGGAATGCCACTTGGGGGAGGTGCTAATTGAATTATTTTTTGTAGAAAAACCCCATAGGAAATAGTACTAAGCTAACCCTTCTGTAAACACTAAAAGTGATGATCCATTTTAGCCAACAGAAATGTTGTCCAGTTGAGCTTAACCCCCTTGAGGATTTTGACAGATGTAGTGAATAGTTTCCAAGACAAGCACTTAGGTGCATGTTTGCCTGACATAAATCAGTTCTAGAGGAATTTGCATAATTGCTTCCATAGGGGAGAGGAAATATGTGCCACTAATACTCCTAAACTAGTGATAACCTTATTTGCTACCAAAGGAGTAGAGGTCTCCTTCTGCAAACAAGCTAAGAATCTCTATAGTGGATAACAAATGATTACCACTAAGCACAAGGGAAGCTACAAAGGTTAGGAACAAGGTCTCATTAACAATGGTAGGGGATAAACATAAACGAAGACCATAAAAAAAACACAAATAATGCTTCTTGTAAGTTTCCATAAAAAAGCAACAAACTTTTGCATCCCACTGGAGGGAACTTTAGGGCCACAAAAAGATGAAGACCAAACTTACGAACGCAGTCAACATCCAGTAGGAGAGAATAATTATGGATCGGAAGAAGAAGATGCTGAATCACAAGCGTAGGAGGTTCAAGAGGTGCCATTCAAACTATTCAGGCAAAGACACACAGAACCAAGAAAACAAAGTAGGGAATTCCTACAAAAAATCAATACACAGACCACAATTGAGATAGCAAAATTAAAGAAAAGACTAACAAGACTAAACTGAAGAACCCCAAGCAAACTACAACCTATGGAACAAATCTGGCATGACCTATACACACGTACAAGATCGACAGCTTCGTGATATGCAAACAAAAGGGTACTCTAATCCCCCCGTAATCAAGCACTCAAATCAAATATAAGCACAATCATGCAACATCCCTGACATTGACTAGACCAAATAGATCAAAATGAAATCATAACAGAATCACTGATTCAGATCCAAAAGAGACAGAGACTGATAAGACCAACATATGATGGATAGATCCCATCCCTTAAGCATGGTTTGTCAACCTCAGGTACAGTGATGTGGATGGATAAGAACTACACAAATTCATTTTAGTAGATGATATTAGAAATAGTTCATTGTTAAATTATGTCCTTAATGCATGAGGAGTCGCATTTCGAAACCCAAAACCCACATAGACTGAACTCGACTGGACAATGGTCTCTATAAAATGCACTTCCTTTTGTGACAAATTAGATGATGTTTGGTGCAAAGCGCACGCATTAGTGATGACGGTCAGGGGCTTCATTGTTATTTACAATTTAAATGTGTTTGCATCGCATGTGTGCATGCACTATGAACATCAAGGGTTAGTTTGAATTTAGAAAATTATGTGGGTGATTGTGAAAGGTACTTGTGCAATGGCAGTACTCCTTTTACAAATAAATTGTTAATTCATTTTAATTAAAAATTTGATTGGGTACATTCTATTAATTTGGAGTGTGCAACGATCAAGTTAATTTTATATACCATTACCATGTGTGTTATGGTGCACATGCAAGAGGTAAAGGGGGGTAGCCGCAGGCAGGAAATGTGGGGGAAGGGGGGAGGATAGGATAATGGGTGAGTGGAGAATGGAGTTAGGGGGTAAAGGAGGCGGGGAGGAGGCATAAGCGTGGGCAAAGGAGGCAGGGGATAAATCGTAGGTGAAGGAGGTTGGGGAGACAAAAAAAAAATGGCAAGAGGGGGATGCAAAGGGAGGAGGAGAAGTGGCAAGGGGAGCGAAGGGACAAGGTGGCGACTCTGAGAGGTGGCAAGGGAGGCCTAGGCACAAGGAGACGAAGGTTGAGGAGTGGCAGGGGGGGTAGGAGACGAGTAGGTGGGGGGAGGAAGGGGAGGGCAGAGAGAAGAGAAGAGGGGCAATAAAGGAAGGAAAAAGAAGAAGAGATGGTGGGGAGAGAGAGGGAGGGGGAGGAGAGAGAAGAGAAAGAAAGAAAGAAGGAGAGAGAGGAGAGAGGTGGGGGGAGGGGGGAGAACTCAAATTTTTCTTTTCTCTTTTTTTAAAAGGTTTTAAATTGTTGTGCTAAAGGAAAACACAGCTCCCCCCTTGTCCCACGCGCATGAACGTAGGGTGGGGTAAAGAAATTTGCCATGAGACGAGTTTGGACATGAATAGGAGAAACATGTGCGGGTCAGAGGTGACATGGCAGATGCACCGGCATGCATCACAAAGCAAAAACCACGCATTCAAATAGAAAAATGACAAAAAATGTGTACGAAAAAACATGTAAAATTAATAACAAAATCCATAGGTCTAAATGAAGGATGGAAACAATGAAAAATGTCTAGGCAAACATGCTGCACAGGTCTGTCAAGCCATAAGATAATTTTGACAAAAATAAGACACATTCACATGGGAAAAAAAGTAAAAATGAGACCCAAAAATGTAATTAAAAATTAATAACAAAAAATCAAGTGGTTGGAATGGAATGCAATGACAAGAAAACATATTTGGTTTGATGAGATAGATAGGGACATCAGATCAAAACATGGTTTTGATGACAAATAGGGACATTTGCATGGAAAAAATGATTAAAACACATGTGAAAATAGGAACAAGATTAATTTGAGACAATCCATCAGGTAAAAAAAGGGGTAACAAAAAGGAAAAATGTCAAGAAGCAGTGTTTAATAGGGTTTTTTAGTTAAAACGTGATTCTGGTGGAAGAAAGGTACATTCCCATGGAAAAAAAGATTAAAAAGGCATAGGAAAGCACAAGTAAAAATTAATCATAATAATTTGATTAGCCAAAATAAGGGGAAGGAAAAAGGAAAAAGGTACGAGGGACAAATGCTCAAGACTATCCAAGGAGGATGCCATTCCAACAAGAAAATAGCATGTGTGTCCCAACCCATTTGGCATAGTTGCAAAAAGGCAAGCCAAGGAGCATTGTAGAGTGCAGTGCACATAACAAAGTGACATATCCAATGATGATGACAGAGGCACATCCTCTGTATGCATAGGAAAACACAAATATACTTGATCGTCATTGTTGTAATGTCTCCCAAATCTCACCTCTTAATTAATGATTGAAGGAAAAATCAATCATGCTCAATCCCCCCTCTATCTCACATTGTATTGATGAATACAGGAGAGCAACCCGATTCGTGACACCCCTTGATGTAATCCTCACAACCACTTGTGCAAAGGTTGTATACCTTGTGTGCCATGCTGGGGGTAAAGGTGCCTCCGCCTAGCCACCCGTGTATTACTACATTGATAGTACCTGCCACTACACACTACAGGTGGCAGATGCCCATCACCGTCACTTTATTCTTTATTCTTTTAGTGACATTTTGAATAAAGGAAGGCCCATTCACACATCATGACTGTTAGAGTTACCATTTTGTGTCTCTCTCTTTTTTTCTCTTGCTCTCCCGCCATAACTCTTCCAAGAAAGCTTCTATTCTTCTCTCCTTTCAACTGGTATTAGAGCATGGTTTCTTGAGCATTCCGACTTTGTTTGTGGCATCTTCAGCTTCCTATCAAATCTCTACACCCATTGGGTCTCCTTCCCAACAGCCATAGCCGATTCTCTTGAGATCGTGTCACTCCCTAACTTCCCGAGCACCTTCCCGGTCCCTTTGGGCACTCTTAGGGCATTTCAACTAAGGTATTCATTCATCTTCTTCAGGGTTTCATGATGGTTACAGGTCTATAGGTTTGAGAAGAAGAAGAAGGGAGCAACACCATTGTATCTTGTTGGCTCCATATCTTGACATAGGCCTTTGTGGGGCACCTTAGGCTTGTTGTGTGCCTTCTTTGGCACCCCCTTGATCTTCCTACCATCCTAAACCAACACAAAATGTGAGTAACAACCCTAGGCAGATCAAGGTGACCTGCACTTGTTGTAGGCAAAAAATGGACAATAGCTCCTACATCAAATGTTGGTCATGCCATGCTTCCTAATCATTGTGGCACTACTTGGATTGATCCTTGGCATGTCTTGAGCCTTGTAGAGGCTTTGGGGCACTGGTATTCAGCTCTAGTTTGATTGTATGTATAGCAAACATGCTATCTATGTCTGCAATTGGCATTTACATCTACATTGGAGCTCTCTACATACACTACTGCATGCCCGTCTACTATGCCATTGATGTCTATGCTTGGATGATGTTGTGCACATGCTTTGCCATGATTTTGGCCTGATCTTTGGGCTGAAAGATCACAGTTTTCAGTAGTGAATCACTAATGTACATAGGTGGGCTGAAGCTCATTTTTTGCTTATGTTTGCTTATGCATATTGGAAACAGGACATGGCTCTAACATGTCTTTGATGTATACATTGATGTAGTGACTCTCGGGGATTGACATAGAGCTTGGATTTGCTCTTGGATCATTGGTTGAGCTTGATCTTGTTTCACATAGCATTTGAATATCCATCTTTCATGTACTTATGGCATGCACTTTGCTTATGTCTGACCGATCTTGACATGCTTGGCCTATACCACTACTACATGCTCAATACATTGTCTAGAGTTGGATGCTACTGAGCCTTCCTTTGGCTTCATCTCGAGCTTACTTTGTCTATTTCTTAACTTGTCAAAGTTACACTTTGGATGTACTTGATGTCTATGGATGCTATGTACGGATGCTACACAGCCTATATGCTCATGATGTCTTATTGATGCTTG
Organism: Lygodium microphyllum; assembly: GCF_053477565.2. NCBI lineage: Eukaryota > Viridiplantae > Streptophyta > Polypodiopsida > Schizaeales > Lygodiaceae > Lygodium > Lygodium microphyllum. The sequence goes on from NC_141142.1 coordinate 52,280,779, forward strand.
ATCTTGAATCTTCTCTCACTGGTGCTATCATATGCCCTTGTTGAGCTTCTGTGCTTAATATTTACAGCTTTTATGCCAATGGGAGCACCTTTGGATGCTTGAAAAATATTGAGCAGGCGATTTATGCTACTTGAACATTTGGATACTTTAGACTGGGATCTTCACTTGGATGTTGCATGGTTGATATGTTGTGGTCCTCATAGATGTACTTGGGCTGATCAGGGCTTTGGACTCCCTAAGCATATACCTATTTGTGTCAGGTCTTGCCAATGTTTTGTACACTTTGCCCTATTACATAGGGTGTGTGCCGGTTTATTGACAGATTCATTTGACATCCTTGGGTGTTTGCTCAATGTCCATATGACTGTCACATGTTGATTTATGCCCACTTTACGTTGGTTATGCTTTGATAGTTAGTGGTTGACTTGGTGCATTCTTTTTGCCTATAGTTTGCTCTCATTGTATGTGACTGTAATTTATTATAGCAAGTAGTTATGCATGGACAATGATGTAGTTTTCATGTTGAATCATCCTAATTTTATGTACTTTTGATGGTACTTGGTGGGCAGCATCATTAGCTATCAATTCATGGCCATTTTGCCTTGGTTTTGGTAGTAATTTTGCTATTTATAGCAAAAAATAGAAAGCAGTTTTGGATTGTAGTATGGCATCTACTTCCAGTGATAATGCTATCTTCAACATTACCAAACTTGATGGTACTAATTATGGCTATTGGAAGATCCAAATCTAGCAAGTACTTGTGCAGAAGAACCACGTAATGCCACTAAGATTGAGCGGGCAGTAGTCTGCACGCATGTCGAATGATAATTGGACTGATCTTGATGCATTATGCAAGTCTACCAATATTATCTCTCACTGAACAAGTGCACTACAATGTCATGGATGAGGCACAGACTGCATGGCAGATTTGGAAAAATATAAAAAATCTCTATGATAAGAAAAGTCTAGCAAGCCAGATGTATTGGTTGAAGCAGCTTATGGACTTGCGCATGAAGGAGAATGTGACGATGTCTGCTCATTTGAGCCAGTTCCATGCTATTCTCAAGAACTTGACTTCACAAGGCATTACCTTTACTAATGAGGTTACACCATTGTTTTTGCTTGGGACTTTAAGTTAGTCATGGAATGTATTCTGCACTGCCTTATGTGCTTTTTCTACTACTTTGAAATTGCCTGATGTGGAGAGTGCTCTTCTGCAGGAAGAGATCAACTGTAAGAATTTGGATGCCTCTTGTGTGTTGCATGCTTTGACTATTGGAGGCAAAGGTGGTAATGGAAAGCATGATCATGGGAATGGCCGTGGTAGAGACTCGTAGAAGTCTAGGTCTAAATTATGTGGCAAGTCACACAGTAAGTCTCATGGGAGAAATGCTAATGTGACATGTCACCATTGCGGCAAGGGTCATATACACCCACAATGTCATGATTTGTGCAAAGAGAAGGGGAAAGATAAAGTATAAGAAAAGTCCTCTGATGCAGCATTGTGCCTATGAAATCCATTGTGAAAATCAAGGAGATAAATGTCATGCAAACTGAGGACTCCGATGGGGAGTACATACTTATAGCTACTTCTTGTGATGCTACACAATTGACTAAGGTTCACTCTATGTATGCACAATGCTGGCTTTTGGATTCTGGTGCTTCATTTCATGTTACATCATGCCGTGAGAATGCTCATGATGGCTTATTGCTTATTTTGGTACTTTATGTGGATGATATGCTGATAGCAAGGAAAGCTCATGATGAGGTAGATGCTCTTAAATATCAGTTGAAGAAGAGCTTTGAGATGAAGGATTTGGGACAAGTCTCTCACATTCTTGGTATGCACATTAAGTATGACAAGCATCGAGGACTACTCTACCTCTCATAGAGGGAGTACATTCAAAAAGTCCCTGAGCATTTCCGCATGCAGGACATGAAGCCTATTGGTTGTCTATTACCTTCTTATGTGAAGGTCTCACATGCCAATTTTCCACAAACAGATGAGTAGAGGGCCGAGATGGCCAAGATCTCTTATGCATCAGACATGGGCAATTTAATGTATGCCATGATAGCCACTCGTCCATATATTACATTTGCATTTGGTGTTGTGGCACACTATATGGCTACACCTAGCAAGAAGCATTGGGATGCCATGAAGGGTATCGTGAGATACCTGAAGGGAATAGCAGATATGTGTATTTGCTATGGTATCCAGGATACAGGAGTTGTGGGGTACATAGACTCTGATTATGCAGGTAATGCAGATAGTAGGAAGTCCACTTCTAGCTATGTATTCACCTATGTTGGAGGTGTTGGCTCTTGGATATCCAGGGTTCAGAAGTGTGGTTCAGAAGTGTACGACTCTATCTACCACTGAGGCCGAGAATGTTGCAGCCACCGAGGCCTACAAGGAGACCATATGGTTAGGCTGTTTGGTTCATGACCTTAGGATTGATGCTATACCTATGCTGCATTTGGATTTTATGAGTGCTATTCAGCTAGCCAAAAATTCGGTGGTCTTCCATGCGAAGATGAAACACATTGAGGCAAGGTATCACTTCATACGTGGGGTCATGGAGGACATGTCTGTTGTGTTGAAATATTTGGAATCACACCTACTTTAGTCCTTTTGTGAGGAGCAGTGAGGGCTCAGGACCAGAATCCCATATGCACAGTAGGAGAAAGTACCACCACTCAAATCCTATAAAGCATTGTACTTGCACTCTTTTTCTAATTCAATGATAGTACTCTTTCTTTCTAGTAAAGTATCATGTCACTGTCAATATATAATATTGTGTTTATGAGTCTAAGTCTCAATCTTGGAACCTGATTCACTTGTGTAACAATTTGTCCTTGTTAGGGTCAATGTCTTCATGGGTTTCCTTTTCCTCTTTCAACCTCCACAGCTTCCGCATCTGCCATGCTCTAGATCTCGCGTATTTTAATGTGATATCAGATCTCAACTGAGCATGGCTTGACTCATTTTAGTATATCTTCACCTCTGATCCATCTCTACTTAGCTCAGTCTCAGTCTATGAACTCACTTTCCATCTCCACGTTCAAGCGTGCCTTCATGGCTGCCATAGCCAATAGCACCCTGTTAGATTAAAGCTCTTGTATCTCACTCCACATGCCAATTCTTACCAAGCTTGCTTCTAGAGAGGTATTCCCCCACTACTAAAGATTCTCTATATCATCTCAGAACTTGACATTGCCTCATCCACCACTCAACATTGTCAATTTTCTCAGGTTTTGTTCTATGGCCTCCATAGCCAGACAGGACTTGCTGCACTTGGAGCTTTCATACATCATAGAGATCATATCTTTGGAAGCTTCCTTCTAGAGAGTTGTGCCTTTGCTTAGGAAGAAGATTCCAATCACCTAACACCTTGACATTGGCCACTCCAGAGCCTAGCATTGAAGAAATTTGTGGTCGCTGTCTAGAATGTGCCTGCTACCATTCGTGTTGCTACTACCATCGCTACAGATCGTGATTTTGACATCCACCATAGGGCATTGATAGCTCATCATTCAAGCTTCATTTTGATAAAAAGAGTTTTGAAAATGATCCACTATAGCTCCCACAATTAGTAAAACACTAGGGCTGGGTCAGAACCCTAATCCAGGAAGCCATAGCCAAACTTCATTGAAGCTCAAAAATCTCACCATTTTCTCTCTTCTGCCACTGGAACAACCCACTACCACTCCGATCTACTTTCCTAGCATCAAATCAAGAAGGGGAAGATTTAGATTTGAAAGAACTTGAAGGATTTTGCAGATTTGGAAGACTCAATGAAGAAACATAGTGTCCATTGATTCTCATTTAGTGCTCTTAGCACTTGTCTCTTTTGACACATCTCAACAAACTGTTCTACTTCTCAAACCTGATAAGTTTGAACTTGATTTGCTACTATTTCTGCAAGTCTAACATGGCCAAAGACTCTCCAACTGCTCGCTTCAAAGGAGTCGGGTCTCACACATGGCAGACCGCATCAAACTCATCCTGATGAAGAAGGGCCTTTGGGCCATTACCACTGGAAAAGAAAAGAAGCCTTGTGATACGGATCTTACTATCACTTGGCAAAAGAATGATGATAAGGCTCAATCCATTAGCAAACTGGAGCTAGATGACAGCTATATCCACCATGTGGATAACTGTGAGACCTCACATGATACATGGAAGAGACTTGACACTTTGTTTGGTGCACAGTCTAAATCATCAAAGTATGGTCTCCTGATTGAGTTTTTCAAGCTTGAAATGAAGTCCAGCACATCACTTGCCATGCATCTAAATTACGTGGAAGGACTTCTAACCCAACTTGAGAATCAACATTAAAATGGAAGAATATGTTTGCATTGATGTTCTACTTAAGAGTTTGCCTCCTGAATATAATAATGTATCAACAACTTTAATCAACATGCCAAATCTTGAACTTGTTGATATCCAAACATCACTGTTAGAGGAGGAAAAGAAGCTAAAAACTAAGGAAGAACCAAGCACCTCTAGAGATGAACATGCATTATATGTTGGAAACAGGTACAAAGGCAAGAAGGATCAGCTCTTCTATGACTTTTGCAAAAGTATTGGACACACCGAGAAGTTCTGCCATGCCAAAAAGAGGTTCCAAAAGGCCTATCTAGTTGCAGTCAAAGAAGAAGAAGAAAATGGAACAAAGGAAGAAGAAGAAGAATAAGACCACCAAGAGAAGGACAAACCTCGTCGTTCCTTCTATTCAGATAGAATTTTTTAGTTTTTTATTTCCTAGCCCTAATGCCTTAAACATAAACTTGTAAACTCCTCAGTTAGCCTTGCACTACAGCCTCTATACACTTTATGAGGCTTGTGCTACAGCCTCTTGATGTCCATCATGTTTGTGGTACCCACACTTAGCCTTTTTCTACGCCAGCCTCTGGTGTTTTGCCATGTTTATGGTGTGCCCACACTTTACAAGTTTTGCTTTCACTAAAGCCTCTATATGCTTTGTACTTTTGGTTGTGATTGAGGAGGGGTGTTGAAATATTTGCAACCATGCCTACTTTAGTCCCTTTGTGAGGATCAGTGAGGGATCAGGAGGACCAGAATCCCATATGCACAGTAGGAGAAAGTACCACCACTCAAATCTTGTAAAGCATTGTACTTGCACTCTTTTTCTAATGCAATGATAGTATTCTTTCTTTCTAGTAAAGTGTCATGTCACTATCAATACATAAGATTGTGTTTATGAGTCCAAGTCTCAATCTTGGAACCTAATTCACTTGTGTAACAATTTGTCCGTGTCAGGGTCAATGTCTTCATGAGTTTCCTTTTCCTCTTTCAACCTCCATAGCTTCCACATCTGCCATGCTCTAGATCTCGCATATTTTAATGTGTTGACCTTGTCAAGATCTCCACCGATGAAAATTCTACAGATCTGCTCATGAAAAGCCTCACTACTGAACACTTTGCCTTCCTCAGAAGATTGATGGGTGTTGGATGATATGACGTTTTTCCTCATCCTGTTGTACATGTATACATTGTACTGTCTTTTCTTTTTCTTTTCACTCCGCATTGGGGAAGATTTGCCTTTAAGTGAGAGGTTGCTAGGGGTAAAGGCGACTCCGCCTAGCCGTGCATGTATTAAGACACTTACAGTAGCCGCCACTGCACATTGCAGGGGGCGGGCGCCCATCACCGTCACTTTATTCTTTATTCTTTTAGTGATAATTTGAATAAAGGAAGGCTTAGTCACACATCGTGACTGTTGGAGTTCCCATGTTGTGTCTCTTTCTTTTTTGCTCTTGCTCTACCACCATAGCTCTTCCAAGAGAGCTTCAATCCTTCTCACCTTTCATGCAATTGATGGTGCACTAGTGCATCGTGCCCTATGATGACATAAAGTGCATGAAGGAAGGCCAAGGAGCCTTATGGTACCATGCATAGGAACAAATCATGCTTTGTGCATTGAGAGGCCCAACTCCTACTTGCAATGCTCCATTCACACACCTCACCTCTCGTTTGGATTTAAAAGAGAAAAGACTAGTCACTCACGCACCCTTTGTCTCACACTTTTCTGACAAGTACAAAGGGCATCCCATACTCGTTCCCATCCTATTAGGATAAAATATCACAAAACTCAAGGGGTTGTCAATGAAGATCAACTTCAACTTGTTGATGATGTCGAGAAATGTTTGTTGAGAAAGAGACATACCTTGGGAGGTGACCAACAATTCAAGAATTGGTTGTGGATATAGGAGGTTACGTCTGCTCAAGGAGTCAGATGCTCTATAGAGTCACAAAAGCACAGTGCACCAAGGGAGGTAGCTTCAAAACTACACGCTAGAAATTTCAACTAAAGAATCAACTAGTTTGGGGACTGCGGGGTGTTGCCACCTTTGCCACAACTAGCTTCTCACCCACCAACTTCCCACCCAAAGGGTGTTTGCCACTTATTCTTGGAGTGAGGTGTATTATGACAGGGAATTTATTTCTTTTTCCTCATATTTTTTTTTTCTTTTGTCTTTCTTTTTTTCTCTCTCTCTCTCTTTTTTAAACCCAACTCCCAACTCCCGAAGGGTGTTTCCACATTTTCTCGAAGAGTAGGCCATCATGACAAGGATCAAAATCCTTTTCTTTCATAACTAGTTTTTTTTAAATAATTTTTTTTCAAAGGGCTGGAACATTACTTATCAGGACCATCCATGCCACCTTCGTGGGATTAGATGAGAAGGTAGAAAAGTAGGGGCAAGAGGTGGAACTCAGGGGACAGAAGGTGTCATCCACCACAATACTATCAGAATGAAGACTATCAGTAACAGTATTAGAGACAAGAGTGATAGATGTCCCATTGGGAGAATGAGTGCCAACTATTATTGACAAGGTCTTCAAGGAGGGAAGTACTTCTTTAGGTGATAGCCATTGATTAGAAAGAGATCTTCAAAGGTGTCCATGGCATATATCTGAACAAATCCATTAGGGTTGACTACGAGTACCTTGTAGGATCCTATTAAGAATTGTTTGAGCTTTCTTAGAAACTTGCCAAATCTCGAATCATAGGTGAGGACAAAGTCACCTTCCTTGAATTCCTTATGCTTGGTGAAGTTATTATAGTAAGCCTTTCATCAAGCCTATGTGGTTTCCATACATTGTAAGGCTATCCATCATATTTCATCCAAACATTCCAAGTGTAGGAGACGACCTACAGGGACTCATTATCTTCCAAACACTCAGTGATATCAACTCGCAAAGAGGAGAGTTCTAACTCCCTAGGGAAGACTACTTCTGTGTTATACACTAGCTGGAAAGGTGACAGTGTCTTTGTAGCAGTCTTATAAGATGTTTTGTATGCCTAGAGGGCCTTTGTAAGTCAATCCTCCCAATCATGGCAATGTTTAACAATCTTTCTTGTCAAGGTTGAGCAAAGGATGTGATTGGTAACTTTGACTTGGTCATTGGCTCTAGGATAGTAGGGTGTGGACTTGCGATGGTGGATCTTGTAAAGGTTGGTCGGTACTATCTCTATGCAATGCTGCAAGTATGCTAGTAGTATAAAATCATGAAAGAATTGATTGTGCACATCCACAATGTTGATTTAATAATTTTTTTGTGCACTTGTGGGCATTCACCTTTGCATTGCATTCCATATCCATGGTATCAAACGAGTATCAGCTCATGGATTGCATAGCAGTTGGTTTCATAAATGCTCACCTACATTGAGAGTGTGAGAAGTCCCAACCTATAAGGTTAGTACATTCATTTATTTGGGGACTAATAAAGTGAGGATACAAACTATTCTTTGGAATAATCGATGATAAGAGAGGACTATGTGTCATATGTGTTATATGTTTGAAATGGTGCATCTTGGGGCCATTCCTTTCTTGTCAAGGTTGAGCAAAGGATGTGATTGGTAACTTTGACTTGGTCATTGGCTCTAGGATAGTAGGGTGTGGACTTGCGATGGTGGATCTTGTAAAGGTTGGTCGGTACTATCTCTATGCAATGCTGCAAGTATGCTAGTAGTATAAAATCATGAAAGAATTGATTGTGCACATCCACAATGTTGATTTAATAATTTTTTTGTGCACTTGTGGGCATTCACCTTTGCATTGCATTCCATATCCATGGTATCAAACGAGTATCAGCTCATGGATTGCATAGCAGTTGGTTTCATAAATGCTCACCTACATTGAGAGTGTGAGAAGTCCCAACCTATAAGGTTAGTACATTCATTTATTTGGGGACTAATAAAGTGAGGATACAAACTATTCTTTGGAATAATCGATGATAAGAGAGGACTATGTGTCATATGTGTTATATGTTTGAAATGGTGCATCTTGGGGCCATTCCTTGAGGTGTAGGAGAGCCATAGTGGGGCCTTCAGCTGTCAACTGAGGGATACTCCTTGTGTATGTGCTGTGAAAACTAGACATCAATATGTTTGGGTACTCCCTGTGAGGATTTGGGAAGGGATTTGTTGGACTATGAATGGTATAAATACATGTTTAAGTTAGATGAGTGTGTGTAGCCTCTAGGCGCTCTTCATGGCTATGAGGCCATGGGGTGTTTTGGTTGAGCATAGAGACCTGGCTAGAGCCTTTGAGCCAATGTCGACAGGCCCATTTTTTGTCCCGAAAAGTGGTACATTTGACGAGAGCCACTAGTTAGTGGCGGCATTTGGATCTTGGTCGATAGGGATAGTTGATTAGTGTATGCCAAAAGGCAGTGAAATAGATCCAAATGATCATCAAGCCGAGATTCAGAAGCAAGAAAGAGTTGAAAGGGATATATGGAGGGAAAATTTTATTAGAAGGTATTCTCCTCAATGGAGCAACCCAATATCCCTACAAGGGAGGGGCCTTAGCAACCCTAGTTCTATGAGCGGTTCTTTAGGAAGAGGAGAAAGCCCTAGTACTTCCCCTCTCCCAGTCGGTCACCCCACTTTGAGTGGGTTAATAGTTTCACTAGTTTAGAGACCCTTAGAAAATTTGGTTGTCATCATGGTGCAACCTATTGCATTCATTGCAAGGACACTAGATTTGCCAACCTTAGGATTCTCTCTACCTATATTTAATGGGTTAGTAGAGGAAGGTGCAGAGCTCCACGTTAGTAAGTTCCAAAAGTTAATGTTCAACTATCAATGAGGGACATCTGATGATGTTCTTTAATATGACTTTGAAAGTAAGGAGTTGTGATATGGTATCACAGCTAGAAGCCAAAACCATAACTACAATTGATCTATTTTTTATAGCCTTCTGAAGAGAGTTTTCCCCTGAAAGAGGAGGTTAGTATTGGCTATGTGTTCTCAGTGTAAGACGTCAAGAACCTCATGAGAATGTTTGAGTCTATACTAAGAAACTCAAAGAAGTGTTTTGTAAATTGCAAACCTATATTTCCATCCTCGTTGATTCTCAACTACAGTACTTTCTACATGGGCTAGATTTTAATATCCAGGTGTAGTTGAGTAGTGTTGCTCTTGCCGATATTCATACTACTATTATACCAGCAAGGGAGGTAGAGTCATGATTACAAGTGGCCTATTAAATTCGAGTCTAGGGTTTGGAAATAATTTGGCATTGACTAGTGGAAGTCAAGGAATACCCATGATCAATTTGAATGGGAGAGGAAGCATAATGCAAAGTATGCCCATGCTGCCATCTCTCTCTAATGTGATTATGCCGACAACTAGCTAAATGGATCCACTGAATAATGGAAGCCAAATTACAAAACCTAATGTCATTCCAATTAATCAGCAGGCCAATACAACAAGTAGATGATTGCGGCTATGAGTCTAGTGCATCAAATGTTCCTAGTGAAGTTAGGGACATGATGAAGCATTATACCAATATGATAACAAAATAGTATAGACAAATAATCGTAGATATTAATTTCCTAAAGAAGCAAAAAAACTTGATAGAAAGTTGATGCTCTGTTAGAGAGTGATACATCAAGATTCAGTTGTAAGTGGCGTGGTAGTCAACACTTTCCAAGAAATTGCCCTAATATCAAATGTGATATATGTGGGAAGCTCAACCATTTAGCTAGTACTTATTGGTGGAGTAAGATTAGCTCTCTTCAGCAAGGGAGGAAGCAACTAGGTCTAATAAACCATCAAGCATAAGGGAACAACCTTTAGTGAGATGGACCAAAATAAATACTACAAAGAGAATAAGCTACCATCAAGGAGCTACCTAGTGGCAGTGATGTCAGCCTTATCGAAGTTGTGCATGTTAACACCACTGAGACTTCCAATTTGCAAGCCATTACAAGAGGACAAAGGTTAAATAAGGTGACATCAGTAGTGTAAAACCTGTTGAGAAAAACTTTAAAGACGATGATAAGGGGATGCAAGCCCTTAGCTCTGATGTGGAAGCTAGTCCTCTAAAAGTTGTCGATGGAAAAACAGATCCCAATAAGGTGTTGGCCCCACCATGAAGAATGTAAAAGCTAAAAAAGAGATGCCAAAGTCTATTTAGCAACCAAGAGAAAGAATGGTTTGGTAAGAGAAGAGAATTATTGTTGATTATCATGAATTTGATTTAGTGAGTTCTCTTTGCAAGCTAAAGCTTGATGCGAATCTCCTGTAGTTGATCAAGTTATCTCCAGGAGTGCATAAAGTGTTCAAGAAGATTATTCGCATTGGGTACATCATTGAGCCTTTGGGAATAGCTTGGGTGGGAAATGTTTGGTTTAAACATGTTGAAAAGCATTGCCCGAGGGTAGTAGCATATATTGATGGTATATTAGTGGAACATGCCATTGTGGACACATGATCCGCCATCAATATTATGAGCTCAGAATTGATGGAAAGATTAGGGCTAGAAATCCAGAAGGATGCCTCCACAATCCTCCAAATGGTTGATGATAGTTCAAGACGACCTAAAGGTTTCATTACCAAAGTCCATGTGATTGTTGCTAATGTGGAATGCATTGTGGAATTTAGGGTTATTAGATTTGTAGGGCAACCAATCTATCAAGTATTGCTAGAAAGGCCATGGATCTCGCAATCTGACTATCAAGTTGATATACTCGCCAATCGTTTGATTTTTGGTAGAGATACCTGACGTGTGATCATGAATGCATATCTTGAATCTCCTCAAAGTGAGAGAGTACCTTTATCTTTGTCAGAATTAGATGCATTAGCGAATCCATCTGGTAGTGAAACTTCAAATCAAAAGAGGGGTCCATTACGGAGTATGTCTACCAAGTGACTCTAAATGAGCCGATAGAACCTCAAGATAGGATAAGAGATGTAGATGTGATTGAGCTAGACCTCGGTACGTTGGATGATCCAGAACCAATTAAATTAGGGTTTATGCTCAATCTAGAAGAAAGAAAGGACTATGTGTCCTTTATCCAAGAGTTTCATGGCATTTTTGCCTAGAGTTATGAGGAGCTGAGGGGTATTCCTCCCAGTTTATCTATGCATACCATTCCCTTGAAGAAAAGTAGCCACCTTATGTGACAAAAAGTGAGGCGTATGCCTTTCGAGCTAAGGAATGGACTATTTGAGGAGTTGAAAATTTGCATAAGGATGGCTTGATATTTTTTGTGCAACACAGGGGGGAGTGGTGTTCACCATTAGTTATAAAAAAAAAGAAGAAGAATCAAATATGACTTTGCGTAGATTTTAGGGAGCTCAATAAACAGATGGTTAAAGATTACTATCCGTTGTCATTTGTTGACCAGATTGTTGACCAGATTCTGGATCAGTTAATGGGTAGAGATATCTATTCATTTATGGACTACTTTGCTAAATATAGCCAAATGGCTATTGCAGAGGAAAAAAAGTTGAAAATGACATTTATTACCGTATTTGGGACCTTTGCATATCATGTTATGGCATTTGGATTATGCAATGCGCTAGGTTCTTGGCAATGTAAAGTTGATAAGACTTTTGGTGATATTTCCCTAGAGGAGTTGAAAATCTTTATTGATGATCTGGGGGCAGCCACTAGAAGGGAGAGATTGCTGATTATTTTAAATCAATAAATTCATCCACTCTAAAACATCCTTCAATCCAAATACCAATCTTTGGGGTACTGAAATCTAGAAAGAAATTAGTTACATTCACTTTTTCATAGGCTCTACGACCTTATTAGCCTTAGTGCTAGCTGAGGAAGCAATCCTTATGCCACATCTTCTTGTCAGTATGCTTTTAAATTTCTTTTGACAGTAAGGAGACAGCATCGGCAACAACTATTGAAATGTTAGCTTTGGTTTGAAGGTGTCTAGGTCTTTGATTAAGTCATACTCTTTGATAGGATCCACAGGCTTCTCTAACTAGCTAGGGAATGGGGCCACACCCACTTTTATCTTCCTCTTTCTTCTAGAAGTGGCAACATCTACACTTTTTCTATCACCGGCTTCTGCATCCTCTATCTCTTGGACCTCTGGTCTTGCTTCTATAACTGTCTCATATCCTTTTGTGTGGCATTGGATTGCTCTGTCCTACACTATTCTAATTCTGTTTTGGAAGATTAAACTTCACCATTTTGGAAGAGGGAATATTCTCTTTTGGAACTATGGGTTATATTTTCTTAGCATGCATTATTGTAGCAACTTCCACTTCCACCAAATTGGAGGCAAGTTCTTAGGTCTTCTGTTGGTTTATCAGTGGTATTGGCTTTCAAAGGAGCTTGACTGGGATGATAGAGTCTTTTGCAATGTGGCCTTCTTTTTTGCATCAATTACATAAGGGCTTATAATCCATGGACCTTCTAGGGTCTGGACAATTTGGTAAGATATGTCCCTTTTCTATGCATCTGTAACACTCTACTTTTGATCTTTGGCCATCACCAAACTATCATCCTCTGTAAATCTAAGAGGGAAACCTCCTTGGTCTAAAATTAGGACTAAATTCTCTAGGATTGGGTCTGATATTTTGGGTTTTCATCTTGGATTTCAACAAGTTGAATCTTGATTCTTTGTCTTTCTTTCTTTGTCCATGCATCTCCTTTAGAGAGAAAATATCTTTTGTGTGGTTATTTCTTAGATAGTATGAACAGAAGGCTCCAGGGATAGTTGGTTTTCAGGTACATTTAGTGGCTAAATGTCCTACTTGATGGCACTTTCCGCACCATGTATTAGATTGCATCACATCTATTCGACCTCCTATAGGATTGGATATGTTGGCAATATTCACCTTTAGTGTCTACAACTATTTTGTAATCACATCCATCAACTCTTTCTTGATGCTTGCAATTGAATTGGACAGATAGTCCTTCAAATTTTCTCCTCTTGGAGTACTCGCATTATGGTTTTGGAAAGACTTTGCAATCACTACATAGACTAGTTGGGTTGATTCAGGGGATCCTCTATTCTAATTCTAATTTAGAGCTCCTATTGAGACTGGTGGTTGTTCGTTCTAGTTGTTAGGGTTCCAATGTAGTTGTTGAGTTGCTATTGGGGGAACTGTTTGAGGCCATTGTTGTTGTGGTTGAACCATCATTTGAGTTATTGATGTCTATAGTAGAAGGACCACTATGGATTTGGTATATAGTACTATAGCACTCTTTGCATCTGAGGATAGGGGTAGGGAACACTCCTTGGGATTGCATTTGGTGGATATACCATTCTTGGCATAGGAGGAGATAAGAATCCTTTTCTTCTTGAGGTCATCAATAGCCTTACTTCATCATATAGTCTCGCACCTTCCAGTGCAACTTGCAATCTAACTAGTTTTCTCAGCTCCACAAACTTATGAACTTTTGGTTGTAGGCCTCTAAGAAAAACTCCTTCTAGATGCCTTCATCCAAATGATGGTTGGTCCATCTCTTCAATAAGGATTCCATTTTAGAGACATACTTTCACCCATTTACCAGAGAAGTGACTTAAGTTCATGAGCTCCTCTCTCATCCTCTCTTCAAAACTTTCACACCTAAATTTAGTGAGGAAGGCCACCTTTAGGTCATCCCATGTGCCAAAATTTCTTGTTGCTTGTCTCTCATACCACTAAAACACTGTGCCTTTGAAAGTGGAGAGGAATATTGCTAAACAATGCTCAGGGGTTCCAGCATTGTTGTCTACACATGCTACCATAAACTCAGCTACGTGAAGATCAGGTTTTTCATTGTACTATCCCTTATAGATTGGCAATGGGACTACATTCACTGGCCTATCATTAATATTTCCAAGAAGGATCTGCCTAGGAAGGGAACCTTGACTTGCCATGGGAACTTCTTTAAAGAGTGACACAAGGGCATTAAAGGAGGCTTCTGATGCTAGCTTGTTCTTGGCTTTGACTTTTGCCTTCTCTCTTCTCACGTACCTTTGGACTCATTCTAATGCTTGTCTCTTGATTGCATCAGTCATTGGGGAGTTAGTTCCATCCAGTTTGTCTATACTCAATATAACAAAATCAGAAGGGCTTTACTCTCTAGGGGACTCTCTTGCCAACATTTATTCTACTTCTTTCTTTTCAAAGTCCCTGAATTCAACTTTCATTCCACCACAAAGGGGAAGATATTCAAATCTAAAGGTATCAAAGTTCATTCTTCTAAGGATCACCATAGTTCCATTTTCTTGATAATACTTTTGAAAGGTTTCAATGGCATAGATGATGAAGAACACTCTATCTATAGCTTCTAGCCCTTGGGGAGTCCACCTTAAAGAACAACATGTAAGATACCACATGAGTTCAAAAGAAAGTTTATATTCATTATGTTGACTTACAATTTTCTAAAAATAGAAGGGGTTTCTAAATGTGCTCAATGTAAATTCACATTATGGATCTTTTTATTTAAAACATTTTCAGAGGCACAGTTGGGAGGGGAGGGGGGGATGTGTCATGAGGGGAGGTGTGGGGTGGGGGAGGGAATGGGTTGGGGGAAAAAGGGGGAGGAGAGTCAATACTTAGACTTATGTGTGTGTGTGTGTGTGTGGTTAGGAAGAATTTGACACAACCTACTAGATTCTTTATGAAAGGATGAAAGGATTGGGCCCAAATGTTCCTGAGCTAAGTCTATTGTTCCCTCCCCATTGAGATGTAGATAGAAATTTTTGAGTAGATAGAAATTTTTGAGCGAGCTCCTCCAGGAACAAGGAAAGTGGTAGTAGCCACCAACGTTGTTGAAGCCTCTTTGAACAATTGATGGCATTTACAATGTAGTTGACCCAATATTTGCAAAAAAAAAAGTCTACAATTCCACTCTTGGTTTATATTCCCTCGTCATTACATCCATTTTTCAAGCATCTACAAAAAAATGTGCAAGTCTAAGAGTGGTTGTATTGGACTGGGCAAGTGCTACCAGCTCTACATAGGAAAAGTGCATATGGAAATGAGATGCTACCAACATTTATCCTAGAGCTTTAGAGAATCAACCTTGTTATGATAGTTTATAGATGAAGGCTATGGGCATTAATGATTTATTATCATTTGACTTTATGGACACCTTTGATCGGCTCCCTCATCACAACCTCTACTTATGGACCGCCCTTGTCTTTGGTTATATCAAGGTGAGAATCTATAGTGTGCATTCCACCTCTAACACTAGATGAAGAAAACCATTTCCAACCTAACAACTATACATCTATTTCCCTCCTCAAAGCCTATGCCAAGGCCAAGTCATTTTCCAGAGGGGGAATTCACCATTTTTGCTTCCTTCATTTCTATCCTCTCGTTCTCTCCTCCCCCATCCTTGCAGAAGTACCTCCATGTTCTTCTTCAACCCTCCAATTTCTCTCTTCTAATTTAGCTCTGGCTAACCACACAAATATGTGCTTCTTGCACTTGCCAAAGGAGACATTGCTATCTTACGGTCTACTACAAAAGTTTTCTTAGGCTCTCTCAACTACTGAGATCATCTTAGGTTCTAGCTCACGTCTTGGGAGTTGCTAGGATGTTCTCATCACAAGCATGGAGGCACAAGATATGAAAGTTTGCAATCTTCAAGACGATCGTAACAAGCACAAAATGAAGACTCCTCTGAAGCTTGAAACCCTTGCGAGGGTCATTGCAAGGTAGGGCCTGCATTTACAATGCTAATAATGTGTTGTTCAAGCGTTGCCCTCTCTTTTTGTTTTTATTTTTTCTTTGAGCAAAGGATAAATACCATTCTAAAGCCATCAGAGCATGGCTCTCTTAGTAGTTAGGGCTTTCTGACAAGTAGTTGAAGATGTGATTTTTCCATAGAAGATTGAAGGGAAGCACACCTTAGTGTTTAAAGGAAAATTTATGTCTATAGTTTCTTATGTTGTAGAAGACATGCTTGGTGAGGTAATACACCCAAACTTTTCTGCTATAGTTATCAATAAAAGTGATAAAATAATGACAGCCTCCAAGAGATGCAGCTTTAGTAGTCCATACATCAGAGAGGATTAATTCCAATGGCTTCTTACTCTCTTGAACATGTCTATGAAATGGTTTCCTTGCATGTTTTCCAAATTGACAGGCTTCACATACCTTATGCATTTCTGCAACCTTGAATTTAGGCAATCCTGCAACAATATTTTGGGCCTGCATTGATTTAAGTCATTGTACATTAACATGACCAATGCATTTATGCCAGATATCAATATCTGCAACTACATCGGCCCCATGTGCAAACATTGCTGCACTCAATTCAGGCATGTCTACATCCAACGTAAACATTCTACCCTTCTTCTTTCCTTTTGCTATCAAGCAACCTTTATTTTTTATATCCTCAACAAAGCATCCATGAGAATTAAATCTGACCTACAAGCCCTGCTCAACCATTTGACCAACAGAAACTAGGTTCTTGGTGATATTCGGGACATGAAATACATCTGACATGTATTTCTTTTTCCCATCCTGCATAGGCAAAGAAATTTTTCCAATCTGCACAATAGGATGTGCAGTATCATCACCAATCTCCACAAATCCTAGTTTTTCCATTTTCCTTGCATCCTGCATCCATTCTGCATGACCTGTCATGTGGTTTGATGCACCTGAGTCAACATACCACACATCATTGCTTTCTTCTGCACTTGTCACAGAATTGGTCATGTGCTGCACCATAAACAAATGCTCATTTCTGTCATCACCCTGTCTACTAGAAGATGCATAATTCCCTTGTTGCAATTTTTCATTCATGATGTCATTCTACTTTTTATAGTAGTCTTTAGCCATATGACCCATTTTACCACAGTAGTAGCATTCAACATTCCTGTTTGCATTTTGGCCTCTTTGCCATCCACCACGACCTCTTTGGCTCCCCCTGCCTCTAGAGTTACCACATCCTCCTCCAAAGGACTGGTTTTCTTGAGTTTGCTGCATATTCTGATTTCTACCAGGGCCTCCAGATCAGCCTCCTCTACCTCTGCCTCTACCTCTTCCAGCATTTGAGTAGAAGAAAGCTTCTTTTGAAGTTCCTCAGAAATTAGAAGAGCAATCAACTCCTCAAAATCAGGAAATCTTTCACGAACGGAAATGGATGTTTGGAACTATGAATAATCCTTTCCTAGACCATTCAAGGTCACAGAAACTAAATCATCATCTTCCACTAGCGACCCAATGGAAGCAAGTGCATCTGCAATCTTCTTCACCTTCATGTGGTAGTCATTGATGCTCATACTTTCTCTTTGCACATTGTGCAACTCTTGCTTGAGCTACATTTTCCTGGCTTGCGTATTTGTGCTATATATTTTTGATAAAGTATCCCATGCCTCCTTTGGCGTACTTGCATCTTGAATATGCACAATCATAGAGTCTGAAATGCTAATAGACAGCCAGTACATAACTTTTCTGGCTCTCTCATTCCATGCTTTAAATGCTTGCATTTGCTGTTGATTTGGGAACATCAGGAAGAACTGGTTCTTCTTCATTTCTTGCAAAGAATTTCCAATATCCTTTTCCCATAAGGAAATTCGTCATTTTGAACTTCTATGCTTGGAAGTTGTTCTTGTCAAGCTTTTCAGTGACAATCTGTGAAAGAGAATCAGACGCCATTACAGAACACTGCAAAAAAATCTGTCACTGCAAAGAACACAGCTTCAGCCTCACAAGGGCAAATCTACAAAACTGACGAAAGTGGTATTTGACCACACAGTCACTTCCTAGTGACGATTTTGCATCAACAGGCAACAAGGATGATTCTGTAACTCCCAATGTCTCTGTGCACAAACATACGATACAATTTCTATAGTAACTTTTCACCGACCTATAGAACAGTGGTCGCACAGCATAAAACTGGACCTTTTCCTGAGTGCGTGCAGAAAACTTCCGCCTTCAAAACAGGCCCTGAAATGGCCTCAAATCAAAAAAACAGAGCAACCAAGGGCTAAAGCCCTTACCCGTAGCATATACTACCCTCTTGCTACACCGCGAAGGGCGTCTCAATCTGAGACAATGCACTCTTGCACTTTCCGGCTGTGCTACCTGTAGAGACTTGCTCCCAAAACAGAAAAATGAAAGCAGCACTGGTCCTCTTACCAGAACACTGCGAACTTGGCTTGCTTTCTTGAGCTCCTTACCATGAACAAGGCTCTGATACCATTTCAGGATTGTGGGAGACAAGGAAGGAGTCTCACTTGTAGCTTTCTTGCTTGCACAATGGGGGAATACACACAAAGGTGGAGGTTGAAAACAGTTTTCCTCTTCTTAGTTGTGTAAGCCAAAAAGAACTCTAGTACATAGAAATAGAAGAACCCTATATATGGGTCTCAAACCAAACTCAACTAACTAAGGTGGCATACTAACTGAGCCACGAACTAGAGTAGATAAGGATAGATGTCATCTAGCTATTATTCATGGGCGGTATACCAACCGCATCTGTAACTGACAAGTCGGTGACATAAATGCACAACGGTCACCCTGGCATATCACGAGTGGAGTTCGATATCTCAACAGGAGTGAGGTCACACTTTAAAATGATATTACAATGAATGTTTGAGGATCCATGATATTCAATTTTGATGTGCTTTGAAGTGTCTTTTCAATTTTGGCATCAATTTTTATCACTTGGATGTAGTCAATGTACTTCCAAGCACCTCCTTATCATGTTTTGAGCTTTACTTTTTTTGTTGCTTTTTACTAGTGGTTTCTTTTTAGACCTAAGAGTTTCTTTTAGCTGCTTTTTCACTTCTATAATGTCCATAGGCACTTTTGGACTTCATACTATGCACCTTGCTTTTTCAACCTTTCTCTTCTTTTCAATTGACTCCAATATGCCAATTTGATCATGTATTGCCCCTCCTCAAAAAAGTCTATACTAAATGTCCCCCTCTTTCTTAATCTATGTTTACTTGACATTGAATGTAATATGAGTAGATCTCTCTCATGAAATGATTTAGTACACCGTACATTAGGAGACCCATGCCTTTCCTTGACTAATTAAGGTTGACTAGATTAACACTTGAAAATTATGGGAGTATTTGGATTCAGCACTCCAAGTTGTGTTAGGGACTTGACCTCGTTTAGGCATGCTCGGGCATGCCTATGTGGCCTTGGGCTACCCATCAATATTACTACCTAGTAACATTTGGGTTAACAACTACATTGAGAGTTCAAATGATGAACATATTCATCATTGTGGGGTAAGCGCTAAGGGGGTGTAGCCTTGCATGGTGGGGTTGCCCCTTCTAGAGTCTATTTGACTGTGAAATAAGGTTTGAGCTCCTCACCCTATGGAGAGGAGACTAAGGAGTATTGTTTCATTTGGATTGTATCAAGGTCCCTAAAGGTGTAAGCTTTTGTTGAAAAAGGAAGGTCCATTGACATGTAGGCCTGTGTGAAATTATCTTGAACTATCTTAAAGAAGTTGGTTTTGAGCATCATGCCAAAACCTCTTCGTGCTAAGATAGCAAGCCTATGTGAAAGGCATGCTCCTACCTTGCACGATGTTGCATGTAGATGAGAAATCAACATTGTTGCCTTAATTTCCCCCATCCTGTGTACCTTCGATCACCCATGCATTGCGCACTTGTACTACTTGCCATTCCTTGCCCGATCTATGTGCCCTAAGTTCTATGGGCTCAAGGCCTTTGCCTCACCCACCTACTCTTTTACCCTACTTGTCACCTGTGACTTCATCAATGTATAGGATTTGCACACAGCTGGGTAGACATTCTGTGTGTGAGAGAGAGAATGTTTACCTTGTGCATGTGGCCATTATAAGAGCAGACAATTGATGGAGCAAATTGCTCAAATGTGATACATCTTGGCACAAGTTAATTAGAGTTCTTTTGTTGTGGGTGGTCAGTCTTGCAATAGCAACTTAAGCTCAATTGATGGATTTTGAAATTACCACCTTGAAATCGATGGTGTTCTTGGATCAAAAATGGAGAACAAAAGTGTACTTAACCTGTACTTTTTGGATAGTGGAGATTATTCCGCTATTCCTAGCATAGGTGTATATGGTTGGATCAAGCCCTCTCAACAAGTGTGGTTCTCTCAAACGTCAACAAGATTGGAGATAGTACCAACTATTTGTGACTATGCCTGCATGTGTGTGTGTGTGTGTGTGTGTGTGTGTGTGTGTGTGTGTGTGTGTGTGTGTGTGTGTGTGTGTGTGTGTGTGTGTGTGTGTGTGTGTGTGTGTGTGTGTGTGTGTGTGTGTGTGTGTGTGTGTGTGTGTGTGTGTGTGTGTGTGTGTGTGTGTGTGTGTGTGTGTGTGTGTGTGTGTGTGTGTGTGTGTGTGTGTGTGTGTGTGCGTGCACATGTGTGCATGCATGCGTGATCATCATATACAAGTTGATGAAAAGATTGTTCACATGTTGTATACAAGAGTTCACTAGTACCTTAGAATAACTCACCTCCAAGATTGGTATACCTCCGCATTCCACTCCCAAAATTGAGTTTATTTGATGCATCCAACATGACTGGTGTCAAAAGGGAGGGCATAAGCTCACCCTCTATCAACTCTGGTTTCTTCACAACCATGGTGGAAGCTACAAATGTCAAAGCTGCATTTGTTGGCCATCATCATGGCCAATGTGAGCTAGAGTGGTGGTAGCATATTTGTAGAAGGATGGAAATGGAGGTTGGGTTGGTGTCAGTAGCAAGATAAGCACTTTGAAGCGGTTGGATGATAACTTATTGCATATGTCTACACCTTAAAGTAAAGAGGGGTTTTGAAATACTTTTGAAATACATGATGAAAGCACTAGAAGAGGATTGGAAAGAAAGATTTACATGAATATTGTGTTGGTAGATTTGTATATGAAATGTGGTTGTCTTGGTGAAGCACACAAGTTATTCGACCAACTACCATTTTGGGATGCGGTTACATGGAATGCTCTTATTTAGGATATGCTCAACAAAACTTGGATGATGAAATGCTGAACTATTTAAAGGAGATGCAGCTTGAAGGGGTGTCTACACATATTGTCACTTTTGTAGTCTACTTGAAAGCTTATAGCATGAGAAGAGCATTGGAATTGGGCCAAGTGATGTTAAAACATGGATCTAGGACATGACAATGTGGAAGCTATGGAGGTTAAAGATGAAGACCAAACTCATGAAGACATAGACATAAACAAGGCCAACTGTCACACAAGTGAATTAGGTTCTAAAATTGAGAATTGGACTCATAAACACAATATTGTGTGTGGAAAATGACACAGACACTTTATTGGAAAGAAGAGAGTACTGTCATTGCATTGAAAAAATAAAGGAAGTACAATGCTTTATAGACCTCTAACTAGGTAGCACTTTCCACCACTATGCATATGGGATAAACAACCTAAGCCCACACTGCTCCATACAAAGAGGCTAAGCTAGTTGTGATTTCCAACATCTCAACACCCCTCCTCAATCACAACTAGAAGTACAATGTGTGTAGAGGCTTCAGCGAGCACCACCTGCAAAGTGTGGGCACACCACAAACATGGTAAATTGTAGAAAAGGCTAAGTGTGGGTACCACAAACATGGTGGATATCTAGAGGCTGTAACAGGGGCCTCACAAAGTGTACAGAGGCTGTAATACAAGGCTACATGAGGAGTTTACAAGCTTATGTCAAAAGCATTTAGGCTAGGTATTACAAGGCTAAAAAAGTCTATCAAAATAAGAGTAGAAGGACTAATGAGGCTTGTCCTTCTCTTGGTGGTCTTCTTCTTCTTCTTCTTCTTATTCTTATTATTATTATTATTATTCTTCTTCTTCTTCTTCTTCTTCTTCTTCTTCTTCTTCTTCCTTTGCTCCATGGTCTTCTTCATCTTTAACAATAGCTAGACAGGCCATTTGAGACCTCTTCTTGGCATGATAGAATTTCTCCGTGTGCCCGATCCTTTTGCAGAAGTCACATATCAGCTTGAGGAAGTTACTATATGTATATCCTCTACATCACATGCATTCAAGGCCTATTTATAACTATCCTTATTCGTACATTTTTCTTGAATAAAACATAACCCTTGTCTATTCAATCTATAAATAACCCCTTTATATTACACAATTTTGTATGTACAAAATGTATAAAAATAATATTTTTAAAATGCCTTATTTTGAACCCACGTGATGCACACATATATTCATGAGTAACTTACTCGAGCATATCAATTGATGTTTTTTACCCTTGTACCTGTTGCCAACATACATCATTTGTTCATCTTTAGAGGTACTTGGTTCTTCCTTGGATTTTGTCTTCTTTTCTTCTTCAAGCAAGGAAGCCTTAATGTCAACCAGTTTAGGGGTAGGAATGTTGATTAGTGTAGTTGACACATTATCATAGTTAGGAGGCAAGCTTTTAAGCAAAACATCAATACAAATATCTTCATCCATCTTGAGATCAATCCCTGCAAGCTGAGTTAGAAGACTTTCCATGTAGTTTAAATGAGTTGCAAGGGATGTGCTAGATTTCATTTCTAGCATGAAAAATTCTATTAGCAATCCATACTTAGATGACTTTGATTGTGCTCCAAATAATGTGTCTAATATTTTACAAGTATCATTAGATGTTTCACAGTTATCCACATGGTGGATGTAATTGTCATCCAATTCTAGCCTAATGATAGCATGTGCCTTATCATCATTCTTCTGCCAATTAGCTACAAGGTCTGCATCCCAAGGCATCTTCTCTTTGCCATTGGTAATGGCCCAAATACCCTTCTTCATCAGGATGAGCTTGATGTGGGTTTGCCAAGTGTGAAACCTGACTCCTTTGAAATGAACAAATGGAGAGTCTTTTCACATGTTGGAGTAGAAAATCAGCAGCAAAATTCTCATATTTAAGAAACAAAATAGTCGATTGTGTCAAGAGACACAAGTGCTAAAAGCACTAGATGAGTGTCAAGAGACATTGTGCTTGTATCTTCTTCTTTGAGTCTTCTAAATCTCAAAAATCCTTCAAGATCTTCCAAATCCAAATCTTCCCCTCCTTGATGTGATGATGGGAACTTCAAATTTAGTAGGCTAGAACTTAATTCGATTGAAATAGTGAGAAACTTAAGTGAAAAAGAGAGCTTGAAGTGAAATGGCTATGGCTGCCACAATTAGGGTTTGGAGTGAGCCTAGTTTTTTTGCTTACAGCAACTCATACAAAGAACCATTTTACAAAATATTTGAGCTAAGAGTGGCTTAGGTAGTTCCCTTCTATTTCCCTATGGTTCTGGGAAGAATCATTGAGCACAGGCGCATTATTAATTGTATGACAGGCTACTGACAAAATTTGTGCCAGATCTAAGAAAAACTCCAATGTCGGTTACATCGCGCATGAAATTGGTTGATTTTCAGGACAAGATGGAGAATCTTGACCTAAGAAGATATCCATAGAAGAAAGCTCAGGGAGATGTGCCTTGGTTGAATAGATCTCAGCCCTCCAAGTAAGGTAGGTCTTGCTGGCTATGACAGTCATGAAGGAAAAAATTAGGATGGAGGTGAGAAATGAGCTCATTAGCTGTCGGCAGAGGTGGAGAGAAGCTGAAAGAGCAGAGAAGGGAGCTGAGAGAGTAGTGAGGTGAGTCAAACTAGGCTGTAATACCATGTTAAAACATGGATCTAGGACATGGCAATGCAGAAGATATGGAGGTTGAAAGATGAAGACCAAACTCATGAAGACATAGACACAGAAAAGACCAACTGTCACACAAGTGAATTAGGTTCCAAGATTGAGACTTGGACTCATAAACACAATATTGTGTGTGGATGATGACACACACACTTTATTGGAAAGAAAAGAGTACTATCATTGCATTGAAAAAAGGAAGGAAGTACAATTCTTTATAGACCTCTGACTAGGTAGCACTTTCCACACTATGCATATGGTCTAAACAACCTGAGCTCACATTGCTCCATAAAAGAGGCTAAGCTAGGTGTGATTGCCAACATCTAAATAGGTGATACATGTTGAGATCAAGAAATTTGGTTTGGAAATAGATTTTTATGTGGGTAGCATTTTGACAGTATGTATGGGAAGTGTGGCTCAACTGTTGAAGGATGCATAGTTTTTGACAACTTGTGTGTTCAAGATGTGGTACCTTGGAATGAAATGATTAATGCATATGGGAAGAACCATGAAGTTTAAATGGCTATGGAATGCTTTGACAAGATGCAACAACAAGATGTGAAGCCAAATTTTGTTACATTCACTTGTCTCCTTACTCTGCATGCAGTCATGCCAGCTTGGTCTACAAGGGATAGGAGTATTTCAAGGAAATGACAGAACAATATTGAATCAAACCAAATGTAGATGGTGTTTCTTGCATGTTTGAAAGCTTGCACAACCATGGAAGCATTAGAAACAGGCAAAAGATTACATGTATGGATCAGAGAACTAGGTTTAGAAATAGACATTCCTATGGGTTGTATACTAGTAGATATATAGTGTAAAATGTGGTTTGGTTGCAGCAAAGTGAGAAAGTGTTTAATGTGCTTCTAGATCGAGACATACATGTGTGAACACATTGCTTGCACGTTATGCTAAATGTGAGCTTGTTAAGGAAACATAAATTTGTTTGCACAAATGCAGCTTGAAGGTCTATTGATCCCAGATCCTGTCTCATATTCTTGTAGTTTGAAAGTTTGTGGAAACTTAGAAACCTTAGGTATAGGAAGGACAATGCATCATGAAATAACCAAAATGGAATTAGAAATAGAGCTTTTTGTGGGTAACGCTCTTGTGTATATGTATAGTAGATGAAAACTAATTGCAAAATCCCTTGATAAGTTGCCAATTCAAAATGTCATCTCTTAGACTACACTCCTTACTTGCTATGCTCAACATAGATGTGATGAGAATATACTCTAGTGTTTTAGAGAAATGCAACTAGAAGCTGTGCATATGGATGCAGTTATATTTGTCACATGCTTGAAAGCCTGTGGAAATATAGGAAATTTGGAAGTAGGTGTGGAAATAGCTGCAGAATAACCAAAATGGGATTGTAAAGAGAACAATATATAGGAACTGCATTGGTGGATATGTTTTAGATATGCTCTTCACTTGCAGAAGCTCATTGCATATTTGATAAGCTACCTATCATAAAATGCAATCTCATGGACTATATTGATTTTAGGATATGTTGATCAGGATGAACATGGGCTTGATCTCAGGAAGTGCTCAACTACTTTGAAAATATGTGTTTTGAAGGTGTATCTGCAAACGTTCATTCTCTATTTGAAAGCTTGTGGAAACATTGGAGCATTAAAAAAAGGGTGTGAGTTACATGATCATGCTAAAAATTTAGGTTCAAAAAAAGACCCTTGTGTAGGGAACATGTTGATAAACATGGGTGATGTGGGTCTGTTGTGCTGAAGGACATGAAGTATTTGATGAGCTGGATGGACTAGACATCATAGCTTGGAACACAATGATCAAGGCACATGGTGAAAACCATGAAGGTTATATGGCTATATAGTGTTTTGAGGGAATGCAAGAGCAAGGTGTAACACCAAATTCTATCACGTTTACTTGTCTTCTTGCTACATGCAGCCATGCAAGTCTAATTCACAAGGGCCAATAGTATTTCAAAGTATTTCAAGAAGTTTGAAAGAGATTTGTATGTGGCCAACAAAATTGTGGACATGTGTTGCAAATGTTGGTCCCTCGCAAAAGCAGAACTGGTGTTTGATGATTTAACAGTTCAAAATGTGGTCATATGGAATGCAATTCTTGTTGTGTATGCAAAACATGGGCCTTGTGAAGAAGCATTGAGATGTTGCAAAATGATGCAGCTACTGTAAAGCATACCTATAGATGCCATGGCTTGTTACCTTTGTTATGTACTGGAATGCTTGTGGAACTTTGGGGGCATTAAGAGTAGGCTAGGAGAAACATACTAAGGTTTGGAACTCAAGCTTAGAAAATGATCCTATGATAGGATATGTGTTGGTGGATATGTCTGGGAGGTGTGGTCTGTAGCAAAAGGAGAGAGAGTTTTCAATAGCATGCTAACATGGGATGTTGTATCACACTGACTACTTTGATAAAGGCATATTGTGAGATTCATGAGGATGACAAGGCTTTGCAATGTTTTGAGATGTAAGAGCAAGATATGCTTTTGGATGATGTATCTTTTTTCGTCCGCTTGATGTCTTGTGCATTTCATATGCCTTAGATAAATGAGGACAAAGTTCTTTTGGAGAGGGTTTGACAAGGAGCTATCTATGTCAACAGTGCAATAGTTGATATGTATGGAAAATGTGGCTCTCTCGCAGAAGCACATCAAGTATTTGATAAGCTATTAGTTGCAAATGCATTCTTCTAGAATGTAGTCATCACTGGATATGCTGACCATGGGCATGGTGAAGAGGCATTTGAGCATTTCAATTAGCAGGTATCCTTGTTGATGCAATCACACTTGCTTTGTCCTTGAAATCTTGTAGCCTCAAAAGATCCTTAGAAGGAGGTCAAAAGAAACATATTGAGATAAGTAAATTAGGATCACAAATAGATCCTCTTGTTGGCAACACATTGGTAGGCATGCATGTTCTATGTGGTTCCATTGCAAAAGTTTATAAATTGTTTGAGAAGTTGCATCTTCAAGACATTGTGTCATGGGCCACGTTGCTAAAAATTCATTATGAGAGGCATGATGTTGAGCTGGTTATACATTGCTTTGAACAAATGCAAGAGTAGGGATTATTTGCTAATGTTGCCACATTCAATCTCTCTTTGAAATCTTGTGACACCATAAAGACCTTGGAAATGGGTCAGACAATACTTCTTCTTAAAAATCTTGAATAGGGGTTTGAATAGGAGCCTTATGTGGGCATAAAAATAGTGGATATGTCTAGTAAATGCAGTCATTGGGTGGAAGTGCAACATGTGTTTGATAGGCTATTAGGATTTGTGGAACATGGATGTAGTGAGGAAGCACTCAATTGTTTCAAATGTGCGTAGCTTTTGATTGTATCCTTCAATCGATAAAATTGTAGCTTAAGCCTAAATTTGTATGGCTAATATTTATGGAGCATAGGATGCAAGAAGATGCACCAGAGATTGAAGTCATGCAAGTTGCAAATAAGGCTTGGAAGAAGCCAGGATGTTGTTAGTGGATTGATGCCAAAGGAAACACTCATTCCTTTTTAGTCAGGGAAAAAAAGCACCCACAAAGCAAATACATTTATGAGAAGCTACAAGATCTTATATAGAAAAGATGTGAGAGCAGAATTTAGGTGACGGGAAGTGCTTAAAAATAGCTAAAAATTATGAATATCAAGGGAAAAATATTCACCGTCAAAGGCGGCGGCTCGATCTAGGACGATTTTAAGCATAAGCAGTCAACGGGCGCGTAAGTGACACCTCCAGATTTTTAGTAATTTTTTTGTCAATTAGGACAGGATGTGGGAGCTGCAAGCCTATCCGGGATGCCGAGAGGGACGCCCAGAAATTTACAGCACGTCAATCGGAGCTCGTATGCGGGAGTTGGCCCGAAACCGGCCGGGGTGCCCAAAAAGGGGGCCAAATTGGAAATTTCAAAGGGTGTGAAGAGAGGGGGGTGACCTTTGGCACCCCCCCTCTCAAAAAAAAAAACATGATGTGGGGGGGGGGGGGGGGGGTGGGGGGCGCTGTTTTTCAACCGCCGAAAAAAAACGCGCCCCTTCCGCCCCCCCCCCTCCCCTAAATGGAGCTTCTTGCTGTCACTTCAATCCACGCGGGGAATGGTGGCTTGTAGAGGGAGAGAGAAAATCAATCTTTCTCTCTCCTCCCTCTCTCTCCTCTAAAGGCAAGTTCATGTGGGAAGAAGAAGGAAGAAGAAAGAATGATGGAGGCTTGTCCGGCATGGATTAGGTTGCTCCACGGGCTGGAAATGGTGATTGGTGATTGTGCTGGACATGAAGTGCTGTTGATTTTCAGATTTGCAGCCATGGACATGAAACCCGAAACACGCAAATAAGCGGTAATTTAAAATTTTCAAAGGAAATTTGAGCTTTTATGGCTTTTGATGGATGAAATGTCGTTCATGTGGGCTAAAAATTGTGTATGTTGCTGTTTTTCATGAGTTCTTGCTGGTCATAATCAAAAAATCAGAAAAATATACATCTTGTGGTTCAAAATAATACATTAAAACACGAAAAACATGAAAAATCAAGGGAAAATGATGGGTTTTTGGCATAAAAATGGGAAAGTAAATAGGAACACAAACTAAACTCTCATTTTTCTGCAAGAAGGAACTAAGGGCCACAGCCCATAACCTGTTTTGAATTTTCAGTAATTAAATAATGCAGGAAAATAAGGAAAAATACAAGAAAATGGTGAAAAAACCCTAAAAATTAGGGAAAAAATACATTTTGGGTTCCGAAAAATAAGGATAAATAAGAGCAATGTTTGTGAATGTTTGTGGGGACTGAAGCATGAGTATTTGCCTCAGTTCAACCCCACTTTCTTGTGCTAGTGTGGTTTTTCCCGCTTTTTATACAAAAAATGATGTCAAAATACCCTATAAACCTATGCAACGATGCAATATTTAAACGGGGAAGGGTAGAGGAGTTGAAATATGTCTAAATGCCGTGCGAGATGATGGGTTGTTGTTGATTTCTATGCATAGCATTTAGGACGGATAATAATTAAAATTAAGAGCTTAGTAGCACGAGGATCACCTCGGTGCTAAGCCCATGCAACGAAGCACGAACGGTAGTTGGAAACCATTAAAAGAATGTTTTGCACTTGTGCACAATACTGTTTGCTAAATGTTTGAGCACTAGGCATCCACCAAATGCATAGAGCATGAAAAAGAATTTAAAAGTATCAGTGACCAGCTCCTGGACATGCATTGCAATTGGTTTATTAGAACATGGCCTACGATGAGAGGCAGTGAGGTACCCATGCTGTAGATAGATGCGGGTCCCAAAGGGGAAATCAAGTAAGGAAAATGGTACATTCCTGGACACGCTTATTTGGTACCTTGAGCGACTTTTGCACAAAATGTCTAAATGTTGAGCGACGCACTAAGGGGCCAATCCCCAAGGTGTAGGAGAGTCGCAGAGGGTTGACGGCATTCAGCCAAAGGGGGAACCCCATGTGTATGTGCTTCGAGCCTTTTGGCTATGTGAAAGGGACTCCCTCTGAGGAGTAATATTGGGTTAGGATCAGTTGGACTACAACGTATTACAAACGCAATGTTTAGGAAGGCAGAGATTTTGATAGACGCTCCTGGCCGCGAGGCCGAGGGGTTGTCTTGTGCGTAGTGACGAGGCCGGCTAGTGCATGAGCCAGTGCCGGCCCATTTTTAGGTCCATCAAGATGTCACGGAAAGGTTATTCTCTAAGCTTGGGTTTGGCTTCACAAAACATATCTGATGACATAAAGAAGGATGTGTTCTATGGGCACAATAAAAAGCTTGCAATTGCTTCTGCCTTGATCAACACCATAGGAAGGGTCAACTATAACTATTGCTATGAATATCTAGGTCTATAATGATTGCCATAGAGCTACAGCTCTCATATCTAAGATAGAGAAGTAAAAAATTATGGCCAGAGATGCTAATTGTGTTCATATCTTTGAACATGAAAATGTTCCTGTAAGCAATTGAGTAGTGCAAGGATCATTTTTAGCAAAGCTGAGAATTGTATCTAGGCACTTTTGTATGGGATTTTTGAGACTACTTTGCTACTATCAATGAGCTATGGCAATAGGATGGGTTCTTGGTGAGCAAGTCTCTGGTGAACAATTTGATGTTGTTTGATGGTGGGCATGTTCAAGTTTTGAAGCGCATAGTGCACTCTATGATTTGGTAGCACGGCATAGGTTAGAGTTGGCAACTTGACTTGTGTTGGTTAGTTAGCAACTTGACTTGTGACTGATTGTTATATCAGCAACATTGGATGTTGAAAATTTTTTAGGTTATGTTCAACTACTACAGCAATGTTTCTTGAAGAGAGAGTAGCTAAAGAGTTTGGTTTTAGACTAGGGGAGGAGGTAGGATACGCCATCAAGGATTGTATAGGACCTGAGACAGTAATAAAGTACATGACAGATGGTATGCTCTTGGGAGAGGTACTTATTGATAAAAATATTTTAGCTTTCATTTTGTGATCATGCTTGAGAAGGCACATGAAAGGACAATACATATACCGATGTGTTGTTTGGGATGTTAAAAGGGTTGGTTAGTTAGTGACCTTAATTGTTACATTATCAACACTAGATGTTGAAAAGTTGGATTGTACAAGACTTGAGATAGTAATAAAGTACATGAGAGAAGATATGCTCTTGAAAGAGGTACTTGTTGATGGAAATGTTTTAGCTTATTTCTGTGATCATGCTTGATGAGGCACATGAAAGCAGGATACATACCGATGTGTTGTTTGGACTGTTAAAATGGTTGGTTTGTTAGTGTGACTGACTTGTTCTAATTGTTACATCAGCAACATTGGATGCTGAAAAGTTTTCAGGTTATTTTTTTTGCTACAACATATTCATTCTAGATAGGACTTTTTTTGTGGAGATATCGTATGCAAAGCATCTTGAGAGTGACTATTTGAATGCCACCTTAATCACAATCATGCAAATCCATCTCATTGAATTGGAGGAAGGTATGCTATTTCTCTTGATTGGTTAGGAAGAAATTGACATTGCCTGCTGCCATATTCTATATGAAAGGATGAAAGGGTTGGGCCTAAACATTCCTAAGCTAATCATTCTCCCTGTTTGTAGTGCCCTACCTAATGAGATGCATACATAATTTTTGAGCCAACTACTCCACGTTCAAAGAAAGTGGTAGTAGCCACCAACATTGCTGAAGCCTCTTTGACAATTGATGGCATTTATTATGTAGTTGACCTAGGATTTGGAAAATAGAACATCTACAATCCCAAGATTGGTTTAGAATCCCTCATCATTACACCCATTTCTCAAGCATTTGCAAAACAATGTGCAGGAAGAGTTGACCGTACTAGACTGGGTAAGTGCTACCAGCTCTACACAAAAAGTGCATATAGAAATAAGATGCAAGCAACAATTGTGTTAGAGATTCAAAGAATCAACCTTGGTATGACAACTTTATAGATGAAGGTTATGGGCCTTGGAGAGAGTGATACCTTGTTGTAGCTACAAAGGAGCTTGAAGCACCACCATCGCTCTCTCTCAATCTCAAGAGGAGCGCCAATTTCTTGTCCAAGTGGAATCTTGCCTCAATCTTCTCCACCATTTCCATTGACAGAGCATGTAGTATTATAAAGCTACAAGGAGCATGCAGACCAACATCAGTTCCCTTCTACTATTTAAAAAATGTGGTATTTGTGTTGTTGTATTTCTGTGGATGTACTTCAAAGTTGTGGCCCTAGTTCAATCTTCATTGACCTCTTAGGTTGGAATTCACACTTTCTTCTGTGTTTTATTATGACTCTTGCAAACTAATTAATAACCTTGTATTGTGATTTGGTCTGCTAGGTAGTTCTAATCATGCTTGTATTCATTATCATAATAGATCTCATTTGTGACCAAATTGCTAATGCCAAAATGTAATGCTTGTTATATTCGAGAAACCTTGCCTTAGATATTATAGTACTTAGTGTCTTTTTTATTTCAGCATGTGAGCTCTTAGAATTGTTTTTTATAAGAGCTCACATAAAATTGGTATGTTACAGCCCTCATATTTGATTTTGAGATGGACCATAAACTAGGACTGAGGATGCTATATGCAAGTCCAAGTGTGCTATCTAATCTCTTCTCTAAGCTCAGTTGTTAGTGCGTTCCACCCCTCACTCCATCATTCTAGCTAAATATCATCAGTCCTCTCCATGCCCACTATTGTTTATACCCCTTTCTTGGTGGATACTAGAATTCATGGTGCTTCTTGGAGTGTTGACTCTATTGTCCATGTAGTCCTCTAGGTGGGTGACATGAATTTGGGAGCTTCCTTCACATGTTCATCATAAGACAGCCTTTGCCTAGCTACCTATAGGAGGTTTCCCCCAATCAAGGTCCTATTTTCAAACCCTTTATGTTGTGTTTCTTCATCAGGCAAACCACCTAGCATCATATGTACACATCCAGTAGCCTATCACCCACCTTGAGAGGCATTGGCTATTGTTTTAGGCTGCCCAATTGACATTGTTTGACATTGACACTACTCGAACTATTACCTACTGCTCCAACCCTTGAATTTGCTAATGGAGTTCACTTTTAGTTTGTTGTTGAAGTGACTTTAAACAAATCCCAAATGCAACAACAACAATTTGAATATGTTTGATGATGTTTGAAAAATATGACAACAGTGTAGATAGACCAAAGGTAGAAAAAACACACATTTGGTTGAGTCTAGGATGACAATAGCAATTCAAATCAGTTGTAAAGGATTGTGATTTGTAGGTTGACTTGCTCGGGTAGTGAATGTAGGTGTAGCAGTTGGATGATGACCTCTAGAAGAAAAACCTAATGTTTGATTTGCTTTATTTGCATGCTCTCTTTAGATAAGAAACAAATGTTTTCTTTGCATACTCTTTTTCCAAAATCCCTAAATATGTGAAAGCCTTATTTTTAAGGTTGGCTATTCTATCATTTTAGGCCCTCGCCACACTGAAAGTAAATTCGCTCTTGCCACATCAACTAGTTGGCCCTATATCGGTTGGCATTTTCTTAGCGGCTTCTTCTTACACCTAGTACAAACTTGTCTTAAAGCACCCATTGAGTTAACCTTTGTTTTTTGTAATGATGACTTGGGTTGGGGGTAGGGCATAAAGAGTTTGAATAATTATGATTTGGATCGGGGGACATGAAGTAAATGACATCCATGATTTAACCTTTTGATATCACCTCCACTCTCTCTCTGCCCATGTATGATGTCATTGATGCCCAAGTTATATTCTCTCTCTCTCTCTCTCTCTCTCTCTCTCTCTCTCATGCACTCAGACTAGATAGGTCCACAATAGGTCACAGGTTCAGCAGGTCACTTTAGTATATTATGGGCTTTGGTTTCTTTGGTTCTTTGTCCCATTGTGTGGGTAGGTCGCTATAAAGGTCTAGTTGTTTATCTCTATCAACTCCCAAAAACATTTGAAATATTGATATGATGTCTAAATATTCAACTTGGAACATAGTGAAAACTCTAGGTGTAAAGTAATGTAGCATTTTGTTTTTATTTGAATTGTATAGAAGAGATTATGAAAATGCACCTTCTCTCAAAATTTAGATTTACAAAAGAGATATAAATATTGACTTTAAAATTCACAAAAGGGTTATATAAAATGGTGTAAAATTTTTAAAAAGGGGCTTTTGAAATATCATTTGAATACACGTTATATAGAGGGTTAACCTAAGATGGACTCCCCGCGGCTTCTAGTGGGTTGCCAATTGGACAAATAGAAGGTTATCAATACACCAAGCATCATACCTATCTTGCTATTGAGTATCCACAAAAAAATTCCAACTCTTTTCCTTCTTATTCTTGTGAATTTTAACTGACCACGACTCTTGAAGCTTCTTCACAATCTCCCACTTAAAGATGTATGAAAATTCTTTAATGAAGGCCAAATGTCCCATAGATGGTCATTCTCTCTATTTCTACTTTGTTCTTCATTTTTGTGGGAAATAGTTGGCTATTATGATACATTTTTTTGTAGATTTAGAAGACAATGGGATCAATCTATCACATAGATCCAACATCACGATAGTGACCTACTTCCACCATTGAGGGATGCAGCAGAAGCTTACAAAAGCTCAACGAAACACTACTACATAGATGGTCAACAGAAGGCGTAAAAACTATACAACTCCAAGAAAAACCACTTCAAACCATCCAAAACCTTTGAACATACTTTCAATCATTCTTCAAAATACTCATCCACAATCCTAATCTCACAAATAGAAAGAAAATAGATTAAAACTCAGGCAAAACAAATCCTATCAGAACCAAATAGACACATTACAAAACCTATCAGAATATCATATCTCAACCAAAACCCATCATGAGCTTCTCAAACATACTCAACTCATCCCAACACATTCCAAAACACTTCCAACACAACAAAATCAATGAATCAACTATAAAATAAATCATTCAACTCACAAAAACAACAAAAACCAGTCTATAAAGTCAATTCATCCCTCAATAGTTATTAGCATTTGCAAAGAATCAATAAGGCAAGAAACTTAAGTGCTTGAGGATCAATAATGATGGGGATTATATCTCATATACTTTTATAAAATTTTGTGCAAGCCATAATATCAAGAGAAAATTGAAAAATCTTGAGAATCCTATTCAAAATGCTATGGCTAAGAAGATGAACATGAACATTTAGGAAAGGGTTTGTAGCCTACTCTCTAATGCTAGTCTCACTAATGGATTTTGGGTGGTAATTGTAAGAAAACTATGCATTTGATCAACAAGTCTCCTAGCAAGATATCAAAGGAGTTATGGTCTAGCAAGAGATCTAATTATGATCACATACATGTCTCTGACTACTATAAGGCATTTATGCATATATCTAGAGACAAGCAAAGTAATATTGATTGTAAGTCCAAGAAATGTAGCTTTCTTGGCTATTGAGAGTCAGTTGAAATAGTCTATCACTTATGGGATCCTGAATCAAAGAAGGTATTATGTTGCCATGATGTCATTTTCAAGGAGGACTAAAATAGTTGAGATCTATAGATTGGTATTTTAGGAGGATGGGAAACTAGCACATGGGCATAATGTATGGACTATTCCATAATCTAGGGCTTGGACAAATAGCAAATGTTGAGGTGGGAGAGTGCAGGATGGTGACAACCCATGTCTTGTAGAGTAAACATATGGGACATCTAGAGGCTCCTATTGAGTTGGATTTTATGTAGGTCTATCAAGATTTCTAGACCACCAGATAGATATACTTTGTCTCGAGATTATTTCATGGTCACAAATTGTGGTAAGCCTTCTTAATATGATGACAATCATAGATGGCAGAGGGTTATGGAGTCTAATATGGATTCTTTGGAAAAGAATGTTACCTAGGAGTTAGTTCCTTTTCCTAAGGGTAAACATGCACTACCATGTAAGTGGGTCTACAAGATGAAGGTAACCCCATTTGATGCATTGCCTAAGTAGAAGGCAATATTGGTAGCCAAAGGATTTAAGTAAAAGAAGGAGATTGACATTGATGAGATCTTTTCACCAGTAGTAAAGATGACCACCCTTCATATGGTTCTTGATTTGGGTGCCAAAGAGGATATGGAGTTGGTTCAAATGGATGTAAAGACCACTTTCTTGAATGGGGAATTGCATGAGGACATTTACATTTAGCAACCCAAGGGATTTGTTGTGCAAGGCAAGGAGAAATTGGTATGCATAAGAGCTTAAATGGTTCGAAACAAGCTCCCATGTCATGGTATCCTAAGTTTTATGCTTTTATGTAGTCTCAAGGGTACACTAGATGTGAGACCAATTTACTATCTACACACTAGAAAGGATCAAGATGGTAGCCTTATGCTCTTGATGCTTTATGTGGATGACATGATGATTTCTAGGAATTCCATCATGTATGTGGATGCTTTAAACAAAAGGTTGCATGAGACCTTTCACATGAAGAACTTGGGGAATGCTAGTCACATTCTTACTATGCAAATTATGCAACATTGAGACAAATAGAATAACTTTTTGTCTCAAAAAGAACACATTAGAAGGTATTGGAGCATTTCAATATGTAGAGGGGGAAGGCTATTAGTGTTCCATTGCCTTTATATTTGAAAATTTTCTAGGAGGATAGCCCTAATTCAAAAGATTAGAAAGTTGAAATGGCCAAGGTTCCTTATGCATCCACAATTGGTAGCTTGATGTATGCTATGGTTGCTACACATCCAGACATTATTTGTGCAAAGAGAGTTGTTAGCGCACATATACAAAGCCATGGAAACAAGAATTTTTAGGTAGTAAAAAGTATCATGGCATACTTGAATGGCACTATGTGCATATGCTGCAAAAGGAAGGATGCATATCTCCTTGGATACATAGATGCTAATTATGTTGATTTTGTAGGGAGTGCAAACTCTAGGATATCTACTATAGGTGTTGCCTTCACTTTCACAAATAGTGCAATCTCTCGAGTCTCTCAATTGCAACCATGTATGGATTTATCTACCACTGAGATAGAGTATATTGTAGCTACTTAGGCTTGCAAGGAAGCTATTTGGCTTAGTTGACTCATAGGAGACTTGGATATGATAGGATATTGTGATCATGGAAGGGCCTTCATTTGACATTGAGCCATGTCTTTCATGCAAAGATAAAGCCTTCACTTGGCACCAAACCATGTCTCTCGTGCAAAGATAAAACACATTGAGGTAAAGTTTCACTTCATCATGGAGGTTCTTGAGGACAATCACATTGAGCTTGTCAAGATCTTTATAGATAATAACCATGTAGATCTTCTCACAAAGAGTTTACTTTGTAAGTGCTTTGCACACTACACAGTGCTAATGGGAATTGGATAGTAATCTTCTTCTTATATTTCCATAAAGGTGCATTGTCCTTTAAGTGGAAGGTTATTGGGGTAAAGGCCAATTTCCAATAGCTAAGTGGGCATCCCTTTGTATATGTACATAGTATACTATCATATATAATTGAAGATAATAAAGAATAAGGATACCTTTTATTTTTTTACTACCTACATAACTCTTATGTTCTCTCTCTCAACCCTCATGATTTCCATAGCTTCTAGCTTGCATCCCACCATTTGCTTCCACTCATATACAAGCATGTGTATGGACATTACATCAAACTATCTAGTTATGAGTGATTGGCTAGTCACTTTTGGACTACATATGAGCATTTAGTTTGATGTAAATTCCATACATATACTTGTATATGAGTAGATTTTACTATCTCCCATTCAAAATATAGATCAAGAACCATAGTGACTTGTCGATTGGAGTGCTTGGCATATCAAGGTGTGCTAATGGACAAAACTTAGACTAATGTGAGTCTTTACTAAATTTTTCGAATTATTTTCACTTTTTCTAGACCCTTATCTCCATTCACCTACCTTGAGTGGTGGTACCTACTCAAAGTCACCACTTATGGTCACCTTCAAGACTTACCTCTATTTGATAAATATACCCACTCAAGTTGACCTCAAAGCACTACCTCGAGTAAGCCTTAGCTACTCATCTTGAGTAAATTTGACCATACCTACCTTAGCACTATCACTATCTCAAGTAGCACCACCTCAAGTTGACATCAACTCAAGTGACACTTACCTCAACCTAGCATCCACATCCACTTATCTTAAGTGAGCCCCACCATCTATTTCAAGGTTACACCACCTACCTCAAGTTGAACATCCCCTACTTACATCAAGTGGTTCATCATACTTACCTTAAATTCTACCTCCACCATTTGGAGTACCATCCTATGCTTTGGATTGATCCAT
The DNA here is from genome assembly GCF_053477565.2 of Lygodium microphyllum. Taxonomy (NCBI): domain Eukaryota; kingdom Viridiplantae; phylum Streptophyta; class Polypodiopsida; order Schizaeales; family Lygodiaceae; genus Lygodium; species Lygodium microphyllum. Next base: position 52,318,430 of record NC_141142.1, read on the forward strand.
ATTGATCTCAAGCATCCACCATACCACCCTAAAAGATGGCTATAGAGTGCATACCACACTAATAGCTAAGCAAAGCAACTATCGACTCAAAACACAACACTCCAAAATATCACACCAAGAGCCCCACACTAAACAATTAACTCAAGTCTAAACCTTGAACCCATGCCACACCACAAATAGCCAAGCAAAGCAACTACTAGCTCAAGACACACCACTCCAACATATCACCCCAAGAGCCCCACACTGAAAAATTAACCCGTCTACACTTTGAACCCATACCACCACAAGCCATGCTACCTACAATTACCTCAAGTTTAGACTCACCCCATAGCCACCCCAATCTCATCAAACAACAAGTCCACCAACTATCAAAAGCTAGATTGTAGCACCATCCATCACATTAACTACTAGCAACCATATTTTGCTTCATTGCACCTCTACAATATGAGTGACTACCTAACTGCCTACATTATGACTTGCTATCATAGGGACTCACCACTTTGATTCACCTTAAGACACACATGCCTCCAATCAAACTTACCACATTGATCACAACCACCTTGACCAACATCATTGTCACCTTACCCCAAATCTAACACAACCTTGACCCAGGAAACTACTACCATGTCAAGAATTGATGTCAAGCTAGCCGATCTTGACCATCACAATTATTGTGGTTAGTCCACATCAAATGACTACTATCTCGAGGCATACATCCTTATCCAAAGCTAACCAACCCTACTATCACCTTGAGTCATTTTCCATTTGCACCTCTAGTCATACAATAATAGACCATCTCAAGTGATTAGTAAGTCATCCCAAGTACTAGATGACTAAGTCAATCCACCCCAAGCTCAGTCCACATATCCACATATTGACAAGTGCTACAATCCAAGACTTTCCAAAAGTAACCAGTGATTGTCCTTCGTGCCCATGCTAGGCATCACTATTGAAAGTGTTATTTTGGTGCCGACAATCAGCATGCCACTCAAAAGCCATGTATAGAATCCCATTGGCTAGCTTACTATCTTTATTGGCAATGAAACAATATTGTAGTCACACAATCCAATTGGCCAAATCCTATGGCCTTTGAAAAATAGGCACAATGTATAGCAACACCTATAAGTAACAATCATCTAGCCAGATGTAACAACCATTTTTCACCATATTCACCACCTAATCTACTACATGAGGGGCATTTTCTAACAAGCATGTGACATGCCCTATTGAGAAGCCTTCGCTGACATGATTCTTGGTGGTCCATTAAGAGGTACTTCTAAGTGACACCTTCTAGGACTCCTCAAAATACCATGGAATTTGTCACCTAGACACACTTGAGTCTACCTCATCAAGGAATGTTTTGGCCATTTCCACAAGGAACAACCTAAATCTCGTCCCTGAAAGAGCTATGGTCACTTAACAATCTTCTAGTTTTGGTCTTCAAGCATCATTCTTTGCACAAAACACTCAAACCAAAGTGGAAATGTGTCACACTTTATTCAAAGAGAGTGAGAAATAAGGGGGAACGCAACATGTCAAGCCCTCTACCCATAAGGCATAGTCTCACTCTCATCCCTTAAAACTGCATGAAGCTAGGATTCTACTTAATTTAAAAATTGGGTCAACATGTGATTTCCTAAAGTGTAACATAACTTTGAAGAAAGCTCTCAGCTAACCAAGACTACTCAGCCTTAGAACAAACTTATCGAGGGTTCTGTCTCCTACTTTCGTTTTGAGATGGATGTTCCTTAGTGTTTAATTATCAACCACATTTATGTGAACACATAAAAGTAGCTTCTTTAATCAACCTTTAAGTACTAGACTCCATCCATAAGGACAAATCCAAAGTCATAATCCACCAAGTTCCTACCCCTAACTAGTAATAGGTCCTTCCAAGAAGACCATCCTGGGCTTGTAAGGGTTAGATACATCCTAGGCACATAAAGAATTTTTGTCTAGAGCCCCTTTGGCACCCCTACCACCTCCTAGCCTAACGTCCTCCCTATGGAGAGACCTCTTGCAATGTGGCCAATCCTAGCTCTTGATGTGGTCAAACAAACCCACTTGCTGTAGGGCTTTTGCTATTACCCTTGGGATCCTATATTCTTGATTTCATAAAAGATAGGGAATCCTCTAATTTTTCCCAAATGAAGATCATTGAAGATCTTTCTTGGAAGCAAAGTCATTAAGAATTCTTCAATGGACCCTAACTTATTCTAGGTTTTTTTAGTCATTGATTTTTTTCACAAAATATCCTACTTGAGAGGCTTTAGGAATTTGGAGGAAGAAGCCTAATAGTTCTCCTCTCTACAATCATTTTTCAATGATTATTTGTTCTTTTTGTTTCTTATGCTAGTCTACCTAGACTAGGTTTTTCATCAAACCCTTAGGTTAAGTATTTACCTAGCAAGATATTATGACCTAAGTATTTAGATATTTGCAAGGAAGACCTAAGTATCTAAATCCATTTCAAGTAGATTTTCTTATCATTTCCAAAACTTACCGCAAGTAAGCTCTAAAACTTAATATTTTTAAAGGTCTTTTTTTAATGTAATTTAGATCTCATATGGATCACGTAAAAAAAGAAAGTTTATGATTGTCGAATCAATTTATGAAATCTTCTTGTGTATTATCAATGAAAGAACAAGGTTATTTTACAAGGTGTTTGAGCTATAGATCATATTTTTCTTCTTAACCAACTTAAAAGTAAAAGAGCCTAATTTCTCTAATCCAAAAACCTTCTATCTTTTCTTGTTAAAATAACCTTTTTCAAAACATTGAAGTACCTAAATCAATTAAACCTTCCTATTATCAATTCCAAATACAAGTTTCCTGTTACAAACTTATCTAAAGGAAAAGACTTGGGATTGGTTTTGTGAAGTTGGAGTATTTCCAACACTTGCCATTCCATTTCCAACTCTAACACTTACATTTCCAAGCTTCTTCTCTTTGGGGCCATTATGAAGTGATAGATCCTTCATGCATGAAATCCTTGTCTTTGGTGATCTTAAGAATTTGTTACTTGGACAATGCAAGAATGATAGAGTATTTTGCAAGATGACAAAGCTTCATAAGGTAGGGTAGATCTTCGAATAGGCAAAGAGAGATCCCCTTGAGTGATGGAGATTGTGATGAATAGGAGAAGGGCCTTGAATGAGGAGTTTATCTTCTTGTCCTTCAGCTTTCTTGTTCGCCTTCTATCTATGTGCTCCCTAAGCCTCACCTTTCCTTCTCCCTCTATCTCCCTATCCTCTATATATATATATATTTCTCTCTCTCTCTCCACAACATTTTGGCAACAAGAAAAGACACATGCCAATGGTCTCTAAAGACTAAGGGTTTATATAAGCTTTAGAGGGGTAACCCCCCTCCTTGCTCTCTTATTATCATTGCCCCTTGAGTGTATGGTCACATGGCAAGCAAGTTGTCAACTACTAGGTGACATGGTAGATCTATAGTACGGGGGGATGATGCTTATGATGGTGGTGGTGTGCCAAGTCAATGGTGCATTACATGTAATGGGTGGCAGCAACACATAGTGAGAAGTAAGTTTAGAAGGTAAGCTTTTAAATCAAATTTTAATTTTTTTATTTTTTTAAATAATTCCTCCATAAGCCCCATTTATATGTCAAGAGGGGTAGGGGAACCCAAAATATCACATCCTCTTCTCCTTAAAGGAATCGAGACGCCCTCACCTTGAAAGAAACCAAGGATATTATTTACATAGTGCTTCCTCGTCAATCCAAGTGGCATCCTCTTCAGGATAATCCTTCCACTAGGTGAGGTACTCTCTTAGGGTCCTTCTTCTCAAGGTTTTCTCTTTACATCAAGTATTCTATCATGCTAATGCTGAAGGACTCCTTGTCTTGGCTTTCAACTTGTTGATTATCAAGAACATGACTAGGATTGACTACATAACCTTTCAATAGGCTAAAATGAAACACATTGTGAACTTTCAAGGGTTCAAGGATTTATAACTTGTATGCATCGGTTCCAACACACTTGATAACCTTATATGGCATGCACTATCTTGGGCTCAACTTCTTGAATTTCCCCAAGAACAAGGAACTCTTCTTAGGGTGGACATGGATAAAGACCATGTCTCTTTCCTTGAAGATCTGCTCTTTCCTTCCTAGATTAGCATATGATTTTACTAATAATCCCTGGTAGCTTGGATATCTTGTCCGATGGCCTTAACTTGCTCATCCATTTCTTCTAGCATCTTCTTAGAAGTTTCCACCTCTCTAGGGAAGGATCAAAAAATTGAGCCACATAAGACAATCTTGCCCATACAATGCCTAAAATGGAGTCATTAGAATGCTTTGATGATAGAATGCATTGTAAGAAAATTCAAGAAGGGTAGATACTATATCAAGCGCTTAGGTTCACAGCAACAATATACTCTAAGTATGTCTTCAATGACTTGATTTACTTGCTCTATTTGGCCATAATTTGGGAGATGGTAAACTATACTAAAACAAAGCTATGTTCTAATGGCCTCAAACAAGGTCTTCAAAAAATGGAAAGTGAAAAGAGAATCAAGATCACTTATGATCCTTTTTGAAAATCCATGAAGCCTAAAGTTATCCTTAACAAAGAGCCTAAAGATATCCTTAATAGAAAGCCTTGAAATATCTGAAACCTTGTGGTTGGTCTTAATTGGCACAAGGTGAGAAACCTTTGTCAACATGCCACAATCACTAAGATTGAGTTGTATCCCTCTTGAATCGAGGATAACCCAACTATAAAATTTATATTGATAAATTCCCATTTCATTTGAGGGATTTCAAGTGGTTGGAGCTTGCCTAGCATCTTGACACATTTAGTTGTTGTTACTCATTGGCAACTTAAGCACTCGATAACATACTTAAGTACATCACCCTTGAGTTTCTTTCAAAGATTTTCCTTATGGCATAGAGAGTTTTTATATGACTAGGGTGTCCTAAAAATGGGGAGTTGTGAGCTTCCAAAAGTATCTTCTTCTTAAGTCCTTGACTCAAAGGAATGCAAAACCTCATCTTAAAGTAGATAAGCCTTTTGTCAACAGAGAAGTTTTGCTACTTAAATTTGAGCTTAGGGTCTTATTCGTTGGCTTGGACTTCCCTTAGAATTTGTTGATATCTTGGGCCTATAATGGCTTTTTCCCTGGCCATCCCTAAGATAGGATTGTTGGGCATTAACAAAATGGCAACTAGAGATTCTTCTTTCGAGGATTCCCCTAAGATGAGAGCATTAAGGAATGCTTTGTGGCTTAGGGTGTCTACAACTGCATTCTCTTTGCCTAGCATGTGCTTGATTTCAAAATTATGTGCTTGCAAACCTTCAATCCACCAACACTACCTCATGTTTAGATCTAACTATGTAAAGATCCATTTAAGACTCTTGTGACTAGAGAAAACTTATTTCCAATTAAATAATGTCTCCACATCTTGAGAGCATGAATTACTACTAGTAGCTCTAGATCATGTGTAGCATAATTCTTCTCATGAGTCTTGAATTTCCTTGAAGAATGCATAGGTGGATGATCTTCCTACATAAGCACACATCCCAATAATGCAAGGGAGCTTGCATCTGTTGTAGCTTCAAACTCTTGGCTTAGATCCAATAGCTTCAAAATAGGCATCGTCACTAACGTATGGTTGAGTTTCTCAAAGCTAGACTAATCAATGAGAGGGGCAGCAATCAAGGCATAATCCTTGATAAAAACCATGCACCATCTAGTTAACCCCAAAAATATTTACACCTCTTTAACTATTATTGGATATGGTAGGATCCACCCAACAATACATTCCTTTGATACTATGAATCCAAGTTACTCAATCTACTTTTTGATGAATTGACATTTCTTTCTCTTGGCATAGAGTTTGAGTGTCCTCATTGTTTCAAGGATGATGTGGAGTTGTGGTTCATGGTCTTCATCTTTCTTGAAGTATATCAAAATGTTGTAAAAGAAGAACCAAATCATCAAGATACAATCAAAAGATATCATGCATTAATTTATTGAAAGTTGCTGAGGTGTTAGTCAATCCAAAAAACATTACAATAAACATGTAATAATGACCATATCTTGTGTTGAAAGCAATTTTGGGAATGTTTTCCTCCTTGATTCTTATTTGGTAGTAACTTGATCATAGATCAATCTTGGAGAAGACTTTCATCCCTAGAAGTCAATCAAGGAGCTCATTAATCCTTGGAATTGGATATTTGTCCTTGACTATCACATGGTTTAGGCCGTGATAGTCAATGCAAAAGCGAAGAGTCCCATCTTTCTTTTTCTAAAACAAGAGCGAGGCTCCCCATTGTGAAATACTTGATATGATGTATCCTTGATCCAAAAGTTGGTTGAGTTGCTTCTTTAAATCAATAAATCCTAAAATGGACATCTATTATGATCTATTAGCTACTGGATCAGTTTCTAGTACCAACTTAATCTCATGGTCTACCTCCCTTTGCAGTGGGAGTTCCGTTAGTCCCTTAGGAAATACATCTACATATTACTCTGGCCAATATGGTTTTTCTTCAGCTTGATTACACTATTCAATCTTATTAAGCTGAATTACATAGATAAGTAGGCATTTTCTTAATCCTTTAACGATGTGGGAAACTTTTGCCAATTGTATCAATCCTAGGCTTTTCGGCCTCGGCCTAGGTAGTCACTTGCTCCCCATTCAAATTTTGGAACATAACCTACATTTTCCAAATGAATGCAGGCATCATTGGAGATTAGCCTATCTATTTCTAACAAGAACTCATAGTCTCCCAAGTTTGTAACCTTGAACCTCATATTGGTAGGATTGGCTCCTAGGTTAAGTTCCACCTCACTAGATTATTGTGCAAAAATAACTTCCGTTCCATTGGCTAATTCTACCAAAACCTTGGATGCATATATGGTGTCTATCTTAACTTCTTATACACTTTGGTGAAATGAATGAATGAGTGCTTTTGCAAAATCAATCAAAATGCTTAAAGCTATACCTTGGTAAATTCATAGGTGTTTGAGTCACTGTGCAAATTTCCGATTCGGCCCCTTTTTGTTGAGGGCAGTACGAACAATCACTCTTTCCATCTCTGTCTCTAATGTAGGGTCTTTATCTTCCTCCAATTCCTTAAATATCCTACTGACACCTTTCCCTTTGCCTCTAGCCCTCCTCTAGTCATGGAAAATCAAAATTTTCCAAAAATTTGCCCGAGGCAAAAAGTGCAATTAAGCTTTGGTCATTTTCTCTTGAAATACCATGATTCATTTTTGCCATCTATTGGCACAAAATTCCCAATTATACTTATCTTGGTCTTCTTCCTTTGGTCAGTTTGCTATTTGTCTTGGCCTTTTTTGTTGAAGCCATGTGGTTCTCTATTGAAGAGCCATGTCTCCAAAATCTACCACTACTAGGCATCAATTGAAGCTCTTGAATAATTGGTATTGCTTCATTTTTGCCATGTATTGGCACAAAATCCTCAATTGCACTTATCTTAGTCTTCTTCCTTTGGTCGGTTTGATATTTGCCTTGGGCTCTTTTGTTGAAGCCATGTAGTCCTCTATTGAAGAGCCATGTCTCCAAAATCTACCACTACTAGGCATTGATTGAAGCTCTTCAATAATTGGTCTTGCTCAGAATAATGCATCTTGAATGTCAAATGGACACATCACCTCAAGCCAAGTATCTGATGGAGAATTCAACCCATTGTAAAATTTTGACACCTATTGGGAGATGTCCATGGGTGTTGCATACTTTAGAGGTGACAACAACTTTGATTAATAAGCCTCTAATCTTAGGGTCTACTAGTGTAAGGTGAAGAATTTGTTCATCTTCATGGTCTAGCAAGCTAGCAGACGGTATCTCCCATGTTAACCTTCCTTCAACTCATCCCAAGTGATAGTTGACTCAAAAGCTCCCTAGTCTTTACACCGCTACTTCCACCATAAGCAAGATTCTCCTATCAATTTTAATTTGGTGATTATAACCCAATTGGAAGGGGTACTTCCGATAGCAATAAAGTAGTCCTTCATTAACTCTATCCATATTTCTACCTTAGATTCCACATCCTTTCCCTTCCCATTAAACTCAAGTGGTTTGATCAACTTCTTAGCCTTGCAGAAGTATAAGAGAATACCTACTGTGCCACCACTTTAACTTGGGACAATACCTTCAATGCTTAGGCTTGAGTGCCCACTCACCTTGAGGACTATTTCAATTGACACCTACTTGGCTTACACATATTTTGGCACCATTTCAACTTGCAATAATCATATCTCAAGATATCACTTTGAGTTGAGATCAACCCACGTTGGTACACACATTTACACTACCTCAAGACACTTGCATATTTTTAATTCTATTTCACCTCCTAGTAGGTTGGGAAATAGTTACCTATTTGCAACCACTTCAAAACACAAGCACAAGACCTTATAATGAGATACTATAATACCCCAAGGCCGTCTGAGCCCACATGTGAATGGGGGGGCTTGAAGGGGGGAAAATTAAGGTTATAAACCTTTAACTTTTTAAAAAAGTTAAAAAGATAAAAGAAAATGAATACTTACCTACAGCTCATTGGCGTCCACCACCACCCCTCCTCATTATATCATCACAGCTAATTGATGGCATCAAAGCTCCCTCATCACCACACAAAATAGATGACTGAGAGCTACCTTGAGAACATCACCAAGAGTGAGAGAGACTACAATAGATGGTCGTCATTCACATTGAGAAGCCCAAGGATGAACCAAAATCTATCAGAGAACCAGGCCTTGAAGCGGCATCTACAAAGCCTGGTCCATGAAAATTTTCCAAAGAGAGTGCTCTCAACCATCACACAAGAACACAAAATCACAGAAAATCTCACAATGATCTACATCTTCACTCTCATCCTCATCACAATCCATGAAAAAAACTGAAGCACAGGAGGAGGTGAGAGGTCATGTTTGAGCCAAGACAGAGTGAGAAAGAGAGAACACGTGCAAAGATAAAGGTGAGAGGTAGTTACACCCTCAACCACCTTCCTTCACACAGCTCTTCTAACTTCTCTTTTATTTATTTATTTATTTAAAACAATTTACATTATTAGCTAGACCTTTGAACTAGGTCTTTTAGCTCAAATGAAAAGAAGTAGAACTTCGCACACTCATCTCATGTGGAAGGTTTTTTTTTACCATGGTTTTATAATTGCGGATTGGCTAATAACCATGGCATGATACATTATTTTGGATTTGACTTGAAGAGCAAAATATGTATGTAAGACAAAATGTTACATTGAAGCTCAAAAATTATGTTAAAAATAGCACATCTTGGGGGGTTAACATTTCTCCTCCGCTTGAATTGCGAACGTCCTCATGAGGATGTGAAAGAAAGCTCCACCTTGGAATTAACACCTCAAACATGTCGTTGAAGAATCTACATCATGAATACTTCACTTTACTTTTCCTTGGGACCACCTCAATCAGTACCCGTCCCAAATTCACTTGACACTAAACTCTTCAATGAAAACTTTTCTGCTTCCTTAACTGTCCTTTGCCTTTGGATTTCAAAAGAGCAAAGCAAACTTCCTCCCATATGAACACAAGAAAGATCACAATCTTCCACAAGGAGTTATAAGAACACCCACCATTGAAGCACTAAAAAGTCCATGGATAAACTCCATGGATTGGACCCCAATCACAAGATTAAACATTGCAAATTACCCTCGAAATAGATATGACATTCAAGTGCTCCTCCCGCTTGATTCCATAAAGGCATGAGTGTGGATGTTTTACATTGATAATTAATTAGACCTACCTAATTGCAAGTGTGAGGTGTCAAGAGTTTGGAAGATTGGGGTAGCTTCACATCAGAAATGAAACTTTAGGTTTTTTTTAAGAAGAAGCATCTTGTCATCACTATGCTCTCAGATTTGTCGATGTTTAGAGTGTGGAGGCAAATAACACCATTGCTGTGGGTTTGCAGGGATCGAGGAGGGCACCGACAAGGCTGGATTGCTCGGGAAACATCCATGACAGGCTCCATGGATTGACGATGACATCATGTTTGCAGGGCAGGCCGCCATATACTATTGTTCTTTGTCTTCTTTTTCTTCGACTTCTACTACTTTTGCTACCTCCATATGTTTCTTCTTATCTTCCTCTTTTTTTTCTTTCTTCCTTCGATGTTCTTCTTCTTCTTATCTATTGGCCTAGAATCAAATCTACGAGCTCAACCTGAAGGTCCGTGTTGTTGACTTTGTCCTATGTGCTCAATCCCCTGGTGAGACAGTCAGTCAGCGACCCAAGTAGCCTCGCGGTTCTTCTTTTTCTTCATCTAGGAGAATTTACAATATTTCTTTCTATTCAACCTTTCGCAGATACATGAAGCATATCCCAAACTTACAAACTCAATTAGAGCACTTCCCTTGAAATCTTAAAAACTACTTCGAGCAGGCCCCCTGGCAGGATCTCCAAAAAATGAGAAGCCCAAGGATGAACCAAAATCTGTCAGAGAACCAAGCCTCGAAGCGGCATCTACAATGCTCGGTCCATGAAAATTTTCCAGAGAGAGTGCTCTCAACCATCACACAAGAACACAAACTCATAGAAAATCTCGCAATGATCTACATCTTCACTCTCATCCTCATCACAATCCATGAAAAAAACTGAAGCACAGGAGGAGGTGAGAGGTCACGTTTGAGCCAAGAGAGAGTGAGAACGAGAGAACACGTGCAAAGATAAAGGTGAGAGGTAGTTACACCCTCAACCACCTTCCTTCACACAGCTCTTCTAACTTCTCCTTTATTTATTTATTTATTTAAAACAATTTACATTATTAGCTAGACCTTTGAACTAGGTCTTTTAGCTCAAATGAAAAGAAGTAGAACTTCGCACACTCATCTCATGTGGAAGGTTTTTCTTACCATGGTTTTATAATTGCGGATTGGCTAATAGCCATGGCATGATACATTATTTTGGATTTGACTTGAAGAGCAAAATATGTATGTAAGACAAAATGTTACATTGAAGCTAAAAAATTATGTCAAATATAGCACATCTTGGGGGGTTAACATTCATGAGTTAACAAAAGGATTGATAGCCTTTATAAAGGCTATATAAGCCTTAGCATTAGCTCAATGATCTAGCCTTCTTATCTTTGGGAAATTTGAACATGCTGGAGAGAGAGAGAGAGAGAGAGAGAGAGAGAGAGGGGGGAGAGATAGAGAGATGAAGAGATAGAGAGATTAATAGAAGGAGACGACATATAGGGGAGAGAGAGAGAGAGAGAGAGAGAGAGAGAGAGAGAGAGAGAGAGAGAGAGAGAGAGAGAGAGAGAGAGAGAGAGAGTAATAGAAGGAGAAGACATGGAGGGAGAAGGAGAAGAGATAGAGGGAGAGAGATAGGTGAAGAAGAGAGGGATAGAGAGAGTGAGAGATATGGAGATAGATAGGAGGAGAAGACATGGAGGGAGAAGGAGAAGAGATAGAGGGAGAGAGATAGGTGAAGAAGAGAGGGATAGAGAGAGTGAGAGAGATGGAGATAGACAGGAGAAGATACTGGGAAGAAGGAGAGAGTAGTGAGAGGAGGAGAAGCAAAGGTGATAAACAAGGACAGAAGAACAAATAAGGAAGAAGAAGAAAAGAAGAAAGAGAGAGGGGTAGAAGGAGAAGAGAGAGAGAGAGAGAAAGAGAAAGAGAGAGGTAGAGTGAAAGTGAGAAGAGAGAGATAAAGGAAGAGAGAGAATTAGAGAGAGGACGAGAAGTAGAGAGAGAGAGAGAGATAGAGAGGAAGTGAGAAGAGAGAGGGTTTCTTAAGGAAGTTGGAAGGGCAAGCCATGCACATACACCTTGGAAGTCTTGTAGGAGCCCTATTGAGGCCAAAAACTTGGGAACAATATGATGATGCCTCAAATCTAGCTACTCCATCTAACAAAGCAACACCCAAACTATGATTCGCAAAGGATCTCAGGTATTTGTTACATTCCTACTCTTATGATTGACAATTCTAAATATAATTGAAAGAAAAAAGAAGTAAATTTGTCTTCTAACTTTAATGATTCTTATATTTAGTTTGAGTCACAATGGTATTAGATTTCCCATGACTATCGCATGAAGGAACATTCACTCATTGAAAGTAAAGGCTATTCATGGGGCAAAAACCAAGAGAGCTATGCATAGTTGATGTATGATGAAATGTGGAAGCAATTAGGGAACAAGATTGTGATGTTGTGGACTACATTGTCTTTTGCAAAGTATTCAAACATTAGGAAAAAAATGAGCTCACAAATGGGCCTTTTAGCCCCCCCCTCCCCCCCCCCCCCCTTTCTCCTCCTTTAAATAAGGAAAAGAGGAGAGAAGAATAGTAAAATAATCCACTTCTCTCTCCATTTTTGCAATCTCGTTTTGCCTTTTTTATATTATCTACAAAGATATACTCATATTGCTTCTCTCTCCTGATTCAAGAAGTCTTTTTAAACCAAATTTTATATTAAAAAAGGAGTTAGTTACGGGAGTGTGGTGCTTCGTTTTCAATGCAAAATGATTAATAGATATGAGGTAATTGATTTTTTAATCAAGAACAAGAAAAATAAAAATTTGGAAGTTCCTTTTAAGATATTTTGGGGATTTTTTATATTCTAGCTTTTGGTCAAAAAACAAACCAACTGGTCAAATTTCATGTTTTTTGGAAATGTTTTTGGAGGTAAAATAGAAATGTCTAAAATACAAAAAGTATTGGACATCCCTACCCTTTGAGCTATTTTCCCCCATATCTATACTCTCTCATGGCTTTATTGTGACCTCTTCTCTGTGTTTATGTAACCTTCATTAACATACTGAATTACTTACATCCTCCTTTCCCTTGGTACCTTTGTGTGCCTCTTTGTGCATCTCCACTCTACCTCTCCTGTGTGACAACCAAGTAGGCTTCCTGTTTCTATTAATAGTAAAATGAATACAGGAAAGAAGGAGCTACATATTGAGGTAGAGATTGAATATGCCCCATTATTCAAAAGAACCTAGTGTACCAGTGTCAACCATCAGGTTTTGTAGAGTTACATGCAAATGGGATTGAAACATGTGGATTTGTGGGTTGATGGGGGAATCTACCCAATTGAACCCTTAAACAATAGACCTCCAACTTTATCAGGAATTGCAAATTTGCTGAAGTATTTGTGGGAGGGTGAAAATGGGTTGCTCAATTACATTAGGTGGCTCAATAATCAAGCGCTCAAAGTATTTACAACTTGCCAAGCAACCATAAAAATTTACCATGATGTGATCGATACATATCAACTTCATATACAATAGCTCATAGGACAAGTGGTATAGTTGAATGACGTTATAATTCAACAAAACCATCAAATTATTTCAATGTAGGACACTATCTATGACATTGGTATCTCATATGAGGAGGCAAATGTGCAATTGGACAACTTGAGAAAGATCAACAGCAAGCTAACACAGGAGTGCAAATGAAAGAAGAAGCCAATCAATGAGTTAATTGTGAATAGCGACCAGTGGAAGCGAGGTATCAAAGCATGTAAGGTAGCTCAAAAAGAGAACCTAGGTGAGGGTGAGGTTGGATGGTGTATTAGTATATTGCTGAAGGCAAGTACATTGGAAAACGCTTTGAGCAATCCTAAGTTTAAGGTTGTGAAGGAAAATGTGATTGAGTGCACATTAAAAGATGTGTCAAATGAGTTCTTAGTTGTGGATGCACAATCTATTTGTAAACAGGGCTGATATTAGCACAATGACTCACTCAAAGATATTCAAAGGTGTGAAGGCTGGGTTTGGTTGTGTGCTGAAGAGAAATAGAATTGTGCCTCTTCCTCCACCTTTCAAAGTTAATAGAGGCCCGATGGTAACTTAATACAAAGGTTTTGGAGTTGATAGGAGATCCCATGCATGTTCAATGCATGGAAACACTAAAGGTTGGGACCAAAAATGCATATGAGGTGACGTTCACTAAACTCAACAATTACTATCTAGATTTGTACAAGGTACAGTCGGCAATGGTAATGTACTACAATATGTCTATTGAGGAATGTAATGGTAAATTGAAGTTTGTTATAAAATTAGATGAAAGTGAGGTCGTCAAAGGAGTAAAGCTTAAAAGAGTTAGTGTAACTCTGATGAATAGAGCTTTACAATTCAACAAGAACAACCCAAGGAAATTTAGTGTTCAATCCAAGCGCTATGTGCGGTGGCTCGTTGCATTTGAAGTTCCTAAGGAAACCTTTGAGGTGCTACAACTATTCTTTATGCACACAAGCATTCCAAGCATCATCGATTGTCAGGAACATGGTGAGATGCTCTCGATTGAATGCTCTCGGTTGAAGGGTATGGTCAATACTTGGTTGAATGGCATCTTGCAGGAGACTTGCAAGCTTTAAAATGCATGTGTTGAATCTCCAATGGTGCAAATACAAAGAATCCATGCCTATATTGCTTGAGAGAGAGGGTGGAAGGAAATGACAGAAAGAAGAACTGGCAAAGGGTGAAAAGTGCTACACCAATGCGCAATAGAGAAGATCCCACTTGGAAGTCCATCTTCAACATTCCATTGGATCGTATTCACATTTGTTCATTGCATGCTTTTGTTAGAATCATGGAGAAACTTGTATATGAATACATTTTCTTTGCTTACAGGTTACAACCTGAAAAAGAAGCCATTGCAACATGTAGGAATGTGGAGCGAGCGCTATTAGAAATTGGGCTACACAAGCATCAAGTGATGATTGAAAAAGATGAGAAGAGATCAGGAAAATGTGGTAACTTGCCAAAAAATCCTTGCTTTGGAGGAGCAAAGGCTAGGAAGTTTCTCTCAACACCCATCAATGAGGAAGGGAATGTCATGGTTTGTAGGCCGCAGGACTACGATGGGTGGAAAAAGTTACATTTTGCAATTCTTAATCGAAGTAATGGAGGAAAAACAAGGTTGGCCAAAGCTAAGGTTTTGATAAGTCTTAACAAATTGGCTCCCTTACTTTGAAAGATGGTGTTTAACAATGAAGATAAGTAAGAATTTATCAATGATGTGAATAGCTTCTACGAAAACATGGTGGAAGTGTGGGGCAAAAGCTCTATCACACATTACATGGTGCATACTAAGTTAACATTTTAAAATTGTATGAATTGTATAAACTGTTGAGCATAGTTTTACTCATGTGTGATATGTGTCTTTGTAGCATATCCTTGAGGCACATGGGCTATACTTTGCAGAAAAGGGAAGCATCAAAATTTAATCCACACAAGGGATGGAAATTTCACATTGGATAGTGCATGGTGCATACCAAAGAAAAACTAATCATGGTATAGGGGTGAATGGTAGCAATCCAATGGTCCAATTGCTATCTTGGTGGTATAGGATTATAATAGTGCATGAAGCTAAACTCTAACAAAAGAAAACAAATGAAAGTGCTGATGAATCGGCTACCGATATGATGGAATCACGTCGTGTCACTAAAAGAGTGCGTTATGAAGCCTCAAGTGCCAAAGAAAACCATGCCAAGTGGCTAGAAACAAGGCTTCAACAAGGCAACAAATGGGTTCAAAGAGAGCTAAGATAGTAAGATGAGTAATGTGTTTAGTGAATGCAATTCATAGTTTAAGAGAGAAAGAGAGATTGTGCATCTATGTGAATGAGTCTTACAGTTTAGGTTATATAAAAGAGGGTTTCACTTTCTATCTCATTCATTGAGTTCTCACATCTCTTGTGCAGGAAAGATGGCTAGGTCTAAGGTAGTTGCAAATAAGCTTCCGCTTAGAGCCCCATATCGTGTTCAGCCCCTTGGAGCATCTACTAGCTCATATGCACCCCCTTCTCAACCTCGCCCACCTTCCTCAAGCCGCCCTCACAAGGGTTATCCTCAGCATCCCCATAAGAAACGCAAGTGGAAGCTAGGTACAATGGCCTTGAGAGAAATTAGGAGGTATCAATGCTCTTTTGATCTCATCATTTCAAATGCGAGCTTCTCGAGACTTGTTTGCAAGATTGTGCAAGACCTCTACCACACAGAAAGTAGGAGGTAGTTTTTGGCACAAGGTCAGGATAGACCTGGTTGCTTCACAAAAGAATGTCTTCATACTCTACAATGTGCTTCAGAGGCCTTTTTAGTTGACTTGATGTCTCATGCTCAGCATTTTGCAATACATGCAAAGCGCATCATTGTAACTTCAAAGGACTTCCAACTTGTAATAAATATTCAAGCAATGAAGGATGCATTCGTTCCAATGAAATGAACATAGTTTGTAATGTTATCCTTTTTGGCATAGTGTTATCCTTGTGCATTGGACATATGACTATGTCATCCCAGTGCAAAACTATTGTATGCGTCCCTAAAATATGAATTAAATTTTTACTCTTGTCCTTTGCTCTCAACTTTGACTGTGGCACAATCTTTGCTGTATTTTCAATTCTTACTTACAGTTTTTATTAGCAGTGTCAATTTCAATCGAAAAAACATGCAAAAATTTACCATTTCTTATTGTAGACTTTACTACTGATGCCTCTGTATAGTCTATGTGGTGTGAAGTGTCTAAGGGCTAGTAGTCACGATGTTGATTTCTCAATTATCAATCCATCCATAATTTTGGTGTGGGATAATTTTTAAAATACTAAACCATAGCAAAATGCAACGAAACTTCACATGCGCACTCGTTAGGTGGTTAAGAGCCCAAATTATTTTTTTTTGAAAAAAAATGTCTGTAGACCCTTGGTCTGAAGTCTGGTGTCTAGAGCCACTTTCCTTTATTTTCTTTTTAATTCTTGTAGAGACCCCTAGTCCGAAGTATGGTGTCTGGAGCCCTTTTCTTGAAAAAAAAAGTCTATAGACCCTTGGTCTGAAGTTTGGTGTTTGGAGCCACTTTTCTCTGCTAGGAAAGTGGCTTCAGACACTAGACTTCAGACCAAGGGTTCGCATGCAATTCTTTTCAAAAAAAAATAATTTAGGCTCTTGGACATCTAGCAAATGCACATGTGAAGTTTCGTCGCATTCCAATACAAGGTTATGGATTTACGATCACATGATGGACAATGCGTATGAAGCTACATTAACCCGGCTTTGGGGTTTAAATGGGTTAAAAGTTCATTATTTGAGAGCAGAGTTTTGAGCTCGGGATGTGCTTAAAGTTTGCCAAAAAATCCGAAATTTAGGGGAAAAATATTCAACATCGAAGGCGGCGGCTCCAGCTAGGACGATTTTAAGCACCAAGTGAAATACGACTCTTAAAAGGCGCCCGAGTGACACTTGTTGATTTTTGATAATTTTTCAGATTGCCATGCGGGTTGTTAGGAGTTGCTAGCCAATGCAGGATGTCAAGCCAGACACCCAGGATTTTTCAGAGCTCGATTTGGAGTCCGGATGGGGAAATGGCCAAGAAACCGGTCAAGATGCGAAGGGGTGGGCCAAATGGGCTAGTGACCTTTGGGAGCCCAACTTTTAATGTCACATGAAAAGAAGATGCAAAAAATGAAGCAAATCGTGGGAAGGAGATGGTGCCATCTGCACTCGATTTTTGCACTCCCAATCATGGAGGGGGTGATGCCTGGCTATGAAGAACCTAACCAATGGACATTGGGGCTTGTTTACCCTCTGTCTGCTGCTGATCATTTCACCACCCTTCACTCAAGCAATGATGGCCTAGATGGAGAATTCTGATTTTAGTATTTCTCTCTCCTCCCTCTCTCTCCCCTAAGGGGCTGTTCTTGTGTGCAAGAGGAAAATGAAGAATGGTGAAGGAAAGCTTGTTCGGATGAGACCGGATTGCTTCCGGATCGATGAAGACATGAAGATTGCTGATTTTGAAGATGTTGGACATTGAATGAGGGCTGTCCCGCAGTCCCGTAGCAAAACTGAGATCCCGAGACACAAAGCCTAAGCGGTAATTCAATTTTTATGAAGGAAAAATGAGTTTTTATGCTATTTGGTTGATGAAATATTGTTCCCATGGGCTGATTATGCATCATAATGTTATTTGCTATGAGTTTGATCAGTTTATGCTCAAAAAATCAGAAATTCATAAGTGTTATGGCTAAAGTTAGTGTTATAAAACCCGTAAAACACACATTTAAGGGATAAAATGGGGGTATTTTGCAAGATAAAGGGGAAGTATGAGACATAACATCAATAAAACCTGAAATTTTGTTGCACAGAAAGCTAAGGGCCACAGCCCACAATCAATCTTAATTTTTAGTCATTTTTCATTGAAGAAAAACAGAGGAAAAATACCAAAAAGTGGTGAAAATTAGGTTTTAAATGGGAGAAAATTAGGAAACGATAAAAGGAAAATTCCAAAAAATTACATAAGTGTTTCTGCAATATATAATGAAGGTAGAGCACAAGGTTGGCCTTGATTTACCCTCATTTCTATGTTTTCGTCCGTGTTTATTGCTTTCTCTATAAAGAAATACACATAAAATGACTCTTTCACCTATCAACGATTGCAAAACATTAAACGGTAGGGTGAGAGGGGAGTTTGAGCGTCAAAGTATAATGTTAAATATGATTTATGTGTTGCATCATGGCTATAGGACATTGTTTTAAAATAAAGGAAAAGGCAGCATGAGCGTAAGGCTCGGTGTCTCTCCTCGTTTCATTACATAAACGTTAGTATGGAAATTATGGAAAGATTGGTTTCACACAATGCACAATGTTGATTTTCTTTTGTTTGTGCACTAAACCATTCACATTATGCACTATGCATGGTTCATGGTATCAAAGGAAATCTCCTGGACTGCATAGCAATTGTTTTCTTAGGACTTTGACCCACAATTGAGAGTGTGAGATTATCCCTTGCCATAGGGTAGAGGATCAGTTTCCTAAGGGACTGTTAAGTGAGGACACATGGTATATCTCCTGGAAATACGAGAAATATAAAAGAGAGGAGTTTGTGCTCATTTGTGTTATATGTTTAGCAGCGTATCAAGGGGCCAATCCCTGCAATGTAGGAGAGCTGCAGTGGGGCCACGGTGTTTCTACCGTGAGGTTGCCTCCATATGTGTGTGATCGTGGCATTGCCAATGTGTATGGGTTCTTCCTCTGAGGAGTTTAAGGGAAACGTTGGACTATAAACTATAAATGCATAGATTAATCTTTAGGACAGTTTGTCCTTTAGCATTAGATTGGCACTCCTGGTCCACGAGGCCGTGAGGGTGTTTGTGTGTCATGAGCATGAGGTCCGGCTAGTGCCATAGCCAGTGCTGGCCCATTTCAGGTCCCATCAATGGTGTGTCTACCGGGAGCTACCTATAAGTGGTGGTTCTCGAATCTAGGGTTTCTAGGGACCAAGAGAAAGTTGGTTTATGTCCTCTGACAAGGACCGTCAAGCCGAAATCCAAAAAGCAAAACGTACTGAGAGGGCTAGATGGCGGTTAGAGATTGTAAGCCGTTATTCTCCTCAAAGGAGTAGCCCGTTACGCATAAAGGCAGTGGTCTTAATAACCCAACTGCTCTACATAGTCCGTTAGGTGCAGGAGGAAGCGTAAGTTCTTCCTCTCTTCCACTAAGTCTACCCATTTCAAGTGGGGGGGTGAATCCACCCATTCAAGCTCCTATTGTTAATCCAATTGTCGCCATGGCACAGCCCATTGCAATTCCTGCAAGGACGCCGGATTTACAACCTTTAGGAATTCCTTTGCCCATTTTTAATGGGTTAGCTGAAGAGGATGCAGAATTTCACATTTGTGAATTTCAAAGATTGATGTTCAATTATCGCATCCAAGATGAGGGACATCTCATGAGGTTCTTTAATATGATATTAAAAGGAAGGGCTGCGGTATGGTATCACATCATAGAGTCTGGAACCATAACCACAATTGATCAATTCTATGTAGCTTTTCGAGGAGAATATGCCCCTGAAAGAGGTGGCCAATACCGGTTGCATGTCTTGAATGTAATACGCTAAGACCCTTATGAGAATGTGAAAGCATATGCCAAGAAGCTTAAGGAAGTATTTCGTAAGTTACAAACTTACATTCCTATTCTGCCGACTGTCAAATTGCAATACTTCTTGCATGGGTTGGAATTTAATTTTTAAGTACAATTGAGCAGTGTGGCCTTGGCAGATATAGACACCGCTATTACATGGGCAGAAGGAGTAGAAGCACGATTACAAACGGCCTACTCCTCTCGAATGAATGTTAATGCGGGTTTAGTACCTAGAGGCAATCTACCATTGACGAATGGAAGTCAAGGGATGCCTACGACTAACCCTAATGGGAGAGGAAGTATGGTTCAAAATGTACCTTTGCTGCCATCTCCTCCCAGTGTGACTATGCATATGGCAAGTCAGTTGGCTACACCAAATGTTGGAGGCCAAGTTTTGAATTCTAATGTTGTTCCTGTGGGTCAACAGCCAATGCCAAATCAGATTGTTATGCCAATGGAACGACGGGTCGACGATCGAGGCTATGAGTCAAGTGCATCTAATGTCCTTGGCGAAGTTAAGGATATGATGAAGCATTATACTGACATGATTTTCGAACAATATCGACAAATAGTTGTCGACGTTAATTTCTTGAAGAAGCAGCAGAATCTAATAGGGAGTCGATACCTTGAAGAGGGTGGACCCTCAAGATTCAGCTGTAAGTGGTGTGGTGGACAGCATTTCCCTAGAAACTGTCCAAATGCTAAATGTGACATTTGTGGGAAGTCTGGCCATTTAGCTGCTACCTATTGGAGTAAGATTAGTTTCCTCCAACAAAGGAGTAAACAGCCAAGCCCTGTGAATCATAGAGCGCAAGGAAATAACTTGCAGCAGAATGATGCACCAAGACAAATATTGCAGAGGGGAAAGACCACTGTAGAAGAGTTGCCACAAGGCAACGAAGTTAGCCTTATTGAGGCTGTACGAGTCAATGATGTTGAAACCTCTAACCTAAGAGTCGTGACAAGAGGCCAAAAGGCTAAAGAGGTTGACAAAGATAATGTAAAATCGGTCAAGGGAAACCCTAAGCAAGGGGATAAGGGGACGCAAGTCCTGAATCCTAGCATGGAAGGGGGACCTCTAAGGCCTGTTGACAGAAAATTTGATCCTAAGAAGGATGAGGAAGTGCCAAGAAAGAAGGCAAGAGCTAAAAAAGAAGCACCAAAGCTGGTCCCGAGACCAAAAGAAAGGATGGTTTGGTGAGAAAAGAGAGCTTTGGCTACTTATCATGACTTTGATTTAGCAAGTTCTCTTTGCGAAGTCAAACCAAACGTAAACCTTCTACAGTTGATTAAATTATCTCCAGGAGTATGCAAGGAATTCAAGAAGATCATGCATATCGGGTATATTGTAGAACCTTTGGGCATAGCACGAGTAGGGGAAGATTGGTTTGATCATGCTGAAAAGAATTGGCCTAGGGTTCCAGCTTATGTGGATGGAATATTAGTGGAACGTGCTATTGTAGACACTGGATCCTCTGTCAATATCATGAGTTCAGAGTTGATGGAGAGGTTGGGTCTAGGCATCCAAAAAGATAGTTCCACCCTTCTTAGAATGGTTGATGATAGTCTGAGACAACCAGAAGGTTGTGTTACTAAGGTCCATGTTACAGTGGCAAGTGTAGAATGCTTCTTGGACTTTAGGGTGATAAGATTTGCAGGACGACCTAGCTATCGAGTCTTGCTAGGTAGGCCTTGGATCTTACTAACGGACTGTCAAGTTGATATACCCGATGGTCGAGTGGTTCTAGGTAGAGGTGCTAATCGAGTAATAGTCGATGCTTACCCTGAGTCTCCTCAAAGTGAGAGAGCTCCTTTATCTTTTATTGAATTAGAGACAGTAGATGATCCATCTGGTAGTGAGACATCATCCAGCGATGAATCTAAAGAGGGGTCCACTACAGAGGATATTTATCAGATAACTCTAAATGAGCCATAGAGCCGCAGGATAGGATAAGAGACGCGGATATGATTGAGTTGGACCTTGGCACGCCGAATGATTCGCGGCCAATTAAATTAGGTTCCATGCTCAGTTCAACAGAAAGGGAGGACTATGTGTCCTTGATTCAGGAATTCCGCGATATCTTTGCTTGGAGTTATGATGAGCTGAGAGGCATTCCTCCCAACCTAGCTATTCATACTATTCCTGTAAAAGAAGGTAGTCATCCTGTGCGTCAGAAAGTAAGGTGTATGCCTTTTGAATTGAGGGACGGGCTGTTTGAAGAGTTACAGAGGTTACGAAAAGCTGGTTTAATCTTCCCTGTACAACACACAGAATGGTGTTTACCAGTTGTTATCAGGAAGAAGAAAAACAACCAGATCCGACTATGTGTAGATTTTAGAGAGCTGAATAAGCAGACGATTAAGGATTACTCCCCGTTGTCATTTATTGACCATATTTTGGATCAATTAGCGGATAGGGAAATATATTCGTTTATGGATTGCTTTGCAGGATACAACCAGATGGCAATTGCAGAAGAGGACAAGTTGAAAACAACTTTTATTACTGTCTTTGGTACTTTTGTGTACCATGTGATGGCCTTTGGTTTGTGCAATGCACCTGGATCATGGTAACGAACAGTAAACAAGACCTTTGGTGACATCTCCCCAGATGAGTTGAAAGTGTTTATCGATGACCTGGGGGCAGCCACTGTAAGGGAAAGATTGTTGATTATTTTAAGAAAGTGCTTTGAGCGCTGTAGACAATTTTGTATCACTCTTAATCCACAGAAGTGTGTCTTTGGAGTGCCTTATGGGCTATTGCTAGGCCATGTGGTCAGTTCAGTGGGGATCGCAACTGACCCTAAAAAGATCAAGGTCATAGTCACTATGAGTCCACCATACACTCCGAAAGAGGTACATTGCTTTCTGTCATCGATAGGGTACTATCGAAGGTTTATAAATGCCTTGGCAGAGAGGACGTTGCCATTAACGAACTTATTATCCTTTAGTTGTCTATTTGAATGGAGCGACCCTTGTAAGGTAGCTTTCGAGGATGTGAAATAGGAGCTAGTAAAAGCACCCGTTTTAAAAGCACCTAAAAGAGACGAGGTGTTCTATATATTTTCAATAGCCACCATGCATAGTATTAGCTGCTGTTTAGCCCAAATTTAGGAGGAAAAGTGGTATCATCCGATAGCTTTTGCTAGTCAAAAATTGGGCATTTCAGAGATCAACTATACCTACATGGAGAAGTTGTGTCTTGCAATGGTCTTTGGGACTAAGAAATTCAGGCACTACATCCTCTATGAAAAGGTAGTTTTCTATACGAAGGCGAAAGGGCTTAGATTGCTTATGAACAAGCTGCAGCCACTTGATTGTTTGGCAAAGTGGTTAATCACTTTGCAGGAGTTCGATTATGAGATTAAGAGTAAGCCATCGAGGTTGCAAGGTATTGTGGAATGCCTTATGGATTTCGGGGAGCCGAAAGAGACTGTGGTGGGCAGAAGGAAGTGATATTGAAGCAATGTTGAAAATTGATACAGCTTTCATCTCATCTTGGTATGCTGCTATTACGCATTATCTATCAACAGGAGAGACAGGAGCTGGTCTGTCAAAGTCAGAAATGAGGAAAATCAAACAGCAAGCTTTGAAGTTTTCCTTGATTGTAGGGACACTATATTGGCAGGGAGTTGATGATATCTATCGCCGATGCGTGATGCCTGATGAGGTTCCTTTTATCTTAGAAGAGTGCCATGACTCTGCATGTGGAGGGCACTTCACTGGATGGTTGACGGCGCAGAAAGCTTTACGAGCTGGATATTGGTGGCCATCCATCTTTCAAGATTCTTTTGATTATGTTAAGAGATGTGATACCTGTCAAATATATGACAGCAGAGAGAATAGGAAACGCCGACTTACGCCTATCATGGCTATCCTTCCATTTGAGAAGTGGGGCATTGATTTTGTGGGTCCTATTACTCCGTTGTCTACTATCCAGAAGAGATACATTATAGTAGCAACTAATTATTTCACAAAATGGTCAAAAGCGCGAGTGACGAGGCAGGACAATGCAAAAGAGACTGCAAGTTTTCTTTTAGAGCAGATTATCTACCATTTCAGTCCACCGAAGGAACTAGTGTCGGACCGTGGAACCTATTTCTTGAATAAGATGATTAAAAGCTTGAGGCTTGGCAAATCAAGCATAATAAAATAATCCCCTTATAATCGCAAGCAAATGGGCAATTCAAAAGTAATAATAAGCAGCTTGTGGGTATCTTGTCTAAAATAGTCTCTGAGAAGAAACGAGACTGGGACAGGAAGTTGTATGTGGCAGTATGGGCATATAATACGACGTTCAAGCGAGCTACCGGCCATACTCCATTTAAATTAGTTTATGGGGAAGAGTGTATGTTACGCCTCGAAATTGAGTTGCCAACCATACGGTTTGCAATTAACCACTCTTTGGCAGATGAGGATTCACTCTTTGAACGTTTCACGACCATAGCCCACCTGGATGAGCTGAAATTGCAGAGCTTATTACACCAGGAGGTAGCTAAACGTCGGATGAACCAGTTGCACGACCTTAAAGCAAAGAAGTATACCTTTAAAAAAGGGCAATTATTTTTGTATTATGATGCGTGTAGGGAGCTGTTTCTAGGGAAGCTGGAACCTAGATGGGATGGTCCCTACAAGATTGTCAGGCTAGGGAAAAATAGGTCTACAGCTCTACTAGCTGATGTGCAGGGAGTATGTTTTGAAAATAAGGTTAATCTTAATAAGATTAAACCTTATTATTTCTAAGTATGCTAATATAGGAAAATGCATTGCAGGTCCATGCTGGGGATGATTTGAGACCTACAAAAGAGCTTAAAGCCAGTTGATGGGGTGGTTAATTCCTTATTTGGAGCACCCATATTTGGAGCAGAGATACCATCAGGGGAAACTTATCTGGTGGAGCAAAGGATACAAAGTGATTGAGCAAGAAGACGGAATCTTTGTGTGGGAGATCAAAGTCTTCTGCCATCACTGCTTACGACTACTGACAAGTATCCCTATTGAGTTCAATGAAGAAGGTGGGATGGAGCCGTCAGTTCATCCTTTGAACATGCTAAATTTTGACTATCATAATTACAAATAGAGGAGTTTGTGATGGCAGGCTGTGTAAACCCATTGTGGACGTACACATTATATTTTGACAGAGCACCTAGGGGCCCTAATAAAAAAGGGAGTGTTTGAGTAGTAATCCAAGATCCCTGACATAGAGTTACGATGAAGTTAGCTGCTTATCTCGGGATAGGATTCACTAACAATATGGCGGAGTATAAAGCCTTGATTATGGGACTGCATATTGCCAAGCAAGGTGGTCTTCGTCGGTTGCTAATAAAAGGGGATTCCCAGTTGATCCTGAATCAGCTAGATGGGACATACACAGTGCGGAATCCCATTCTTTGTATGTATCATCAAATTGCGATGACCCTACTTGAGGAGTTTGAGAAAGTGTCTTTTGAGTTGATTCCACGTTACCGAAATCAGTTTGCGGATTCACTGGCAAATCTTGCTTATGAAGAAGACCTTTTCTTTAACTGTGGTCCTAGTTTGGATATTGTGATCAATGATGAAATAGGACCCGGTCGCTTGTGGGGAATGTTATCAGAGCATACAATATATGGCAGACGATGGTTGATATGTGTGATGCAAAGAGTAGCCGAGACCAATCTACCGTTATTATCCTGGTCCCATAGGTTGATTAGACAACATGTTATGCATACGCCTCTTGCTATATATGCAGGAGGGATGGGTCATAACCTTATGCATTTAGTTTAGGGCTGCAAGCTCTATGGTTTTCCTTCTTGGAAAGGAGCCTATTATTGTATATCTGTATTCTTTCAGGGAGGGATGTGTAGGTGCTATTCTGTTTGATCTCGTTAGGCCAAGAGGGCCAATTTTGCGAGGTTTTGAATGTTTTATTTCGTAAGGCCAAGAGGGCCAATCAAGTTTTGTAGTGAAGTGCTTTATTTCATTAGGCCAAGAGAGCGAGTTGTTTGTTTAGTGCAGGTATGGTTAATGGTTTCTTGTTTTAGTTTTGTAGTAGACAGGTTTCAAAGAAGAGCTTGGAAGGAGCCTTTGTTGTGCGGAAGCTTCTCGTGGCCCTATCCAGGTGATATCTCTCCTTTATGAGTACCGTGTTTTTATGCTATATGTATCTGTGTACTTGTAGGGGATTCTCTTTTCTTGTTGGGGACCGGCGTCCAAGGCATAAAGTCCTAGGTTTAGGTTAGGTATGTCTGAGGGGAGGTCTGAGTAGTCATTGCCTCCTGTAAAGACATTGCCAGGCATTGAAAGACCTGTTTTAGAAGGTAGTCCTAGTGACCCTGTTCTGCTAGCCTGCTAGGGAGCCGTTCTAGGAGTTCTTATTAGTTGTGAGGCAGTTAGAGAAGCCTATCAATAGAAAAATGATGATATAAGAGAAAAGAAACTCTAAATAACTTAAAGAAAATAAATACATACAAAGGTGTGTAAAAAGGGGCTCTAAACCCTATCAAAATAGAATAGAAAAGAAAGAAAAAAAATTATAAGCAGTTGATCATCGCCTTGTGAAGGCCTGGTAGGTTCCTGGGGACGAGTCAGACCTAGGGCCGATGCCTTGTCTTCCTAGGGGTGGCATCTTGCTGGAAAAGAAGAAATTAAGGAAGGTTGAAGCGAAAATAAAAGTGAGCATTAGAAAAGGATTAAGTGTCACCTTGCGAGGGCTTGGTAGGTTCTTGGGTATCAAGATAGGACCTTAGGCCGATACCCTATTCTCCTTGGGTCACTACGCTCACCTCCCTCCTTTTTACATGCGCGAGTATTGAAACATAAAACCCTAAAAGAAGAAATGTGCTGAAAGAAAATACTTTTTGATCAGGCTATAGGAGTCCTTACCTAGTAGGAGCTCCTGGTTGTGTTGTCCTTAGTTAGGTAGGTAGTTCAGACCAGCACTTAGGGCAACCTCTTTGATAGTTCTTTTTAGTCTGGCCGTGTTGGAGCAGTCGGTTAGTAACTAGCTTCGGACCTTCTATCAGATTATGCTAGACCTACTCCTTGTGGATGTCATGCCTTGGTTTTGTCAAGGGGTAGGGTGAACATTGTGTTGTGTTTTAGTATATGTCTATTTTGTCTCAGCTTGATGCTTCCTTTGTGCAGATCTATTGTGGGATTTGACGGGCTGAGTCGCCCTATCCCATGGTCGCCAATGAGAGCGGAGTTTTGAGCTCAAGATGTGCCTAAAATCTGCCAAAAAATTTGGAATTCAGGGGAAAAATATTCAACATCGAAGGCGGCGGCTCCAGCTAGGACGATTTTAAGCACCAAGTGAAATATGACTCTTAAAAGACGCCCGAGCGATACTTCTTAGATTTTTGATAATTTTTCAGACTTCCGTGTGGATTGTCAGGAGTTGCCAACCAATGCAGGATGTCAAGCCGGACGCCCATGATTTTTCAGAGCTCGATTTGGAGTCCGGACGGGGAAATGCCCAAGAAACCGGTCAAGATGCGAAGGGGTGGACAAAACTTGGGCCAAACGGGCTAGTGACCTTTGGGAGCCCAACTTTTAATGTCACATGAAAAGAAGATGCAAAAAATGAAGCAAATCGTGGGAAGGAGATGGCGCCATCTGCGCCCGATTTTTGCGCTCCCAATCATGGAGGGGGTGATGCCTGGCTATGAAGAACCTACCCAATGGACATTAGGGCTTGTCTACCCTCTACCTGCTAATCATTTCGCCACCCTTCACTCGAGAAATGATAGCTTGGATGGAGAATTCTGATTTTAGTCTTTCACTCTCCTTCCTCTCTCTCCCCTAAGGGGCTGTTCTTGTGTGCAAGAGGAAAATGAAGAATGGTGAAGGAAAGCTTGTCTGGATGAGACCGGATTGCTTCTGAATTGATGAAGACATGAAGATTGCTGATTTTGAAGATGTTGGACATTGAATGAGGGCTATCCCACAGTTCCGTAGCAAAACCGAGATCCTGAGACACAGAGCCTAAGCGGTAATTCAATTTTTATGAAGGAAAAATGAGTTTTTATGCTTTTTTGTTGATGAAATATTGTTCCCATGGGTTGATTATGCATCATAATGTTGTTTGCTATGAGTTTGATCAGTTTATGCTCAGAAAATCAAAAAATCATAAGTGTTATGGCTGAAATTAGTATTATAAAACCCGTAAAACGCGTGTTTAAGGGATAAAATGGGGGTTTTTTGCAAGATAAAGGGGAAGTATGAGACATAACATCAATAAAACCTGAAATTTTACTGTCAAGAAAGCTAAGGGCCACAGCTCACAATCAATCTTAATTTCTAGTAATTTTTTATTGAAGAAAATAGAGGAAAATTACCAAAAAGTGGTAAAAAATAGGTTTTAAATGGGAGAAATTTAGGAAACGATAAAAGGAAAATTCTAGAAAATTACATAAGTATTTGTGCAATGTATAATGAAGGTAGAGTACGAGGTTGTCCTTGGTTTACCCTCGTTTCTATGTTTTCGTCCGTGTTTATCGCTTCCTCTATAAAGAAATACACATAAAATGACTCTTTCACTATCAACGATTGCAAAACATTAAACAGTAGGGTGAGAGGGAAGTTTGAGCGTCAAAGTATAATGTTAAATATGATTTATGTGTTGCATCATGGCTATAGGACGTTGTTTTAAAATAAAGGAAAAGGTAGCATGAGCGTAAGGCTTGGTGTCTCTCCTCGTTTCAGTACATAAACGTTAGTATGGAAATTATGGAAAGATTGGTTTCGCACGATGCACAATGCTGATTTTATTTTTTTCGTGCACTAAACCATTCACATTATGCACTATGCATGGTTCATGGTATCAAAAGAAATCTCCTGGACTACATAGCAAATGTTTTCTTAGGACTTTGACCCACGATTGAGAGTGTGAGGTTATCCCTTGCCCTAGGGTAGAGGGTCCGTTTCCTAAGGGACTGTTAAGTGAGGACACATGGTATATCTCCTAGAAATAGGAGAAATATAAAAGAGAGGAGTTTGTGCTCGTTTGTGTTATATGTTTAGCAGCGCATCAAGGGGCCAATCCCTGCAATGTAGGAGAGCTGCAGTGGGGCCGCGGTGTTTCTACTATGAGGTTGCCTCCATATGTGTGTGATCGTGGCATTGCCAATGCGTATGGGTTCTCCCTCTGAGGAGTTTAAGGAAAACGTTGGACTATAAACTATAAACGCATAGATTAATCTTTAGGGCAGTTTGTCCTTTAGTATTAGATTGACACTCTTGGTCCGCGAGACTGAGGGTGTTTGTGTGTCATGAGCATGAGGTCCGGCTGTGCCATAGCCAGTGCTGGCCCATTTCAGGTCCCATCATTATTCTTTTCATTTTCACATCTTTCTTTCTTTGCTTCCTCCATTCTCACATCCCCAATCTCTGTCTCTTCTCCATCTTGCCCTCCTCGAGCTTGCATGGCACACACCAAGCAAGCATGTCGTCGTTTCGGCCCTAGGAAGACCTCATGCCAAGGCCTGCCACATAGAGCACAAGGTGGAGCCTCCTCTAGTGCAACAATAGGTGCTCCCTATAGAGTAGAAGGACCACCACAAAAGAAGAGGAGATGGAAACAAGGCACTATCGCCCTTCGGGAGATAAGGAGAATCCAACGTGGATATGAGCTTCTCATCCCGAAAAGTTCTTTTCATAAGGTTGTTTGGGAAGTCATGCAAGACTTGGAGCTAAAAGGGATGGGAAGATTTTGGGCGTGAGTGCGGTATTGGAGGGTTTTTGTTGAAAGGTCGAATCCACATGGGATCAGAGGTAGAAGGAAGTAGAGATAGGAGATACACGATAAGAAAAAGAATAAACAAGAGGTAAACACGATAAAGACGAAGCACAATGAATTGAAACAATATGTATTGATAGAACTTGAAATCCTTCGTCTGGAACTACTTAGAAGCAATCTCTAGGCATTAGATCTCCTAGAGCTCCTTCGTAGACCAAAAACCTGCATCAAAATAACAGCTTCTTCTTTGCTGCTTGGAACCCAAATCTGATGGCTCCGTTGGCTTCAGAATGGGGTAAAACCACATGACACCTGCTCTACAATCTCCTAGCTCACTTATTCTTCTTCTTCCAATTCAAAGTGCAATTTTCAGCCTGTCAACAACGATCGCGACACGCGCGATTCGCCCCTCTATCTTTTTTATGAAAAATCCAATAACTGGTTGAAAAAACCACTTGCTTTTTGCATGCCATCCTAATTTAGAAGTTTTTTCTAGATTTTTTGGATTTTTTACAATAAATAATATTAAAAAATATGTTAAAATTATCCAAAATCCTAGTATTTTTGGACCATTCATGCCACTCACACTAGTACTAATGACTCATATCACATTGACTCTCTTGATCAATAAGAAAGTCAGATGATGATGCACTCCAAATTTTTTCACACTGTGCCCGCATAGTGGCACGATAGCGAGATGGCCCACTAGTAGAAAGATGGACTGCTGTAGCTATGGGGGCCCTACAAATAGCTGCAGAGGGGTTTCTCATTGACTTATTCAATGATACATAGCTTGCGGCCATCCATACAAAGCATATCACAATCACAGATAAAGACATGAACTTTATCATTCGGCTTTGACACGTCAAGGGGACTTCTCCATAAGTTATGAGATTAATGATGCAAGGTTTTGTAATGAGTGTTATAACACCATAGCATCTTGGAAGGCCAAAAACTTTTGTATATTCTGTCACATTAGAATATTTATTTATATATACATAATATCTCATGCGATGTGTACTGAATTCAAATAATTGAGTAAAGTTGTTTTGTTTTGTTTCTTGAAACATGACTGTTGAGAGTGGAAAAAGACTGAATTTTTGACTGATTTTTGTTGTTTTTTAGGACTAAATGATTGATTTTTGATGGATTTAGAGTGATGTATGGTTGTTAATGGAAGTGTTTGAGAGTGTTTTGGATTATATTAATTATGTTTTGGAAGTTCATGACAATTCTCAGTAGAGATATGAAGCTCTGTGATGTTCTGATAGGTTCTGATTGGTTTTGTATAGCTTCTGTTTTGTTATGATTTTCTTCTATATGAAGCATGGATTTTTTTATTGATGAAGATTGAAATCTTTTGAAGTTTTATTGAATAGTTTTTTATAGTTTGGAATGGTTTTAGTATGACCTTTATGAGGATTTGATGTTTTCTGATGACCTTCTGTAACCCTTTGTAAACCTTCTATAGATCCTCTATCTCTGCTCTGTAACTGTTCTGTATCTACTCTGGTCCTGTACTGTACTATTTTGTAGATCTTTTGTAAGTGTTCTGTAGAAAGTATGTGTGACTTTGGGAAAGTTTTCTAACTTTTGGAAAGGATGAATCTAAGTTCAAAAGAGCTAAAACAAACGGAAGAAGCAGCTACTGAAGACTGAAGAGAAGATTGGAGTGACAATGACAGTAGTGAGCTATGAAGAGACACTGTAGTGGCTCTAGTGCCTCTTTACATCAGAAATACCTCTTGGGAGGTGCATCCACGACCTAAGAATTATTACGGAGAGTTATTATGAGAGTATTGTAGTGAGGAGATGATGTACTATTGAGAGAGAGAGAGAGAGCCAGAGATAGCCAATTTCTATCAAAACAGTGTAACTATATATGAGAGATTGAGAGAGAAAACTATGAAGACATTGAAGATGAATACTATGTGATTGATTTTCATTCAAAGATAGTGTATTCTTCTATGTTCATTGTTATATTGATGGACTTTATGAATATGTTGAAGATTATGATTGATTCTATCAAAATCCTGGGAGATATCTACTATAATGTTGCGTGAAGAATTGTTGTTTTCTTTGTTTTGATGATCAAAAGAATGAAATAAAAGCTTGTTGATGTTACAATATAGATTTTCTTGTAGTAGAATCTCCTTTTTCTTGGTGTTCCTCTTGGAGCTCCATGTGTTTGGTGCGTAGCCGGGGAAACTTGCCATCAACAAGCATCAGAAGAGGCTGAAAATGAAGGAAATGGCATTGCCAAGAAGAGGAGAATTCAATGCATATTTGCAAATTTCCTTCTTCTACTGAAGAGTTTGAGATTCTCATTATCAAAGCCACTTTCCACAAGAAGTTCATCCCACAATGGCGACAACATATCACCATCATGATGCATGCTCTATGTGGTGGACTCTTTCCTCTTCCTGTTGAAGCAGCAGAAACTTGCATCTTGGTGGCAAACTGTTTGGGAACAAACTGAAGAGCAAAAACAGAGAGAATGACCATCCATGGAAGATTTGGCATTCATTGAGAAGTTTCCAGACATCATCAAGTGGGAGATTGTGAAGAAGCTTCAGGAGTCGTGGTCTATAGAGGTTCATGAAAAAAAGAAGGAAAGATTTTGGAATTTGTTCGTGGATGCTCAACAGCAAGATACATGGGATGCTTGGTGCACTGATAATCTTCTGTTTGTCCAATTAGTAACCCATTAGAAGTTGGTAGACAGAGTGTTTTTCACAACATACACTGTTGAAACCCTCATAAGCTGGCATTATTATAATGGCACAACAATGATCCAAAGAAGGATGAGTTTTGATACTTTCAGAATGGAATATCTCCCCCTCTGTAGTGGTTTGAAAGCCGAATTCAGAGATATTGAAAAGAAGGAAGTAGAGGAGATGTTGGCTAGAGAATCCCCCAGAGATTGAAGCCCTCTCTTGATACTATCATGTTGAGTACAGACCAACTGGTTGGAGCCAACCCCCTAATGAATGACGCAATCAAGAGGCAAGTGTTAGAACGAGTCCAAAGGTACGTGAGAAGAGAGAAGGCAAAAATCAAAGTTGAGAACGAGCTCACAACAGAAGCTTCCTTTGACACCTTAAAAGCACTCTTTACAGAAGTCCTCATGGCGACTCAAGGTCCCCTTCCTAGTCAGATTCATCTTGGAAATATTAATGATAGGCTAGCAAATGTAGTCCCATTGCCAGTTTTTAAAGGAGAGTACAATGAAGACCCTGATCTTTATGTAGCAGAATTCATGGTAACATATGTGGCTAACAATGCCAGAACCCCTAAGCATTGGTTAGCAATATTTCCCGCAACTTTCAAGGGAATGGCGTTTCAGTGGTGTGAGAGACAAGCAGCAGGAATTTTTGGCACTTAGGAAGACTTGAATTTGGCCTTCCTCACTAAATTTAGGCGTGAAGATTTTGAAGAGCGGATGTGAGAGGAGTTCATGAACCTAAGTCAGTCTTCTGGAGAAAGAGTAGAAGCTTATGTCTCGCGAATGGAATCCATCCTAAAGAGATGGACTAACCATCATTTGGACGAAGGCATTCAAAAAGGAGTGTTCCTTATAGGCCTACAACCAGAAGTTTGTAAGTTTGTGGAATTGAGAAGACCAGTCAATCTGCAAGCTACAGTGGAAGGTGCAAGATTGTATGACAAAGTTGAAGCAAGGTTGTCAATGACTCCAGGAAGAGGAGTCTTACCTTCTCCCATGCCAAAGGTAAATACCGCCAATATATCCACTCCTATGGGAGCTGGAAGAGATGTGATGCACTCTAATACATGGTGTGGAAAGTGTCATCAAGCAGGACATTTAGCCATTGAATGTACTTGAAAACCAATCATTTTTGGAGCCTTCTATTCCTACTGTTTGAGAAAGAACCATACAGAGGATATCTGCTCTCTAAAAGAGATGCATGAACGAAGACAGAAGGATGAAAATGCACAATTCAACTTGTTGGAATCCAAAATAACACAGGATATTGGACCAAAGCCTAGGGAATGTGGTCCTAATTTCGGTCCAATGAGGTTTCCCTCTCAAAGTTACGGAGGATGACAGTCTGGCGGTGGTCAGAGAGATCAGAGGTGGAATGTTATAGGTGTGGAGAAAAGGGTCATACCTCCCTAAATTGTCCAAACTCTAGATGATCTGTGGATTACAAGCCCTTATGTAGCTAATGCAAAGGAGAAGGCCACACTACAAAGGACTGTCCAAGTCCACCCCCTGTAAAGGCCAATGGCACTAATAGCCAACAGAAGGTACAAGAGCCTGCCTCCAATTTGGTAGAGTTGGAAGTTGCCACTGTCATGCACACCAAGAAGAAGGAACCAGTTGTTCAGAACAAAAATAACTCTCCTTCCAAGACTGTGAAGTTCAACCTACCAATAGAGGGATGGAGCAATACATAACAGAATAGTGTAGTACATAGCATTACAATGCCACAAAGAGTTACAGAGATAGTCCTAGAGACAGGACCAAAAGGTCCAAGAGATAGATGATACAGAAGCCCTTCCAAAAACAGAGGAAGTGCCAATGCTGCAATTACTAGAAGAAAAAAGAAAGATGAAAATGGGTGTAGCCCCATTCCCCAGCCGGCTGGAGAAGCCTGTGGATCCTATCAAAGATTATGACTTGGTCAAAGACCTAGACACCTTTAAACCAAACCTAACATTCCAACTATTACTGATGCTATCTCCCAGCTGCTGAAAGAAATTCAGAAGCATCTTGATGAGAAGACATGGACTAAGGATCGCTCCTTCAACAGCAACCAAGACCAATAAGGCCCCGAAGCCTGTAAAGGAAGTCGATGTGGCTAACGCCTTCCTGGATCCTAGAACCCCAAAGATTAGTGTATCGATTGAAGGATGCTTTATTTTAGATGCATTGATTGATGGAGGCTCATCAGTAAACATAATGACGAATGTGACAATGAAGGACTTAGGGTTGCAATGAATTCAACCTACATAGTGGTTTATCAGATTGGCGGACCAAAGCAGAATCAAACTGTTGGGCATCCTCCCATACATCAAAACAAACCTTGTAGGAAGAGACTATTGGCTGACATATTTGGTGGTCAAACCAAATTCTTATGGGACCTCATACCCTCTGCTGTTGGAAAGACCTTGGCTTTTTGAAGCAAAAGCCAAGACGGACTGGTTCAAAGGAACCCTAACCCTAGGCAGAGGACCCAACAAAATGGTATTAAAGTTGTATGGATCGTAAAAAGGCAATGGATCCACATCCATCAAAGTCATAATTGACTCCTCCAACGAGGTAACAAATGGTACATCAGGAGATGAAGAGGTTGTTAAACATATCCTTCCCAAGAAAAGAGAGGCACAGTCCCTAATAGTGGGCATTGTAAGCCAACTATCAAGGGAAGAAAAATCCTTGTCCATGGGAGAATACCTCCTGCCTCAACTAGAATTAACTTTTGAAATCACCTCTGATAGTGAAATAGAAGCATGGATGTACTGTTCTCCCTGTTACATGACAGTCATAGAGATAGAACAAAGATAGAATAAATACAGAGGAGTAACAAATACAGAGACAAAGTAGATGCAGAATAGAGATAGAGCAGAAGCAGAGTCAGAGACAGAACCAGAGATAATCATAGAGACAGTGAATGTAATAGAAGCAGAAGCAGAAGCGGATGCAAAGGTAGAAGATCTATTCTTCTCCTACAGAGCCTCTAGAGAAGCAGGGACAGAGCCTCTAGAGGAAGAGGATGAGAATGAGGAGGAAGAAAATAAAGCAATTTATGAAAGTGCAGATGAAGAATTTCCTCTAATAGAGGATGATCTTGCTAATATCCCTACAGAGACCTTAGAAGCTCAAGATCTCAGGGTATTGGATGGAATGACCATGGTTCCATTTGGGTTGATCAATGGACCACAAAGTATGCAGAATCTGTATAAGAAATGGATTAAAAGCATAAAAATCAAGTTCACCAATGGCTCTTATCGCCCTGACCATTCAATCTAGAGAAAAGATGATGATGATGCCCCCTGCCAACAACAAAACCAGAGCTATCAAAGCCTCGACTTCTAGAAGGTCCATGCTATGTGACATTCCTGGACGCATCCTCTGAAGATGAATCCCTAAGTCCAGAAGAAATCGCCACTCACATAGAAGCAAACAAAGCTCTGATACCCTTCCAGCAACCTCAACAAACAAATGAGTCATCTGTTCAAAAGGAGGACACTAGTTCTAGTGGAACATCAAACAAGGACACTATTCTCTTGAAAGAGTCAGACCTCTATCCGGAAGTAATCTGTGGGACGTTTATCCACGAAGTGGAAGGTGAAAAAAAGGTGATATTCCTGGATATTGATGATACTGAACGTCACTTGAAAGTGGGCCTCAATCTTCTAGAAGAAGAACTAATGGTCCTGAGAGACTTATTAAAGGAGAACTTAGGTGTGTTTCCTTGGTCATATAAAGATCTAAAGGGGATTGATCCCAGAGTATGCCAGCATCACATTGACCTAGAGCCAGATGCCAAACATGTAAGGCAAAGACAAAGACGTATGAATCCTAATTATTCTACTCTGGTGAAGGCTGAATTATTGAAACTTCTTGAAGCCGAGTTCATTTATCATGTGGCTAATAGTGAATGGGTTTCGCCCATTGTGGTAGTACCCAAGAAGAACGGGAAACTTTGAATATGTGTGGACTTTTGGAAGCTCAATTCAAAGATGAAGAAGGATCATTTTCCTATCCCTTTTACATACCAATTGTTGGACACAGCAGGCCATGAGTTGTATTCCCTCTTAGATGGATTCAACGGATATAACCAAGTTCAAATTGCAGAAGAGAACCAATCCAAAACAACCTTCACCACAGAATGGGGGACCTATGCCTATAGAGTGATGCCATTTGGGCTCAGTTGCTTCTGTCACCTTCCAATGAGTTATGATGGCTGCCTTCCAAAATCATTTGCATGATTTCATTGAGGTATATCTTGATGACTTTTGTGTCTATAGTTTGATCCGAGAGCACTGGGGACACCTAGAGCAATATTTTGATAGATACTGTGAGTATGGGATTTCTCTCAATCCTAACAAATGTGTCTTTCGCGTCTCCTCAGGAGTTCTTTTGGG
This sequence comes from Lygodium microphyllum, assembly GCF_053477565.2. Classification (NCBI taxonomy): domain Eukaryota; kingdom Viridiplantae; phylum Streptophyta; class Polypodiopsida; order Schizaeales; family Lygodiaceae; genus Lygodium; species Lygodium microphyllum. Next base: position 52,355,147 of record NC_141142.1, read on the forward strand.
CCATATTGTCTCTGCACAAAGGATTGCAACAGACCCGATGAAGATTGAAAAGATTGCTGCCTTAATAGCACCAACAAACCTCAAGAAATTGAGATGATTTCTTGGCCATATGGGCTACTATAAAAGATTTATTGCACATTTTGCAACCAAGGCAGCTCCTCTGCACAAGCTTCCAAGGAAAGATGCGGATTTCCTTTGGACTGATGATTGTGAAGAAGCCTTTAATGCCCTAAAATAGTGCCTTATCCAAGCACCTATCTTACAACCTCCTGATTGGACGAAGGAGTTTCATATGCACGCAGGTGCATCAGTTGAAGGGCTAGGTGATGTCCTATGTCAAAAGGGACCCTCTAAATTAGATCAACCCATTTATTATGCAAGACGGAAGGTCATTGATAGGGAACGGAACTACACAGTGACAGAGCTTGAGTGCTTGGCAATGGTGTTTGCACTAGAGAAGTTTCGACACTATCTACTGTTAACGCATTTCAAGTTCTACGTGGATCATGAAGCCCTGTCCTTCCTGATGAACAAAGCAAATGTCAAAGGATGATTGATGAGATGGTTGCTCCTATTCCAGGATTTCGATTTTGAAGTGGTCACTAAGCCTGGTTGTTCCCATGTCCTAGCCGATCATCTATCACGGATCCCTCAAACTACAGAAGAGGAATAGGATGATCCCGACCTTCCTGATGCTTCTTTGTTTCTAGTTGAAATAGTTACTCCTTGGTATGCAAACATAGCCAACCTCCTGGCAACTCAATAGTATCCTCCTGGCATCTCAAGCCGTGAGAAGAAAAAGCTTATGTTAGAATCATCCCCCTACACTTTGCTAGGCTGTGTTGCAGAGGATGAAATCGGCATAGTATTGAAAGCATGCCATGGCAAACTATGTGGTGGACACTTCATAGGAGAAGCGACAGCTAGGAAGGCTCTGTTAGCAGGATACTGGTGGCCAACCCTCCACAAGGATGCATACGGCTACTGCAAGAGATGTGATGCTTGTTAGCGAATGGGGAAACCTACCAAAACAAGTGACATGCCACTGCAACACATTCTTCCCCTAAAGCCATTTGAGAAGTGGGGGATTGATTTTGTGGGTCCCATTGATCCACCTACAACCTGGAAGTAGAACATATACATCTTAGTATGTATGGATTATGTCACAAAATGGTGTGAAGCTAAAGCGCTAAAATGGGACGATGGTAACAACGTAGCCCTATTCATGTACGAGAATATTATCACTCATTTTGGCAGTCCCCTTGAGCTGGTAAGTGACCGAGATACTCATTTCCTTAACAAAATCATGGAGGAGCCGATGGAACTGTATAAGATCCGCCATCGCAAGTCCACTCCCTATTATCCCAGAGCCAATGGCCAAGTTGAAGTCACCAATCACATCCTCTGCTTGATTCTGACAAGAACGATTGCCGCCCATTATCGTGACTGGGACGATCAACTTACAAAGGCCCTCTGGGCATACAGAACCTATCATAAGGCAGCTACAAGACAAACCCCTTTCCAACTAGTGTACGATATAGAAGCCGTCTTCCCTGTTGAATTGGAATTGCCCTCTTTGCGAGTGGCAGTCAAAGAATGCTTGGGAGATGATGAGTCATTGATCTTGCACTTGGGATGCTTGGATGAGATACGACGGATGGCCCTACAGTGCATGGAAACCACTCAAGCGTGACGTAAGGCCTATCATGACAATTTCATAACAGACAACTTTTCTTACAAATCATTGAAGTAAGAGACTTGTTGGCTACCTCCCTGGGTATGCCTCGTCTTCAAGATCCTGATGACAACAACGGCCGATATTATCTTCATCATCAATCCCTTGAGTGATGCGAGCTTTCATCCTAACAGGATGAGGGGATGTGCGTATGGGCTGCCCTCTGTATCTATCAGAGAGTGAGAGAGAGGGTGGGGTGAGTGACCAGTCTTTCCCTTCCAATCAAATGAGAGGTGAGATGTGTGAACGGATTGTTGCATGCACGGGATGGGCCTCTCAATGCACAATGCACGATCTATTCCTGTGCACTGCACCATAAGGCTCCCTGGCCTTCCTTCTTGCACTGTATGTCGGCACAGGGTGGGATGCATAGTTGCACCATCAATTGCACTCAAGGCATATAAGCTCTGCACAAGTGACCGTGAGGACTACATCAATGGGTTTCAGGAATGGGTTGCCCTCTATATCTATCAACATTGCGTGAGACAGAGGATGGGCTAAGTGTGACTGGCGTTTCTTCAACCAATTATCGAGAGGTGAGGATTGAGGGACGTTACGACGATTGGAGTCAGGTACATTTCTGTTTCCCTCTGCACCCATGGGATGGGTCTCTGCCATCAGCACAGGACACGTCACTTTGTTCTATACACTGTACTGCAAGGCTCCCTGGCCTTTCTCATTGCACCTACGCCATACGGGTTGGACGCACTGATGCACCATTTATTGTGCACCCTGGCATACTCTCTCTGTACCACTCCTTTGTCGATTCCTAAACCGGGTTTGAGCTCTAGGTTTCATCATTATTTCCTTGAGTGATGTTAGTAATGGGGCTAGTGACTGCTCTTTCATTCCCTTTGAGTGATCGTGAGCTGAGTGCAATATCCCTCGTCATCGATGAATTTTCTATGATTTCTTCAACCAGCTACCCCCTGAGTGTTGTTGCATGGTCCCTGCCATGGAGGACGTGTGCTGTGAAGACACCTTGTACCTCCTGCAGCCAACAACGATACAAGACGCAACCTCGATAGTCGACATTCCTCCTCGGTAATATGGGCCAAGTTTTTCTAACCCTACACCTTTTGTTTCTTAGTGACGATCATGTCTTAAGTGTGGGGACGTTCGTGGTTGGTCTGATGTGTGGTACTAGGTCCTTGTTGTTCTGTTTACCCTTCCTGTTAAGGTTTTAAGTGTGGGGACGCGTCCCTGCACGCCTATGTTGCATATCCCCATGCATATACTGTACTCTGATCATGCATCTATGCCATGAGTTCATTTTACCATGATGGGGTCACTTCCCTACTTCTCCGTTCTATTTCACCCTGTCTCCGGGGTTGCTCCTTGACCGTTTGTCTTTATCCTTTGTTATGTGATTTTTTCATGTGAATGTACCCTACGTTCACTGAGACTCACATCCAACCTTATAGCCCTATTCGTCCCTTCAAACTGCTCATTTTTCCTTTTTACCAACCCCTGTTCTGAAAGACGGTTCTAAAGTTATTAATTTTTGAAGTAATTCTCGTAAATTGGACAGTTTTCCATGTGAACGCAACTTTATTACTTAAAAACCCTGATTTGATGTGCGAGCCCTGTCCTACCCATTCTCGAAGACATTTTTTCTTTTTACACCTTGTCCTTTCGATGCCCCGTTTATCCATTATTAATTTTTGCGGATTTTCGGGCCTTTTTCGTGCCTATTTTTCACATTTTTCCATGTGAACCAGCCCTATTTTCATCGGAACTCCAGTTTAATTTGACAGCTGTGTCTCGCCAACCTTTCCCCCACTTTTTTCTTTTTTCTCTCCCCCTCCCGATTGCTAGATTTTTAGTTATTAAATTTTTCGAGTGTTTTTAGGTGTGTTTTTTGTATTTTTTTGATATGAACCCCTCCCAATTTCCCCCAAACTGAGTTCTGATGCACCAACCCTGTGAATCCCTTTCTTTTGGACATTTTTCCTTTGTATTGTCCTCAATTCCGGTGCACGGTTCTTCCCGTATTAATTTCCGAGTCCATTTTCGGACCCCTTTTTGGGGGTTTTCCCATGCGAACGCTGTTGAGAGGAAAATTGTTTTCAGCCTTCACCTTTGTGTGTATTCCCCCATTGCGCAAGCAAGAAAGTTACAAGTGAGACTCCTTCCTTCTCTCCCACAATCTTGACATGGTATCAGAGCCTTGTTCGTGGCAAGGAGCTCAAGAAAGAAAACCAAGTTCGCGGTGTTCTAGTAAGAGGACCAGTGTTGCTTTCATTTTTCTGTTTTGGGAGCAAGTCTCTGGAGGTAGCACAGCCGAAAAGTGCAAGAGTCATTGTCTCAGATTGAGACGCCCTTCGCGGTGTAGCAAGAGGGCAATATATGCTGCGGGACAGGGCTTTAGCCCTTGGTTGCTCTGTTTTTTCTATTTGAGGCCATTTCGGGGCCTGTTTTGGAGGCAGAAGGCTTTCTGCATGCACTCAGGAAAAGGCCCAGTTTTATACTGTGCAACCATTGTTCTACAGGTAAGTGAAAAGTTACTGTAGAAATTGCATTGTATGCCTGTGCGCAGAGACATTCGGAGTTACAGAATCATCCTTGTTGCCTGTTGATGCAAAATCGTCACTAGGAAGTGACTGTGTGGTCGGATACCACTTTCGTCAGTTTTGCAAATTTGCCCTTGTGAGACTAAAGGTGTTCTTTGCAGTGACAGAATTTTTTGCAGTGTTCTGTAATGGCGTCTGATTCTCTTTCATAGATTGCCATTGAAAAGCTTGACAAGAACAACTTCCAAGCATGGAAGTTCAGAATGACGAATTTCCTTATGGGAAAAGAATATTGGGAATTCGTTGTAGGAAATGAAGAAGAGCCAATTCTTCCTAATGTTCCCAATCAACAGCAAATGCAGGCATTTAAAGCGTGGCATGAGAGAGCCAGGAAAGTTATGTACTGGCTGTCTATCAGCATTTCAGACTCTATGATTATGCATATTCAACATGCAAGTACGCCAAAGGAGGCATGGGATACTTTGTCAAAAATGTATAGCACAAATACGCATGCAAGGAAAATGCAGCTCAAGCAAGAGTTGCACAATGTGCAAAGAGAAAGTATGAGCATCAATGACTACCACATGAAGGTGAAGAAGATTGCAAATGCACTTGCTTCCATTGGGTCGCCAGTGGAAGATGATGATTTAGTTTCTGTGACTTTGAATGGTCTAGGAAAGGATTATGCACAGTTTCGAACATCCATTTCCATCCGTGAAAGATTTCCTGATTTTGAGGAGTTGATTGCTCTTCTAATTTTTGAGGAGCAGAGAAATGGTGGTGTATCTTCTTCAGGAGGAACTGCAAAAGAAGTTGTCTTCTACTCAAATGCTGGAAGAGGTAGAGGCAGAGGTAGAGGAGGTCGATCTGGAGGCCGTGGTAGAAATCAGAATATGCAGCAAACTCAAACTCTAGAGGCAGGGGGAGCCAAAGAGGTCGTGGTGGATGGCAAAGAGGCCAAAATGCAAACAGCAATGTTGAATGCTACTACTGTGGTAAAATGGGTCATATGGCTAAAGACTGCTATAAAAAGCAGAATGACATCATCAATGGAAAATTGCAACAAAGGAATTATGCATCTTCTAGTAGACAGGGTGATGACAGAAATGAGCATTTGTTTATGGTGCAGCACATGAACAATTCTATGAAAAGTGCAGAAGAAACCAACGATGTATGGTATGTTGACTTAGGTGCATCAAACCACATGACAGGTCATGCAGAATGGATGGAGGATGCAAGGAAAATGGAAAAACCAGGATTTGTGGAGACTGGTGATGATACTGCACATCCTATTGTGCAGATTGGAAAAATTCCTTTGTTTATGCAGGATGGGAAAAAAAAATACATGTCGAATGTATTTCATATCCCGAATATCACCAAGAACCTAGTTTCTGTTGGTCAAATGGTTGAGCAAGGCTTGCAGGTCAGATTTAATCCTCATGGATGCTTTGTTGAGGATATGAAAAATAAAGGTCGCTTGATAGCAAAAGGAAAGAAGAAGGGCAGAATGTTTACATTGGATGCAGACATGCCTGAATTGAGTGCAACAATGTTTGCACATGGGACCGGTGTAGTTGCAGATATTGATATCTGGCATAAACGCATTGGTATTGTTAATGTACGGTGACTTAAATCAATGCAGGCCCAAAATATTGTTGCAAGATTGCCTAAATTCAAGGTTGTAGAAATGCATAAGGTATGTGAAGCCTATCAGTTTAGAAACAGGCAAGGAAACCATTTCCTAGACATTTTCAAGAGAGTAAGAAGCCATTGGAATTAATCCACTCTGATGTGTGGACTACTAAAGCTGCATCTCTTGGAGGTTGTCATTATTTTGTCACTTTTATTGATGACTATAGTAGAAAAGTTTGGGTGTATTTTATGAAAAAGAAAAGTAAAGTTTTTGGGCATTTCAAAACTCTTAAAGCTATGGTTGAAAAAGAAACAGGTCTGCAAATAAAATGCCTAAGGTCAGATGGAGGGGGAGAGTATCTCTCAAATGAGTTTGCAAGGTTCCTACAGGAGCATGGCATAAAGCAGCAATATTCATGCAGTCATACCCCACAACAAAATGGAATTGCAGAAAGGAAAAACAGGCATATTGGAGAGGTATCTCGTGCCATGCTCAATGAAAAAGACCTACCAAAATTTTATTGGGCTGAGGCAGTTGCTACAGCAATCTACATAATGAACAGGACTCCCACTGCAGCAATACATGGGATGGCTCCAGAGGAGAGGTATAATGGTAGGAAACCAGATATTTCTCATTTGAAAATTTTTGGTTGTATTGCCTATGTTCATGTGCCAGATGAGTTGAGATCCAAGTTGGATCCAAAAGCTGAGAAGTGCATCTTTATTGGTTACTCTTTGCAGCAGAAAGGGTATAGATGCTATAATCCTTCTACTCGTAAGTTTACAATGAGCAGAGATGTTGTTTTTTATGAGATGAGTAGCTGGTATAAACCAGTAAATGTGATTGATAATGTAGATGCACAAAATGGTAATGCTGCACAGAATTCACAGCAGCAGTCATAAGATATTAGTGGACCTAGCAGTGGTTCACATTCTTCACCATGGACAGGTAGATTGAGATTAGGAGAATCTTCTCAAAGAAATGTAGATAGTGGTATGCAGGTATCACGAAAAGGAAAAGAGAAGGTAGATCAGCCCATGTTTGATGTGAATGCAGGTCACTCTTATGTGGATGGTGAATCCAGTGGCTCAGAACAGAGCATTGATGATGAGTTGGGTATTCCTTCTATTGTTACACCTGGAGTAAGGAAGACCAGGGATGTTTTGAGAGCACCTGGGAGTGAATCTACTTTGCGCAGGTCTACCAGAGCTAGGTATCTTGTGGATGGGCTGAAATATGATGGATTTACAGCCATTCACTATGCCTATATGGTCAAAGTGATACAGGAACCAGAACCCACTTCTTTTGAGCAAGCCATGGGAAAAGAAAAATGGGAGAAAGCCATGGATGAAGAAATGGATGCCTTGGAAGCAAATGCTACATGGGAATTAGTACATTTGCCTAAAGATAAGAATGCAATTGGTTGTAAGTGGGTTTATAAGGTGAAGCACAATGTAGATGGTTCTGTGAGCAGATACAAGGCAAGATTAGTAGTCAAGGGGTATGCACAAACATATGGCATTGATTATGAAGAAACATTCAGTCCAGTTGCAAGGATGGCAACCGTAAGAGCAGTCATTGCTATGGATGCATCAAAGGGATGGTCTTTACATCAGATGGATGTAAAGAATGCCTTCTTGCATGGTGATTTGCAAGAAGAGGTCTATATGGAGCAGCCACCAGGTTATGTGCATGTTGTTCATCCTGAGTTTGTTTGTGAAAGGTGAGAAGGATCGAAGCTTGCACGCGAGCTATGGCGGGAGAGCAAGAGCAAGAAAAGAGAGAGACAAGAAATGGGAACTCCAACAGTCACAATGTGTGACCGGGCCTTCCTTTATTCAAACTGTCACTAAAAGAATAAAGAATAAAGTGACGTGACGGGCGCCCGCCACCTGCAGTGTGCAGTGGCGGGTACTGTCAGTGTAGTAATACACGGGGCGGCACGACGGAGGCGCCTTTACCCCCAACAACCTCCCACTTAAAGGCGAATCTGCCCTAGTGAGAGAGAAAAGAAAAAGAAAAGACAATACAAATGTACATAGGTACAAGGGATGAGGAAAGGCGACATCTCATCCAATGCCCATCAACCTCCTGAGGAAGGCAAAGCGCTTAGTAGTGAGGCTCTTCGTGAGCAGATCTGCAGGATTCTCGTCAGTGGAGATTTTGACAAGGTCAACAGACCTGTCCTCCACGACACCACGTATGAAGTGATACCTCACCTCAATGTGTTTTGTCTTTGCATGGAAGACCGGATTCTTAGCCAACTGAATGGCACTCATAGAGTCCGAATGCAGTGTAGGTGTAGCATCAATCCCAAGGTCAGCAACTAGATGGCCTAACCATATGGCATCAATCCCAAGGTCAGCAACTAGACGGCCTAATCATATGGCCTCCTTGCAAGCCTCAGTGGCTGCAACATACTCGGCCTCAGCGGTAGACAAAGCTGTACACTTCTGAACCCTGGACATCCAAGAGACAGCCCCTCCAGCATAGGTGAATACATAGCCAGAAGTGGACTTCCTACTATCTGCATGTCCTGCATAATCGGAGTCAATGTACCCCACGACCCCTGTATCCTGGCTGCCATAGCAAATACACATATCTGCTGTGCCCTTCAGGTACCTCATGATACCCTTCACGGCATCCCAATGTCTGCTACCAGGTGTAGCCATATAGCGTGCCACAACACCAACTGCATGCGCAATATCTGGACGAGTGGCTATCATGGCATACATCAAACTGCCCACGGTTGAAGCATAAGGGATCTTGGCCATCTCGGCCCTCTGCTCATCTGTCTGTGGACAATCAGCCTGTGATACCTTCACATAAGAAGGTAATGGATAGCCAATAGGCTTTACGTCCTGCATGCGGAAGCGCTCAAGGACTTTATGAATGTACTCCCGCTGTGAGAGATACAAAAGCCCCTGATGCCTATCGTGCTTAATGCGCATCCCAAGTATATGTGAGGCCTGTCCCAAATCCTTCATCTCAAAGCTCTTCTTCAGCTGAGATTTAAGAGCATCTAGCTCATCATGAGCTTTCCCTGCTATCAGCATATCATCAACATAGAGTACCAAGATAAGCAAACTGCCATCACGGGCTTTCTTCGTGTAAAGACACGGATCCATAGCACTCCTACTATAGCCCTGTGACTGCATAAAGGCATCAAACTTATGATACCATTCCCTAGGTGCCTGCTTCAAGCCATACAAGCTCTTCTTCAACTTGCACACTAGGTGCTCCCTGCTAGGTTCTGCAAAGCCCTTAGGCTGATCCATATAGATCTCATCATGCAAGTCCCCATGTAGAAAAGCTGTCTTGACATCCATTTGATATAGATCTAAGTCAAGCTGTGCAACCAAAGCCAAGACTAAGCGCAGGGTGGCCATCTTAACCACAGGAGAGAAGACCTCATCAAAGTCCACACCATGTTCCTGCTTAAAACCCTTTGCTACCAATCTAGCCTTGTATGCCGGCTTGGGGTGTCCAGGGGTACTTTTCAGCTTGTACACCCACTTGCATGGCAAAGCCTTCTTGCCCTTAGGCAAGGCAACCAAATCCCAAGTCTCATTCTTATGCAGGGAGTCTATCTCAGACTGCATAGCCCTCTCCCAGGAGTGACTGTCACCCCTGCGCATAGCCTCATCATAAGTGAAAGGCTCTCCTGCATTTGTAACCAAAACATAATGCATAGAGGGCTGAAATCTGTGAGGTGGACGTCTGTCTCTAGCAGACCGTCTCACCGCAAGCTTTGCTGCCTGTCTAACTGCCTGTCCAACACCCTGGCCCTGTGGAGGAACTGTTGCAGGCTATACTACTAGCTGTGCTGGAGCTCTAGGCTCCTCCTGAAAGATCACTCTGCGGATCTCAACCACCTTCTCAGGCTGCCTGTGCATCTTGTCTTCATGGAAGACGACATCATGGCTGCGTACTATTTTCTGCGCCTGCGGATCCCATAGGCGATAGCCCATCTCTCCTGACTCACCATAGCCAAGGAATATGCATTTAATGCTCTTTGGATCCAATTTACTCCTCTTGTCCTTGGGCACATGGCAGAATGCCTCACATCCAAAGACACGGAGATGCGCATAAGAGGGTGGCTTACCAGCCCAAACTTCCTCTGCAACCTGGAAATCCAATCCACTGGAAGGCGATTGGTTTATGACATGCACTGCCGTACTAACTGCCTCAGCCCAAAAACTCTGGGGTAGGCCTGCATGGCTAAGCATAGAGCGCACACGCTCCTGAATAGTCCTGTTCATGTGCTTAGCCAAACCATTCTGGGGTGGGGTGTAAGGGGCGGTCAACTGACGCTTAATACCCCTGTCATCACAAAACTGCTCAAAAGCACGTGAGACATATTCTCCCCCATTGTCAGTTCTAAGGCATTTCAGCCTATACCCAGTTTGGTTCTCAACAAGAGCAAGCCATCTCTGAAAAACTGCCAAGACATCGGATTTCTGCTTTATGGGATAAGCCCACACTTTCCTAGAAAAATCATCAATGAAGGTAACGAAGTACTTCGCGCCACCCATAGACATGCAAGGCATAGGCCCACAAACATCGGAATGCACCAATGCCAAGGGCTCACTCATGCGTGGCCTACCCGATTTCTTATGCGTAGACCTATTCTGCTTACCATAAAGACAATGATCACACGAGTCAAAACTTGCATAATCAAAGGCGGAAGATACTACAAACCAGATAACATTTTCATTCCCTTTAAAGACATATGCCCCAAATGGGCATGCCAAAGTGATACATGTGGGATAGAGCCCACTGCCAAAACATGGTCTACAGAAGACCCAGATACAACAAGAGGATAGAGGCTGCCAGTCTTGGCGCCTCTAGCAAGCACAAGTCTACCTTTGGTGATCTTCCAGGCAGAATCCCCAAAACAGACATGAAACCCTGCATCATCCAACTGTCCTGCAGACATAAGACTGCGCGTAAGCGCAGGTACATGACGTACATCCCTTAGTAAAAAAGAACTGCCAGTGGAAAACTGCAACTGAATATCTCCACAGCCCACAATATCAAGAGACCTGTCATCTCCAAGTCTGATTGATCCAGATACAGTACGGTAAGAGTGAAACCACTCATGGTAAGGCGTCACATGGAAGGACGCACCTGAATCCAATGACCAGCACTGTGCATACATACTAGGTGTCTCAGTCAAGTGTGAAGCATCAGAAGAACTAGCTGCAAGTATAAACTCATCACCACCATCGGACTCCTTAGTCTGTGTGACATTAATTTCCTCAATCTTGACGCTGGACTTCGTAGGTACTATGCTGCGATCAGAGGACTTCTCCTGCACTTTATCTTTCCCCTTATCCTTGCGCTTCTCATTGCGCAACTCATGACACTGTGGTCTAATATGGCCCTTTTTCCCACAATGATGACAAGTGACATTTGAATTGCGCCCACGCGACTTACTACGCAACTTGCCACGAGATTTAGACCGACCCTTCTGCGAGTCACGACCACGGTTATTACCACAATCATTCCTGTCATTCCTGCCTCTAACTGTCAAAGCATGACTACCACGAGAGGTATCCAAGTTTTTGCGATTCAACTCTTCCTGAAGAAGAGCACTCTCAACATCTGCCAATTTTAGAGTAGCACTAGAGGCACAAAGAGCAGTACGGAAAACATCCCATGACTCATTCAGAGTCCCAAGCAAGAAAAGAGGAGTTACTTCCTCTCCAAAGGTGATATCCTGCGAAGTCAGGTTCTTCAGTATAGCATGGAACTGGCTCAAGTGAGCAGACATAGTCGCATTATTCTTCATGCGCAGATCCATAAGCTGCTTCAACCAGTACATCTGACTTGCCGGACTTTTCTTAACATAAAGATTCTTGATCTTATTCCATAGATCCCATGCACTCTATGCTTCCTCAAATACATTATAATGTACCTGTTCATTGAGAGACAATACAATCGTGGACTTGCATAGCTCATCAAGTTCAAGCCAGTCGTCATTGTCCATAGTTTCAGGCTGCTCCCCACTCAACCGAAGTGGCTTAATCTGAGATTTCTGCACCAAGACCTGCCAAATTTGACTCTTCCAATAAGAGTAGTTGGTACCATCCAACTTTGTAATGTTAAAGATGGCACTATTATTCAAAGATGACGCCATTATGCAGGCTGGAAATGCCCAAACAGTCCAAAACTGCTTGCTGTTTTACTGTAGAAACTGCCCAAAAATGACCAAAGTGGGGTCCAAAGGGCGAGCAAAGTGTGCCAAAAGTTGCTGCCCACTGCGGTACACCAAATCAGGATATTTCAGCATGAAAAGTACACCTCAGTCCACCAATAACTGCTTGCTGTAATAAATTGCAGGTATACAGTCTAGAGAGCAAACTGTCCCAAAATAGGATCCAATGTCAAGCAAACAATGCTAGGTCCAAAGCCGGCATGAAACGGACATAAGCAAGGCCAATGGCAGTGAAAAGAACATGAGCTCAACACCAAAGCATGTCAAAATAACATCTGCCAGTGAAAGGCACACCCCCAGACACTCTAGGCAAAGTGTTCCTGTAACTGCCAAAACCTGACACAAATAGGTGTTTGCTCAAAGAGAAAGATCCAAATATGAGACTCAGCTCATAAGCATCCTGTGAACCAAGAGTACATCAATGCATATCCATAAAGATCGGAGTATGATCCCAGAGTCTCAATGCGTATGTAGCTGCTCAAAACATAAACTGCTCCAAATACATGTCAGTGCTCCAATAGCATGCAACGTCAAAGGTCAAGCAAGCATGTAAAATGCTCCCACTGGCACAAAAGGCATACAAAGCGAGCTCAGAAGCTCAAATAACCCAAGAGAAAGCACCAGTGATAAGTGACCCTGTCAATGCATCAAGCGCATCCAAGAGAGCATGACATACATGAAGCACCGGTCGTTTTAACCATGAAGCAATACATAAGCCCAAATAAGCTCTCGGTCAACTCAATGACATCCAAATAGCAACCAAGATCAGTGATCAAGGAAGCCGGGAATGCTCAAATACATCCAAATCCAAGCTCCAAATGTCGGTATGGCATACACGAACCAAATAGCATATGTCACGAACCAAAGCATGTAATGCAAAAGCCTAACAGTCAAGCAGAGACAAGAGGCATAGGCGGTCCACGAGCATGCCAAATCGGTCCAAATGCCAGTGAAGACGGAGCTAATGCGAAGCTCAAAAGCATCGCATAATCTCATACATATGCTCCAAGTCATCCCCAAATGTCAGAGACATCATGCCAAAGCTCAAAGCATACATCCGGTATCGGTAGGTAAGTGCCAAAGCATGTAAAGTACCTTCAGCCCACTGTTATTCCAGCATGTATTTACTATTCTAAACAGTAGATTTCAGCCCCAAATTCAAGCCAAAATCATGGTCAAACCAAATGCATACATCCCCAATACATCCGGGTAGGAAGTAGACCGCATACGGGCATCAAATAAGGTAATCGGAGTAGAGTATAAGCATCAGATGCCAATGCCAAGTGTGGCTGCCCTATTTCCAGCACTGTATAACAGTAAATAATAGTCCCAAATCAGCCAATATTTCAAGCCAAAATCATGGCATAATCATGCTCATACATTCCCAAGGCACTAGGCATCATGTAGACCGCATATGGGCATCAAATAGCACAACCGGAATGGAGTATAAGCAACAAATGCTAATGCCAATGGTACTGCCCTGTTTTCAACCTGTTATGACAATTTATGACAGTCCCAAATCTGAAGAAATCAGTCCCAAATGATCAAGACCGATGCCCAAATCTTGAATGACATCAAACATGAAGTCTATAGCCCTCTTGATCAAGGTAGAGAGCAAGAAGCAATGGCCAAGTGTGGAGCTGAAGTAGATGAGTGCTCACAGCCTGGAAAAAAATGATGCAATCTACCCTGTTGGTGCTAAACTTGCTGCTGCTTCACATGGGCTGAAAAGGGGGTAATGGGGGGCTGAAGAAGGGCCTATCAAAGGCCTATGACAAGCCTCTTTGAGCCTTGATAGGTGTAAGGCACAATATGAGGGGAATAAGCTTCAATGGTTTGAAGCCATGGCTGCCCTTGCTGTTTGCAACCTGTAGACTAAAATAAAACCCTGAAAGAATGATCAAATACCTCAGTATCAATGCCTTGAAGGTGCCTCAATAGGCTGGGAAGGTGCTCGAGAAGCCGGGGAGTGACGAGAGCTCGGGGAGATCGGATATGGCTGCCGGGATGGAGATCCAATGCGTGAAGCGAGTCGAAGCGAAGGTCGGGAAGCACCGAGTCGAGCTCGAGCAAGAGAATGCCAAGCTCTGATACCAGTTGAAAGGTGAGAAGGATCGAAGCTTGCACGCGAGCTATGGCGGGAGAGCAAGAGCAAGAAAAGAGAGAGACAAGAAATGGAAACTCCAACAGTCACAATGTGTGACCGGGCCTTCCTTTATTCAAACTATCACTAAAAGAATAAAGAATAAAGTGACGTGACGACCGCCCGCCACCTGCAGTGTGCAGTGGCGGGTACTGTTAGTGTAGTAATACACGGGGTGGCACTGTCAGTGTAGTAATACACGGGGTGGCACTGTCAGTGTAGTAATACACGGGGTGGCACGGCGGAGGCGCCTTTACCCCCAACAGTTTGCAGGTTGAAGAAATCCTTGTATGGCTTGAAGCAAGCACCTAGAGCATGGTCTGACAAGATAGGACAGTATCTTGTCACTATTGGCTTTCAGATTTCCAAGGCAGATTTCTCACTTTATGTGAGAAAAATAGAGAAAGGTATTATACTGCTTGTTATTTATGTTGATGATCTGATTATCACAGGTGATAGTGGTGAAGATATCCTTCATGTGAAAATGCTATTGAAGCAGAAGTTTGAGATGAAGGATTTGGGAGAGCTACGTTATTTCTTGGGCATTGAGGTGACTAGATCACCAAGTGGGATATGGCTCTTGCAGAGGCAGTATGGATTGGACATGCTATCGAAATATGGGATGACAGGCTGTAAGCCTATTTCAGTTCCTTTGGAGCAGAATGTGAAGCTGAGCGCAGATGCAGGTGAGCTTCTGGAAGACCCTACTATGTACATACACATAGTAGGAAGTTTGATTTATATGACTATTACCAGGCCAGATTTGAGCTATGTTGTTGGATTGGTAAG